>NW_005871114.1:2456306-2560024 GCF_000147115.1 Myotis lucifugus
TAAGTCCCTACCAGCTCTTTAATATGTTTTTTATGATTTTTAGAGAGAGAAGAAGGGAGAGATAGAAATATCCATCTGCTGCCTCCTGCATGCCCCCTACTGAGGATCGAGCCCACAATCCAGCATGTGTCCTGACTGGAAATCGAACCAGTGACCTCTTGGTTCATGGGTTGACGCTCAACCACTGAGCCACACCAGCCGGGCCCCCATTAGCTCTTACTTGGGCTACTACAACAGTGCCTGACTCCTCTTGCCTCCTGTTTTCTATGTTGCAGGCAGAGTGATCATTTTGAGACTAACTTCTGATCATGTTTGCAAAATCCAACCTGCTTAGGACCCATTAATAACTTCCCATTGCTCCTGTCCCTCCTATTCATCCAGCCTCCTCCCCTTAACCGCCACGCTCCATCTCCCACAGGTTCACCCCCCTGCCTGGAAAGGCCTCTGGACTGTCCCCCTGGTCACCTCCAGCTCATCCTCCAGGACTTGGCTTTCATGTCCTTTCCCCCTGAGGCCTGCCCGAGCCCTGATTTTAATCATGTCCCTTCTCTTAAATCTCTCATCGTGTCTGTCTCCCTGACTGGCATTTTTTTACAGTCCATACCTGGGTTCAGACTCTGGTGTGATTCCTTGCTCAATGTCTGTCACCACATTAGATAACGAGCTCCAAGGGGAAGGAACTAGACTCATTTGGTTTCCCAGTCACCAGCACAGTACCTGGCACATGGTGGGTGCTCAACTACTATTTGTCAAGTGAAAAAATGAGATCACATAGGGATTCAGAAAAGGTAGCAATCACTGTAAGGCAATCAAGGAAGGCTTCCTGGTGAGGAGGCTGGTAAACCCTGAGCTTGTCCTGGAAGAATGGATGGGATGTGGAGAAGGTGGGATGCAGGGGAAGGCATTTCAGGTAGAAGAAACAGTGTGAGTCAAAGTGAGGCAGCAGGACTAGTTGTGATGTGTCTGGAGCTGGAAGTTTACCGTGGTTTACTCTGCAGAGTAGTATTGACATGATTGAAAGAGGCTTGGGCCCGGTTGAGCATTGACCTATGAACCAGGAAGTCATGGTTTGATTCCCCATCAGGGCACATGCCTGGGTTGGGGGCTCAATCCCCAGTGTGTGGCATGCTGGAGGCAGCCGATCAATGATTCTCTCTCCCTCTCCCTTCCTCTCTGAAATCAATAAAAATATATTTTTTTAAAAAAAAGAAAAAAAAGAAAGAGGCTTGGTACAGGCCAGTGTAGCCAGTGCTTGAGCGTCAACCCATGAACTAGGAGGTCACCTTTCAATTCCCAGTCAGACCACATGTCTGGGTTGTAGGCTCGATCCCTAGGAGGGGCCATGCAGGAGGCAGCCAATCAAGATTCTCTCTCATCATTAATATCTCTCTCTCTCTCCCCCCCCTCCCCCCCCCTTCCTCTCTCTGAAATCAATAAAACATTTTTTTTAAAGAGGCTTGATAAACTGCATATTGGAACCATCCCTTAAGAAATATTGATGGTTTTTGAGCAGAGGACTGTCATATGAAGACCTATGATGCTTAGGATTTGTAGAGGCAGGAAGTAGGAAGACCACCAGGAGTTCTAGGCCTGGGAGCATGAGGACCAGACTTGGGCTATGGCCTTGAGAACAGAAGGGAAGGGAAGATGGGAGAGAGATCCTGGGCTGAGCTGCGTCGCAAAGTCATCTTTGAAACATGAATGAGTTAGTTCATTAAGACATACTCAGGAAGCATTGGGGTGCCCTTGAGATGGGCAGAAAAGGGAGATTATTTTTTTAACATAATTTTTTTTTCAACTACACAGCTAAGACACACCCAGTGGAGAACAGTTAGAAAATATACTGGTAGAGAGCAAGAGTAAAAATTTCTAGTAATTCCATTGCCTGGAATAATTGTTAACATTTTGTTATGCATGTTTCTATTTTTAAAAATGCCGTATATACCACTTTGAACCTGCTTGTATTCCTTTCTCTTAGTACTATGGACCTCTTTCTATGACAATAAAGATGCTTATGTAATAAATGTACATATATAACATCAATATTAGTAAAATGGTTTTGTACACCATTCTATAGAGGCACCATAATTTATTTAATCAATCCCCTATTGTTGGACATATTCCGCCCCCCCCCATCTTATTCTTTTGCTTTTATAAACAGTGGTGCTGAAGTCATTCTTATTGCTAGATTTTTATGTATTTTAAATTATTTATTTAGAAAAATTTTCTACCGTTGACCTATGAACTAGGAGGTCACCTACACACAGAATTGCTGGGTCAAAAGTAGAGATGCTTTTAGGACTTTTGATTCTTCTTTTTAAAGTTCCCTTTAAATATTTTTTTATTCTTTTGCACTCCCATTAAGGTTGACATTTTGTATTCTAGTTTTAAAAGTCTTTGCTGGTTGGAGACAGACTCATAGATAGAGAGGAGGCAGACAGCTCTGGTGGTGGGAGGGGTGTTGGGGGGATGGAGGGACTGAGCAAAAAAGAGAGAGAGGGAGGGAGAGAGAGAGAGAGAACTCATGGACATGAACAACAGTGTGGTGATTGTGGGGCCGGGGAGGCGGGGTGGAGGTGGAAGAGGGTATAGAAGGGATAAATGGTGATGGGAAAAATAAAATCAAATTTTTAAAAAGCAAAAAAGTCTTAGTTGGTTTAAGAAGAGAGAAATATTTTGCTATTTCTTTAATTCACATTTATATTGTAATTGTATGTCTTTTTCAGATGGTTTTAAACTTTAAAAAATACGTTTTGACCATTTGCAATTCTTTTGATGTGTTCATTTCCTGTTATGTGCTGTCCTCCTGCCCTTTCTATTCATGCTCTTTTGTTTTCTAATTAGATGTTCATTTGTTAAAATTTCTATAGGGAACTCTCAAATATTAAGGACTTCAACTTTTTACCTGTCATGTGTGTCATTTTGTCACAAATGCATTTTGGAGAGATTTTGAAAAAGGACAAAGCTTCTTTAGTACCATACTATTCACTTTTCCAAGGAGACCATTGCATGGCTGCGCCAGTTAAGCTGAGCTTAAATTGCTAGTAACGGACGCAAGCTAATGGACTGTGCCCTTTAGAGTCCAGTTGGGAGACTGAAACCACACCAGTAATTTAAAATTTTAATATAAAGGGTTATTAACTAGCAAAAAGGGATTGATTACTAAAGGAGGTAGGCGAACTCTAAAGACAACAGAAATAGCAGCTGTAGGGAGCAACTACTAGGGAAGGAATAAACGTGGGAGAGCCACCTTCCCCACCCCTCGCCCCCAAAGTGGGCTGAAATTCTAACTTCACAGGAGAAGGCATGGCTGTGACCCACTGGAGGTTGGAGAAGTTCGCAGAGATGCTGCAGGAAAAGGCTGATGAGCCAGGAATTGCCCATTGGACTATTGGCAAAACTTTGAAGGGTGGGCGCCAGCGAGTTTCCTGAACATTGCTGGCAGCCACTCCATAGGATAAGAAAGATGAGACCAGCAGAACCAATAAGAAAAGCCCCTTCCTCTTACAGTACCCTCTCTCTAGTGCCCTCTACTGACAGAGCAAAGGAGAAATGTTTCTAGGGTCCAGCTCCAGCATTGCAAAGCATGGCTAAGGAGAGTAGATTTAGAGCTGAGAGGCAATAGCTGGAACATTGGCTTAGAAAAGCTAGAAGTTTCTTCCTCACATCGGTCTGGAGGTCTGCAATGGAGGCCCAATAAGGTAGTTCCACTCCAGAAGATCCAATCTCCTTCAGGGACCCAAGGTTGAGACCTTCATGGTCCAAGATGGTAATCAGAGCTTAAACCATCACAAACACCGTCTTTGCATGGAAGGCATGGAAAAGAAAAGGGGGCAAAGAGTATGTGAGAAGTTGTTTCCCAGGAAATGCCATTTGTCACTTCAGCTTTCATCTTATTGGCCAGGACTCAGTCACATGGCACAGATAGCTATGTGGAATTCTGGGAAATCTTTCTTCTGGAAGGCCTGGAACTGGAAATTAGAGGTCCTGTTATTTTGGAAGAAGGGCAGAAAGGTATTGCTGGGCAGTCTGCAATCTCTACCAGAGTGGACTAAACTTGCTGTATCTTTGCGAAGAAAATTTAGCGTAATGGCGATAGGCCCATTATCATTAGCTGAACGTTAACGAGATACCCAAAGTAAGATCTTAGAGTAAAATCTTGTAGAATGTTAGAGCTGGAAAAACCCTTGGGAGTAAGTTTTTTATGTTTCCTGTGAGAACCCTGAGGGCCTAGGAGGGGCAGTTTCTTATCCAAGGTCATGTGGAGAGCAGCTGGCCTGGCTGGAGGTAGATCCCAGGTCCCCTTTGCTCTCCACCTGCTGTGTCTTTCCACTTTCTGCACGGCTTAGGGTCTCCAGTGGGCCTTCGTCTTCAGAATGAGTCACACAGAATTGCGCTGCTAACTGACGGCCCAATGGGAGGTCATTCCACAGTGGAGATCTTAGGGCTTATGAGCTGTGCCTGGGCCTGGAACCAGGCATATAAGGTGCAAAATTAGAGCCCAAGAAGCTTCTGGCCTTTAGGACCCAAACTGTACCCTTCTCCCCATTACTGAGCCGAGGCCATGTGAGCTCAGGCCGCGGGAATGCAGCAGGTGTGAGAGAGCAATGAGTCATATTCTGCTGGAATTAAGCAGTGAAAAGTGTCATCTTAGGCCAAAGTAGCCATTCGCTTTACCCGTCTGAATCCCATCTTTCTATTTAGCTATGAAAATAATGGAAGAATTTTCTTAGAATGGCTGTTGGAGCCAGGGTCCCAGCAGGAAACAGACTTTACCCCAGATGTTTCAGATGAAGAAACCTTAAGGAAGGGACTACTCACAGAGGCAGGGTTATGGGAACAGACTGGACCAGCGAGCTACCCCTGTGGCTGAAAGGACAGGGGAGGGAGCAGTGTCACAGAAGCTGGAACCTTTCCGGAGGGCAGTGCTGGAGACACAGCACCAGAGCAGGGAAGAACTGCCTGCCTCGCTTTCTCCTCTTCCCTCTGGCCTGCCAGTCTCCTCCAGAGACTGCAAGCAGAAGCCAGAGGGAAGTAGAGGATGCAGTCGCAGGCTCAGCCTTCCTGGGCAGAGTGGAACAGAGAGGGTGGAGAGTAAGTATAAAAAGAATAACTTTAATCATAGCATAGGCCTTGCCACATATATTCATTTACACGGATGAAAAATTTTTAGTATCTTTACAACATACATTAGTAAATGGCCAATGTGTGGCACCTGTGATGTCACTCCTCCGTGCCAATAGCAGACATGGCTATTGATCATGGCTTTCTTTCTTATGGGTCCAAGAAGTGCTCACAGAAACATCACCACGTGAGTGGGGTTGGCACATGAGATGAAACCTATTTGGAGCTATAAAACTTAAATAGTCTTGCAAATATGGCCTATTGCTCATGCCAATCTGGTGGGTAACCTTTTTTTTTTTTTCTGTGAAATTAGCTGAGTAGGTGTTTCTTAAGCCAAGGAAGTCCTGTTTGGAAGCCAAGCTGTGACATGCTCTGAAATGTGTTGGTGCAACAATATTGTGATATAGATGAAGAGTCAAGTTGGGAGGCCATATCTGCCTTGAGCAAGGTGGCCACCAGACAGACCTTCTTGGGTCACCTGTAAAATAGAATGATGCCAGCCAAGGTGGAAGTCAGGGCTGGGGGTTTTCCTGAGGTGGAATAGGTTTTCAGAGCTGAGTTGCAATGTCATACCCCTCTGTGTGTGGCGCTCTCCTAGGTCCTGATTGAGCTATAGTTTTTCAGGTCCTCTGTGTTGCTGGTGTGGACTCTTGGACCCAAGTTCAGACGGTAAGTGGTTTTGAGTACAAAATCCTTAGATGGAACAAATGGGCAATGTGTTATGGATGTTGCCAGCATGGTGTAGGGCATAGATGGCAGATAGTTCCCAACACGTTTGCCATTCATATCAATTTGTGCTGGTGCTCAGTAGCACTGTGTTGAGATGGATTTGAAGGTTGTGTCCAGGTTCATAGGAGAGAAGGGCCATGATCCATTAGAAATATCTGCCCTGGGGGACAGGGGTAAGGGGGGCACATGGTTGTTCATAATTACCATCCCTGCTGTAGGGGAAGAACACTGGTTTAGAGTAAGCAGACATGGCTTCTTGGTGTAATATTTTGAGCAAGTCTCTTAGCTTTCTTGGACCTGAATTTCCTCATATGAAAAATAAGAACATTGCTTAGATGACTTTTAAATTCTATCCATCTTAGAAATCTCATGATTCAAATTAGTTTATTTTTTAAGTCTTCAAGGTAAAACACGCAACAAATCTGTTTGATCCAATTAAAATATTTCCAGCTCCCCACTCCAATCTGCCCTATGCTTGAGTAACCACGCTATCTATCCTGTGAAGGCCATTTCCCCGCTGGAGCAGCTGGAGACCTTGGAGACAGAAGGCCTCCCATACTAAACAGATTCTACTCTTTAATCTCAACTGAAAGATCCAAGAGGCATGATTCACATCTCACCCATTTCCTCTCCCCTGTCCTCCGCCAGCCTGAACCTCTCCCCTCCTGCTCTGCAAACGCGCCTGAATGCAGAGTTCTGAAAATTTAGGTTCATGGTTTCAAAGTTCATGGTCCTGAGAATAAACAAAAAAACTATTGTGGTTGCATGGAGCTGTGGACCCCATTAACACCACCCCATGAATATTTATGGCGTGAAACTACAAAAGAACATAGAGGCCATATTGTATTTCCTAGAACTTTCTTTCCATGGGGTCCTTTCTCTGCGGGTCACTTTAATGTAAGCTTTGCTTATTTAGTTGCACACTTTAAGCCGATTAACTTTTTACTAAAAAACAAAACAAAAAAAACCCCTCCCTGTTTGTTTGTACATACACTCCCTTGACAAAGATTCACAGAAAACTGCTTTAAACCTGTTAAATCCCTCTGCTGGAAACTTGAAGTGAACTAAATGTGTCTCTGGGTAGGATTTCCCTGTAACTCGCCCGGCCTCTGGCCCCTCCACCCCACCTCAGCCTGTTTCCTGAGAGGAATTTCAGTGGTTCAAATATTCCATATTTAGTTCCTCCAATAATCTCGGCTTATCTCTAGGTGACTATCTCCTGGAACATTAGCGAGGTCCTTCCTGAGTGGCTTGTTATTGGGGTGGACAAGCAGCAGGCCCTGGGTGGGTACTCTGCACATCACTCATGGAAATTGTGGGGAAATCAAACGTTAGAGCTGCAGAGACCTCAGAGGCCATGGGCTCCACTGATCTCCAAACTTCAGTGTGGATGAGTTGCCTGGCCAGGGGGCGGGGCATGAATTGAACATGCCTATTTCTGGGCCCTGTCCCCAGAGATTCTGATTTCATAAATCTGAGTTGAGGCCTGGGGATCTTCATATCAGCGGCCTCCTTAGACACTCTAATTCAGTGGTTTTGGACCATGCTTGAAAAACACTGCAGCTGTCTCATTGAACGCATGAAGAAAGGGCCACCAAAGGGAAAAGTCGCTGGCCTGCTGTCACACACGCCATCCAAGCTCCCTTTTCCCCAGGACAGGCAATGCCTGTGGTTCCATATTCCTTTAATTGGGCCATTCGCGTTCCGGAAGCAGCTCTTCCATGCAACATTTGTGATCAGACCCGTAAGCGCAAAGCTGATTGAAAAAAATAAAGCACCCGCAAGCCCAAGTTGTAAGTGTCGAAGTGAAAATCAGGAAATGGCCCAAATGGTGGAGGTGGGATGAGGTGAGATGAATACCTGCTGGAGGTCACTCCCATGGGATAAATCCAGGTCTCTGTTGGTTTTGGAGTGAGCCCTCTCCCTTCCTCTTTATAAAAAAAAAATTCAATAAAAAATATTTTTAGCCCAGCTGTGTGGCTCAGTGGGTGAGCATCAACCTATGAACCAGGAGGTCACGGTTCGATTCCAGTCAGGGCACATGCCTGGGTTGCAGGCTCGATCCCCAGTAGGGGGCGTGCAGGAGGCAGCCGATCAATGATTCTCTCATCATTGATGTTTTTCTCTCTCTCTCCCTCTCCTTTCCTCTCTGAAATTAATAAAAATTTAAATGTTTTAAAAAATATATTTTTTAGAGATATAATGCAAAATAAAACAACCCCCCCACAAACAAAAATCCCATATCTTTCTTGTAGTATCATGTCAAACACAGCTAATGGCAACCAAAGCATGAAATTAACATTCTGACTTCCAGTGTCTTCACTTAAAGCCATAAGCTCATTTAGCTCACCATCTGCCTTCCAAGCTAATGCAGGCAATAGTATTGCCAACTACTTCATCACTGCATAATATAGGTCACTTCCTTCCAGCCTGTAGTAACAGTTTCCTTGACACCCCCCGGATTGCCCAAAGACGATGCATTTTTGTTACAGTAGTATGCCACTTTTGATAGCAATTTCTATATTAGTCAGGATGAAGAGGTTATGCTCCAGTAACAAATAGCCTCAATTCTCAGATGCTTATAATAAACTAGAGGCCCGGTGCACAAAAATTTGTGCACTCGGGGGGGAGGAGGGGTCCCTCAGCCCGGCCTGTGCCCTCTCGCAGTCTGGGACCCCTCGGAAGATAACGACCTGCTGGCTTAGGCCTGCTCCCGGGTGGCAGAGGGCACGCCCAATCCCTAGGTGCAGCCCCTGGTCAGGCTCAGAGCAGGGCCGATTGGGGAGTTGGGGCGCCATCCCCTGTCATGCACAGAGCAGGGTGGATCGGGAGGTTGCGATGCCACCCTCAGTCACGCTCAGGGTAGGGCCGATTGGGGGGTTGGGGCACCGCCCCCTGTCATACTCAAGGCAGGGTCGATGGGGAGGTTGCAGCGCCACCCCCGTCACGCACAGAGCAGGGCCAATCAGGGGGTTGGGGCACTACCCCCTGTCACGCACAGAGCAGGGTCGATCAGGGGGTTGGGGAGCTCCCCCCTGTCACGCACAGAGCAGGGCCCATCAGGGGGTTGGGGAGCTCCCCCCTGTCACGCACAGAGCAGGGCGGATTAGGGGGTTGGGGCGCCGCACCCTGTCACACTCAGGGCAGGGCCAATGGGGAGGTTATGGCTCTACCCCGTCACACACAGAGCAGGGCCCGTGGGGGTGGGGGGTTGGGGCGCTCTACCCCGTCACACACAGAGCCGCAGGGCGATCAGGGGGTTGGGGAGCTCCCCCCTATCAGGCACAGAGCAGGGCTGATCAGGGGGTTGGGGCGCCTTCCCCTGTCACAAACAGAGCAGGGCGGATAGGGAGGTTATGGCCCCGCCCCCTGTCACACACAGAGCCGCAGGGCAATCAGGGGGTTTGGGTGCTGCCCCCTGTCATGCTGATCCCGGTGCCAGGAGGCATATTACCCTTTTACTATATAGGATAGAGGCCTGGTGCACGGGTGGGGGCCGGTTGGTTTGCCCTGAAGGGTGTCCTGGATCAGGGTGAGGGTCGCCACTGGGGTGCCTGGCCAGCCTAGATGAGGGGATGATGGCTGTTTGCAGCTGGTCACACACCCTTCAGGGTGGGGGTCCCCACTGGGGTACCTGGCCATTCTGGGTGAGGGGCTGAGGGCTGTTTTCAGGCTGGCGGGTGACTGAAGCTCCCAACCGCTCCTTTTTTTCTTTTTTTTTTAATTCTGGGCCAGCTTTAGCTCTGAGGCTTGGCTCCAGCTCTTAGGCCTCGGCTGCTGAAAGCAGGTATCTGGTTTGTTTGGGTTCTATAATTGAAACAATGTTGCGGTCCTGCTGGCTGAAGCCTGGCTAGCTGAAAGCAGGTTTCTGGGGTTTTGTTTAGCTTCTATATTTGTAACAATGTTTCAAACTGCAAGCTCAGAGGCCGGCAGCGGCAGGCGGGGAACGTTGGAGTCCTCCGTCACTGAAGCAAGCAAGCCTCATGTTCGCTTCCAGCTGCCTGGCTGCCGGCCGCCATCTTGGCTGGCAGTTAATTTGCATATCGCCCTGATTAGCCAATGGGAAGGGTAGCGAAGGTACGGCTAATTACCATGTTTCTCTTTTATTAGATAGGACTAGAGGCCCGGTGCACAGGTGGGGTCCCTAGGGGCCTTCTGGCTTCCAGCTGGGGCCTTCCTACTGGACACCAGCTGCTGGCCGGGGCCTGCTGGACAGGGGGAGGGACCACGGGAGGTTGGTCAGCCACGGGAGGTTGGCTGTGGGAGC
Source organism: Myotis lucifugus (assembly GCF_000147115.1). Taxonomy (NCBI): domain Eukaryota; kingdom Metazoa; phylum Chordata; class Mammalia; order Chiroptera; family Vespertilionidae; genus Myotis; species Myotis lucifugus. The sequence continues at coordinate 2,466,427 of NW_005871114.1, forward strand.
GCACTGACCACCAGGGGGCAGCTCCTGCATTGAGCGTCTTCCCCCTGGTGGTCAGTGCTCATCATAGCGACTGGCCGTTCCGGCGTTCTGGTTGCTTAGGCTTTTGTATATAGAGATAAAGGTTTTTATCAGGAAAAGGGGGATGTACGCTGAGTGGCAAGATTATTATGACCGGCCAGATTATTATGACCACCCCATCAGTACTTCATTGACACTTCCAAAAATACCACTTGGAGTGCGGGTGAATTTCCCGCCAAAATATAAGATGGCTCTGTCTTTTGGTTTTGTTCCATCCACCAAAAGGGTGGATTACAAACAAATATTTGGTAATACGCAGTTACAATCGGCCCGAGTTTACACGTTTCCCGCACTCCACCGCAAATCTATATGAACCGAGTTAAAGACGGCTCCCGCGGAGTACGCGCAATTCACGCGAGCCGACTTAACTCGTTTCCCGCACTCCAAGTGATACTGAATATTGAAAACTTCCTAAGCAAATACTCTCAAGGTTTTATTATTATTATTATTTGCATAACTAATTCACTTCATTGTACTGATGGGGCGGTCATAATAATCTGGCCTCTCAGTGTATATAATACTTTCAACAATAAAGATTTTTTTTAAGTTTTTATATTTCTCATTCATGCTACATATTAGCCCTCCCACTGCTCCACATGATCTTTACTCCAGAACCCAGAATGATAGAGTCACCCCCATCTGGAACATGGCTTGTCTTCTAGAAAAGGGAAAAGAGGACACGGAGAATCAGGTACTAGCTCTCCAAGCTTCCTCCCGTGCTTAATTAGTCAGCAGGTAAAGAGGCTCATCCTGACATCAGCGGGCAGGGAAGTATAACCTTCCCCCAGGGAAGGACAGCAAATATTGTGAACAATAGTGTTATTTATCACATTATGATTTGTCATGTATATCCTGGGGACTCTGAAGAAGAGAGAAACAGCTGTCCTTACTGTGGTGGTTTTTCCTACAGCTAGAGAAAGACAGGTGACCTTTCAAATTACCTTACAGACCTAGGCCTGTGGTCTTTATGACAGTTGGCCCCAGCCCTGTGGCTTTAATGCACAGAATTATTATTTGTCTTTCCTTCTTCTCTACCAGCCCTGTGTCAGGATAAAATTGGATTGGCTGGACTGTCTTTTCTAGGGTTTGCTATCCAACACCCAATGCCTTCTGGGACATTAGTAAATCCATTTCTTGACCTCCAGGTTAAATTGACCCACTTATGTTTTTTTCTTTCAGCTGTCTTTTGGGGAGACATTGCTCTAGATGAAGAAGACCTGAAGTTATTTCAGATTGACAAGACCCAAGACTGGATCAAACAGTCAGTGGAGAAAACGGGACATCGAACAGGTAAGTCCTGTGTCGTCGCCCTGCCCTGACTTGACCTGCCCCAGAAGGAGGGGTCAGGGACTCACCAGGGGTAGATGTGGGTCACACGTCATCAGTGTTTGACCTGTCAGGCCAGTGCCCACTTGTCTGTGGAGAACCAAGGCTGTGGAGCTGGAGCCACCAAGTGTGCTGATCCTGCTAAGAAAATCTCACCTGCCTGTTCAGACTTGACTTAGTGGGTTCAGACTTGAGCTCAGTGTAGGTTCTCAGGACTCGGGCCTTGGGGTCCGTCACTCCCAACTGGAGAGGATTCTGGATGGGATGCATTTAAGGCATGTGTGATGCTCATGATTAGCACTGGCAATGTTTGCCCATGGCTGACATTTGGCTGACAACCCAGGCGGAAGTTCCCTGGGGCCAGGAAACATGGGTGGGCTTCGGACTTGGATTTCTGTCTTCCACTCTCCCTCCTTGCCTCCATCTCAGAGTGAATAGGAATGGGACAGATCTTTTGAGTGCTCCCCACCTTTTAGCCCATTTTGCTCAGATACCCCAGGTCTGTGGAATCACCTTCCCAGAAGCAGTCTGAGGGGCTGAACTGTGGGGCTGATGGGCTGGTGTGGCTGACGATGGCTTATTTGGTGACAAAACTCATGTGTGCCTGATGCTACACTGTCTCTGCTACCCAAGACCCCCTGAGACTCTTTCCTGCCACCCTCTTTTCCTTTTTGCTCAAGGCTTTTAGAAATTATTGTAGTAAGAGCACAACATGAGATTTGCTCTCTTAACAAATCTTAAGTGTACATACAGTATTAGAAACTTTATTTTTTTCAGCAACATACACAACCTTAATTGAGCTCTAACGGAAGGAAGCATCGTTTCATAATTCTACCACTCCCACTAGCATAGTCTTACCCAGCTTCTTACCTGGAGGTCTAGAGAGGTTGACACGATTGTAATCTTTGTGTGGTTTAAATTATTTTAAACTTTTTTTGCATTTCTTAAAAATAGTGAAATTCATATATCCCAAACATCTATAATAATAAAAGGGTAATATGCTATTTAGACCAGACGTCTTCTGGATGTCATTCTAAATGTCCTTTCTGATGAAGCCGGGCCAGAGGGAAGCTAGCCCTGGTCCCGGGTGCCTGTGGGCAGCCCGAGGGAAGCCAGCCCGGGTCCTGGGTGCCTGCGGGCGGCTGGAGGAGGAAGCCTGGGTCCCACGTGCTGGAGGGAAGCCGGTGCCGGCAGCCAGGGGAAGGAAGGCCTACTCTTGCACGAATTTTTGTGCAGCGGGCCTCTAGTACAATGTAATGAGCTTTTACATACGTCCATGTAACCACCACCCAGACCAAGGTATGGAACATTTCCTGAACTCCTTATGACCCCTTCCATTGCTGCCCTTCCCACAGTCTGACCTCTGAACTGCAGATTCTTTTTACCTGCGTAAAGGAATCATGTGGTATGTGTAGTTTTGTGTTTCTTTTTCACTCAGCTTATGCTGCGACATTCCCCCACATGGTTGAGTAAAGCAGTAGTTGGTTCTCTTTCATTGTCGTGCGGTAGTCTGTTGTATGGAAGTACCCTAGTGTATTTGTTCTTCTGTTCACAGACATTTGGACAGTTCAGTTTTCGGCTATGATAAATAAAGCTGCTGCTGGCATTTCTGTATGTGTCTTTTGGTGAACACAAGCCCTCACTTTTATTGGGCATAGAACCAGGAGCAGAATTGCTGGGTCGAAGATGCTGCATACCCAGTTAAGCTTGGGTAGCTACTGTCCAATAGATTTCCAAAGTGGTTGTACCAGTTTACACTCTGCATGGGTACATATTGATTTGGAAAGCAGGAGGGGTGACCATGTAGGATCCAATGAGGCCTCTTGAGTCTTGGTCTTTCTGGCTTGGGGACCTGCCTCACTCCCAGGGCTAGCACAGCAGTCAGTTGACATCCATCACCATCATGGAATGCTCAGGGTTGCCCCTATCAACCTTACCCTTATGGAATGCTCAGGGTTGTCCCTATCAACCTTACCCTTATGGGATGCTCAGGGTTGCCCCTATTACCCTTATGCTGTTCCTGGGGAACCTGCCACGGGACAGCGTAGGGGCCAGGCTTGGCCAATGTGAGATACCTCAGAGAGGGGCCTGGAGTGGCTAGCCCCCATGCCAGCTGCATTCCCAGCTGTCCAGAAGGTTGCCTGGGGATGCTGCAGTAAAGGGAAGCCTAGCAACCCTGCCTTCACCTCCTTCATGGCAATGCCCTAGTGGTTTTCACCTTTTTTCATCTCATGGCACACATAAACTAATCACTCAAAGTCTGCGACACACCAAAAGTTTTATTATATTTTGTGTTGATCCAACAAAAAGATTGGTATAATTTTCATTCTTTCACACTGGATGGCTATTGTCATTTTTTTTTAATTTGACAATCTGAAGGAAAAGAGGGCAGTGCCCCTGACTAAGTAGTCAGGCATTGCAAGTTTTAAAATTCTTGCAGCACACTGGTTGAAAATCGCTGCACTAGCCCAATGCCAACATGATCAACCTTGTGGTCTAAGAACTTGAGAGCCTGTCTTCTCTTTTCTTCTCCCCCATGAGCTGAGAGAGGGCAGAGTCTATGTCTTATTAAGCTTTGGATCCCCAAAGCTCCCTGCACCTAGAAGGTACTGGCCAACATTGGCTGAGAAGGGAGAAGGAGCAGGTAGACAGAACCATCTCCCAGGGGCCTAAGAGGTGAAGAGCTTCAGCAGGGCTTTGCTTCCAGAAGGGTGGTTAAAGCACTGGCCACAGTCATGGGCTATTGGGTCTGACTGCCTGGGTTTGAATCCTTGAGCTGGGCCTTAGTTTCTTCATTTGTCAAATGAGAATAGTAATGTTCTGAGGACAAAAGGAAAGAATATGTGTGAAATGCTTAGTATGGTGTCTGGCACTTAATAAATGCTCAATAATATCAGTTCCCTTTCTCCTCCACCTCCTCCTCTTCTTCCTCTTTCTGCTCCTCCTCCTTCTCCTCCTCCTCCTCCTCTTCCTCTTCCTCCTCCACCTCCTCCTCCTCTTCCTCTTCCTCCTTCTCCTTCTCCTTCTCCTTCTCCTTCTCCTTCTCCTTCTCCTTCTCCTTCTCCTTCATCGTCGTCGTCGTCGTCGTCGTAGTTGTTGTATTTGCAGAAAGACTACTGACCTGGGAAGGTTTAAAGTGAAGAATGGGAATATTGGGGGCTTGGGCCAGAGGCCTCTGAAACATGTACCTACCTGGTGTTTCTTCCTTCCTAAGCTTGATATCTATATATCTATATATCTATATATCTATATATCTATATATCTATATATCTATACTGATGAGAGAGAGAGAGAGAGAGAGAGAGAGAGAGAGAGAGAGAGAGAGAAGAGAGTTTTTTCCCCCAGTGTGTTTTTCTGATAAGGTCATTTTTATCCTGATTATTTTTCTCCGAGGGCCAAAAGTACTTTGCATCTATCTAGATAGTTATTTTATTTTCAGAATGGGAATATTTTTATTATTTTTGCTGATTAAACTAATACTGCCAGTTGGGCTTTAAAAAAAAAAAAAAAAGCCCAGTTCAAAATTGTAGAAAGTAGCAATCCCCTGTTATCCTAGCCCCAGGGATCGCCATCACTATCTGTTTGCTGGACTCCTTCCCTCCCTAGATTCGGGCCACGTGCATAGAGATCTTTTTAAAATACAAAAGGGCTTTTTTTCACCACCTCTTGTGTAATCTGCGTCTTTCATTTAACACACCTGATGGACACCTTGGGAGGAACATTGGGGTCTATTGCGTCTAATGCACAACTCGGCCACAGTTTACCAAGCTGATCCCGTGAAGATGGGCATGGAGGCCGTTTCCTTTATTTTTCTGCAATGTTTTCTTCCTATTAGAAACTACTACTGTGAACAATATTGTGCATAAATCTTTAAACATTTGCTTTGATTTAAAATAAATAAATTAAAAAGGAACCACACCTTTACCCCCACTTTGTACTTCCAGATGTTTGAAAGGATGTATTCTTAGGTGTAGGTTATCTCATTTCAAAGCTTTGCTAAGTTCCCTTGTTTATTTGTTTGTGTGTCTTGGTGGGGCTCAGAGGTGAATCCTGCAGGGGGATGAGATGCAGTATGCCCCCAGAGGCCTCCTTTACTGGTTCATCCTGTGAACTTGGAGCTGCTCTCCTGGCTGCAGAATGAAACAATGCCATTGTGTTAGAAGTGACCAAGTTGGCCTCGTTTCCCAGAAGAGCCCAATGTCCAGAACTCAGGAGCAGAACCCAGGTTTCCCACCTCCCAGGCTGTGTCCTCCCCTGTACCAACCTTCTGCTATGTTGTCAGTTAGAAAGAATGGAGAACAACAGAGGTGCGTGTAGGCATTCCTTTGCCATCACTGGAAAGTAGGCTGGATTTGCCCTGGACCAAGGGGTGAGCAAAGACCTTGTACCCAGGTTGGCAGCCCAGGCAACTAATACAAGCATGCTCCTCAAAAACCTTCAGTGGCCCCCTATCACTTACCAGAAATATTCCTTAGTCTGACCCCCAAGGCTCTCCATGCTTTGTCCATAGCCTGCATATCCAGCTCCCTTCCCTCTCCTCATCCTCCAGCAAACACAGTGACACTTTGTATAAGCCCTGAGCGCCCTCCCTTCCAGCCTCTGTTCCAGCTTTGCCCTCTGCTCCAAGTCCCCATTCTACAGAAAAAGAAATGAAGGCCCAGAGAAAGCCAGTGACTCATTCAGGGCCCTACAACTGCTGTGTTCAAGACACCTCTTTATTCAGCACAGCTGCTGGCTTTGGAGGCGGCCTGGACTGACACTGCTGTTAAAATCAGCCTCATTTTGTGCTTGGAATTTCCCCCAATTTTCGAACAAGTCAGTTCCCCTGCATGGGAGCTGCCAGAGGAAGAGGCAGCAGCATTTTGGATGTACGGGGGCAAGGAGACAAGAGTGCATTCTTGGGGGAGAGAAAGTCCTTCTGTGTGCATTTTACTTGCAGTGAGAAGAATAGGCGTTCTGGGCAGGCATTGGCCAGGCTGTTCTATGAATGGGGCCCTTGAATGAACATTGCAGAGTTTCCTAAAGCTGCTAATCGGATTAGCTGTGTAGTGAAGGAAGTACTTAGCCGGACACACACACAGACACACACGCAGCACACCGCCCCCCCCACCCCCCACCCCGCCTCTCTCTTCTTCGAAGTGATGGTGCAGATCCTCACAGCCCCACTGCTGAGCTCTGACACCTCTCCTCTAGCCACACAGATGTGGAGGAAAGGCCTGGTTGACGTTTGGGACTTTGTGCATGTTTGTCTCTTCCCTAAAGAGTCCAGAAGACCATGTTGAACACTCCCATCTTTGCAAATGTCTGGAAACCTGGGGAGGAAATTTCATCCTGCAGTTACGCCATCCGGATAATGGATCTGATTTCTTGACCTTTGTAATGAGGACTCTGAAAGGGGAAATGGTTTTAATTACTTATTGGCTCTGATGGAAGCTGATGTTTCCCGCCTTGTCTATTCTGAGCCACTGGGCCATGTCCATCTCTATTTAAGAAACCAACCTTGCTCTAAATCCTCATTTCCTAAACTCTTGCCATCAGTTTCGGGCGTCTGCATAAGGCCAACTGTGTGGGCATCCAAATTCGAAACACATTAGCAGGAGAGAGTCATAGATATAAGTTTGGATAACTCCCTTCCCTTCTCTGGGCCTCGTCTCTGAGTGATGAGGCCCCTTCCTTCTGCCAGACCCTTTCTGCTCCTAGAGTTCCTCTTCCTATTCTAGTTATGACTTGGAGTGGCACAGGCTACCAGCACTTAGTCTCAGTGTTCCCATCTGAATAGAGGGCTGCATGAAACCACAAAAGGCTAATGCATACCCATGAGATACCCACATGTCCCACACAGGTCCTGGGCTCTGCCTTTCAAGATTTGAGGGTCTAAAAAAGAACCAACATGTCTCTGCTCTCGACACATTGTTTTAAAATTCAATTTATTGGGGTGACATCTATATATAAAAGCCTAAGCGACTGTTAGGACCGGTCCACCGAATGACCAGTCGACCGGTCGCTATGATGCGCACTGACCTCGAGGGGGTAGACACTCAACACAGGAGCTGCCCCCTGGTGGTCAGTGCACTCCCACAGTCAACCTCCCCAGCTGGCTATCCTCCTGAGGTCCCTCCCCCTGGCCGGCCAGCTCCACCCTGATTGGGACTGGGAGAGACAGCCCCAATCAGCCCCAATTGCTGGCCAGGCCCAGGGACCCCACCTGTGCATGAATTCATGCACTGGGCCTCTAGTTGGTTAATAAAATTGTATAGGTTTCAAGTGTATATTTCTATGATATATCACCACTAGCCCTGTCCCCCTGAGCTGTGAAGACTTGGTCTGCCCACCCCTGCCTTTGAGAGGTGATGGTAAAAGACAAGGATGAGTTTCATGTATTGATGAGGCTGCACCTCCTCCTGCCCTCTACTATCTCAGGTGACCGTTCAGTGTGTGCCTTGCCGAATCCCCCAGACTGTCAACAGCTGTGACTTATCCTTATTTGATCTTGGCCCTCCCTCTTTAGTTCCAGCATCGGCTGGGCACATAAATGGTGCCAGACAGACACTTGTGAATTGTGGATGGGCCATGAGCCTCAGAAGTGTATGGCGTCCTCCTTGCTTCCCTGCTCCTCTATGTCCCAAGAGGCCAGTTAGGGGTAGGACTTTTTGTTTGAATGTGTGATGCCTCAGGCCCCAGCCTGGAGTGGGTGCCAGCAACGAAAGAAAGGTCATGCTCAGGGATGGTGCCCTTGGGCTGGGCAAGCCCAGATCTGTAGGGAGTGTCTGGAAAGGGCATTTTTCGGCCATGTGGTTAATAGCTTACCTTTTCCAGGCCCTTTGTACAGATCCCCAGATAGAACTGTGGTCCTTAGGTTTTTCCCAGTTTCCAAGCGAGAGAGGGAGTGCCGGCGTTCCTGCTCGCCCCTCCAGGGCTCTTTCTGCCCTTCCCTTCAAAGACCCTTGGAGGGGCCCTCAGCTGACGACTTTGTTTCACCCCTGCCCCAACCATGTTGCTTTGGCTCCCACGGTTTAGAACTTGATCTTATGCTGAACTCCTACTGTGCACTGCCCTACGCTCTTCCCTTGTGTCCTGTCCACAGCTCTGTGGCCCTCTGACACCAACTTCATGACTGGAGTCACTTTCCTTCCCTCTTTCCTTCCTTCAAGTAACAGATGCTAACTGGGGACTTCTGTGCTCAGCACCAAGGATACAGCAGTGTCTATTTTTCTTCTGCCATTGAGGTGATGGAGTTTTAATGATGGGATTGATAGTGGTCATGCTTTGAGAGTACCGGAGGAATGGGGCAGGCTGGAGGGGTGGGACCTGGGATCAAATGCCCTCTCTCAGAGGAGGTGTGGTCAATGGGCAGAACTCACCCCTGGAGAGAAGTCCCCAAGTGACAGCTGTCATCCAGGCAGGGTTGGGGTTGGGGGCCAGCCTAGGGCATAGGGCCTGATGGAAGGCAGAGCAGGGTCATGGGGAGGCAGCAATGTTCATGTGAGCTCAGAGACCCTGACAAATAGGATCAGAGAGGCTTTGCCTAGAACTCACAGAAAATTCCAGTTCTGTGCTGAGGTACGGACCCCTGGTTCTTCTGGGAAGAGGGTATGAGGGAGAATAACATGCCAGAAGCTTGGCCTGAGAGAATAAGATAGGGATAAGCATCAGAAATTGAGCAGAACACCACAGATCAAAATCGGGCCCAAAGATATGCTGCTGAAACCCTCAAGTGTTGATCCCAAACTTTTTCAACTCCCCCAACTGAGCACAGGGCCGGGTGAGCCCACAGCAGCAGTTGGCAGCTGGGAGACGAGTGGGAAGGGCCTGGCAGTTATTCCGCCCATAAAGTTTTCAATTTAGTAAGATGATTTGAGATGATAAAGAGGCATCTGATAAAGTGCACATCTGTTCTTTGGGAAGGAAAAAAGAATGCAACATAAGGATTCTATCATCTCATTCCCTGGGGCCTCATTCAGAGGCTGACTTATACCTTGGATGGAAGCCAGAGTTCATTGTGAACTTGAAGTGTTGGGAAAAGAAAATTCACCTTTTGGTTGATTTTTATTGCGACTACATTGGTCAGAATTTGGAGAAACTGGGCTGGGAGTCCACTTGGAGCCACAGTGGGGGCTGAGAACCAGGTCGGGGAGGGACAGTGACCACCTGTGGGCATCTATCCATCCATCCAGAGAGCCCTTATCCCAGGCCTCCTCATGGGCCATGAATCTGGGAGCCTGAGTCAAAAGTGAGAGATTAGTTTGACAAACCAGGACAAACAAGAGCTTAGGACCTGACATTCTAGACAAGTTTTCTTCAGTTTCAAGGTACAGAATCCCACTCTGAATAGCTGAAGTAAAATAGTTTATTTAGAAATATACTCTCATGGCCATCTATGACAGAAGCAGAAGAGCTGGCCTCTTGGGGATTGAGCTAGAAATTGGAGAGAAAGGAACAAGGCTGACTTCTCTTCTCAGGGGCCATGGAGTGTCTCGTTTGTACTTTGCCTCTTCTTTTTGCACCTGACCCATCATGGCCAGCATGCCCAAGTCTATATCATGATCCCTCAATTCGAGGTCCCCCACTGAATGTCTATAGTACCTACTGATGTGGGGGTACCGTGGAAGTCCTAAGAGTGGAGAGATATCCAAGGAAATGAGTATAAAGTGAGCTGATCAGAGGGCTGACAACAGAGCCACCAGGAGGTAAGAGGAGCAAACAGTGATAATGGAAGCAGGTGGTAGGTCTGTGCCTTTGTTCCAGAGAGCACGAGAGCTGAGCGTGGACACAACTGAGGATCCAATCTTTGCCTCTCAGTTTTGGCCAACAAGAGGATCGTGCCTCACCTCCCCAAGCATCACGTTTTGGTTCTTCTTAACTGATTCTATTTTTGTTCTCCTTTAACTGTGTATGTATGTATTTATGTGTTTATGTATTTATTTATTGAATGGTAGTATGTTTCCTGTTCTTAAAGTAAATGGTAATTGATTTCTAAAGCAAAAGGAAATGAAATAAACCATACTTAAAGTCTTGTTATTTATGCAGCCCTCCAATCAGTCATTCTACATTAATGACCTAGACATGAAAAAAATTTCCCACCTTGACTTATGAGAGCCTGTAATGGATCCTTTTTGACAAAATAAAGAATGATCTAGCCAACAAGTAATCACCTCCTAACATTTTTGAACTCAGCATTTGTAGTTTTCTTAAAGCTATGCACCTTTGCTCTGTGTTTCTTGGCCTCTCTGAGATGTTTGCATTTTGTTACAGCTGGGAATGGACCTTTGATTCAAATGCATTTACTACTCAAGTATTTTCTTATTGGGACGATAGTGAACTAAATTGTTTTTGGACAAAACTAGTGCCACAAACTTTCAGAGTTACCCACTATATGGCAGACATTGGCCATGTCACTTTACCTAATGTGACCTCACTTTCCTTATCTGTAAAATAGAGGGTTGGACTCTAGGCTTCCTGAGGGCCAAGAATGAGTCTTCTTGGTTCTTTTGCCAAAGATAAGGCATGAATGGATGGGGACGCACTGCTCTGTGGGGTCTGCTGCGTGCATGTCTGATTGGATAACAGTAGTTTTGGGCTTCTCCTTCATGGAACCTCGTGGAACTTTAGAACAGTCTGCTCCAATTGCATCTGACCCGAGACCTTCCAGAGACCCTCCAGTGGGGTCCCATAGGTGCTGGCAAAAATGTGACTGGAGCCTCCCTGTGTCTTATCTTAGAAAACAGCAGTAAACAACAATGGGCTGAAGGGAGGAGGTTAAGAAAGGTCAGCCTGCCTCCCACAGCAGAGCCACGTGAGGGACGGAGACACTGCACACCCGTGACAAGTGAGCTGGACTGGGAAAGCCAGTGACGCAGCTTGAGGGGTGGCAGATGGCCCTGCTAGTGTGAGTTTGGATGAGGTTCCCCGCTGCCATCATGCTGACCTGTGGCTGGTGTATAGGACAAAGTCACGTATTCTGAGGTTGTTTACACAACATCTGCAGGTCATTATTTCTGTGGTTTCCAAGGAAGTCCAGAGAGAGAAGGTTATGATGGTGGTGGAGTTGCCAGTGGAATCTCATCCTGAGTTCTGGTCATCTTATTTCTCTTTGGTGTCCTTCAGTGAGCCTGTATGCTCTAAGCAGCGAGAGAAGAGCCTCAGCTGGCCTTGACATTGAACCTCTGTTCTTTACCCAGCCCCTGTCCTGCTCCTACTGCCTCTTGCTTTCTGCTTCCCAGGTTCTCCATTACCCTCAAGCATCCCCTGCAACTTGGCTGCCATTGCCCAGGGAATTTCCTCCATCCCCCTAGACATTGGCACCCCCTAGAGCAGTGGTTCTCAACCTTCCTAATGCCGTGACCCTTTAATACAGTTCCTCATGTTGTGGTGACCCCCAACCATCAAATTATTTTTGTTGCTACTTCATAACTGTAATTTTGCTACTGTTGAATCGTAATGTAAATATCTGATATGCAGGATGTATTTTCATTATTCGCGACCCACAGGTTGAGAACCGCTGCCCTAGAGGCATGACTTTTCCATTTACTCTGCAGCCCAAAGGTCCTAAGGGGTCAGCCCATGAGCCAAATCTGGTCTGCAGATGGGTTTTGCTTGTTTTGTAGTGCTTAAAGAATTTTAATTTACTGCCAACATTTAAAAATCAGGTTTCTCATAAATATCCAGAATTCTGGCTTCTCTTAAAAAATTGGAAGATCTGGCCATGTGGGTCCAGCAACCCCACATGGCAACAATCAACGGAGTTGCATGATGATGGGTTGAAATCGGGAGGAGCAGGTGCTCTGCTATTTGCCACAGACCCCACTACTCCCTATCTACCTCCCCCACCCAACCTCTTTCACTCTGATGTATTACGTGCCTGGCCCCCCAACCTTAGGCATTTGCGTTTGCATATTGGGCCCTTGAGGAAGAGACACCATCCTTGGACCCCCATTCAGGTCCTATGACACTGGCCAGGGCCACTTCTCTCATCTCCTTTAAGGGGAGAGGATCCTAGAGCTTCAGCTATTGCCTGGTAGTCTGGAAAAAGTTCCTTCCCTGGAACATCTTTTCTTCTTTTCCATGAACTTTCAGTCTCTGGCACCTGCTTGCAACACAGCAGGTCATGTGTCGGGGCCTGGATGATACAGGGGAAAAACACAGAGAAGTCAAACAGGACACTCGGTGTCTTGCAGGGGTGATTAATGGCCCAGCATGTGTGTTGGCATCAGAACAGTTTCTTTCTGGCCCAGTGCATCAGTGGGTTAGAACCATTAATGGGTATTAACCACTCAGAAACAAAGAGCCCATTACATTTCACTGGCATATGCCACCACCCAAAAAACATTAGTTACCTTAGCCTCTAGTTACCTGTACTATCTCTTAAAGGTGAAGACATTGCTCTGCACTTCTTGAACCAAGCGGAATTCTGTCCTGAAAGGTCAGAGACAGGTCATGAAGCTCCGTGCTGTTCTTTCTGCTTCTCTCCTCTAGTTCTCTGGAGAGGGTTTGGGGTGGCCTTTTCCTTTCATTTCCTGAGTTCTATGCTACTGTTTCTGTGACCCAATTTATGGGGTTTGCCCTTTGAGATATTTGTACATCTTTATTGGTCATTTGGCATCTGTGCAAAGGCCACGTGATAAAATTTTTCTAGGATTTTCTATGAAGACACACATGTGCTTTACCTCGTTAAGTCTCCGTTTCCTCATCTGTAAAATGGAGATAACAATAATAATACCCTACCCCACACATGCGCAGTGAGAATTAGCTGAAATAATATATGTAAGCATTAGCCAATTCAATTCAGTCCAATTAAAATGGATGTATTTGTTAGCATCTGCTGTGAATGCCACACGGTAGAGATAGAGAGGTGTTTTCTCAGTCCTTAAGGACTGAGTTGTTGGGACAACAGATTGGTTTACAAATAATTGTACTGTGGGCATGGTATGACCAGGGCTAGGAGCTCCTTGAGAGTGGGAACTGTGTCTGATCTGTTTTTCTGTCCCTGGCACCTGGTACAGTGCCTGGTACAGAGAGATGCCCCATAGAAGCTTGTTGAATGAAGGACAGAGTGAACTAATGGCCATGAGGGAGATGAAAATGAAGCAGAGAGGAGGGGAATGGCTTCATGCAAAAGGCTGAGTTTAGAATCTGAGTCACGATTGCATTAAATCCATAACTTCATTTGGGGAAGCTGACCTGAAGAATAATCATTAGTAAGATTATGGCTACAATGTGCCAGGCACTGTTTTAGGTATGCTCACAAACTGAAGAGTTAGAGTCCTAGTATGTCGATTTTTATGGATGAGGAAACTAAAGCTCAAAGAAATTAAATATCCTGACAAAGACCACTTAGATAGAAAAAGCTGTGCAAAAGCTGGGCAAATTGGTTGGTTCCCTTCTGTGTTCTGTTCCTGCCTGACACCTTCCCACCCCCAGTTCCAGGAAGCCCTCCTGGACTTCCAGGTTGGGAGTGGGATTTCCTTCATCTGATTGCTCTCACTGTTCTTTGTGCCTCATGGCTCCTGTGGGTGGGTTAGTGTCTGGGTCACAGCTGTGTCTCCCACAAAGTCTATTGTGGAATTAACATGATTCAAGGCAGGTGGTGAGAGCTATCCAGAAGTGGGATCCTTAGGTCAGTGGTTCTCAACCTTGGCTGCACATTAGAATCACCTGGGGATCTTCTTAAAATCCTGGTTTCTGGGCCTCATCCTCCGGAAATTCTGTTTCTTTGTTATGGGGTGGGGCCACAACATTAGTAACAAAGAAACAGAATTTCCAGAGGATGAGGCCCAGAAATCAGGATTTTAAAAAGATTCCCAGGTGATTCTAATGTGCAGCCAAGGTTGAGAACCACTGCCTTAGGTGGTTCTGAGGAAATCCAATGGTTCTGAGCTCAGCTGGAAGTGAAGGGGCCAATCAGCTCCACTTTCCCAGGGATAACAGGATGACTACACATAATCTAGTCACTCGAGTCTTGAAGTATATCTTTAGTTAACTTTTAATAGTTATTTGATATCTCAAATTGTTATGGGTGAGCACTATTTGGAACCAGGTTTAAGGAAATCCATGCCTGGGTATAGTGGATGCTTTTCTCCCACTGACTGCCATTGACTTTCAATGGATTCTCAGCCTAAACTTGGTTTTGTTAAGTCTATTTTAAGGATAACTTGAACTTTTTACTTGAATTGGGATGCTTCAGGTATAAAATGTCTTGTCTCTGTGGCTTATTGTTTCACCCTAATCTGCTCCTTCAGACTTCAGAGCAGTTTTAGAGTCAATAGTGATAAAATAATACTAATAGCTAACTCAATGAGTGCTGATTATGGGCCATTGTTCTATATCTTGAATGTATTATATCTCTTAATTGGCATAAGAACTCTAAGAGGTGAATGCTCTTAACCCCATTTTATGGATGAAAAAACCAAAACACAGAGAGGGTAAGTGCCAAGGTGTGGACTCCTTATTTTTCTCTTTCCATGGCCAGAGCAGAAAAAAAGGTTGGGCCACAACATTCCATCTGTGTAAACACAACTATGTTTCTTTCCCATCGGCTAACGGTTTCCCCAGCAACCGTGTGTGTGTGTGTGTGTGTGTGTGTACGCTCGCTTGCGTGCACATACACTACAAACTGCAGAGCACATGTTTTTAGACAAAGTGTATGCTGTAATCTAGTTCTTCTTTTTGAAAATCTTTTTACTTCCCGATTTTAAAAAGTAATATATTGAATAAAATTTGGAAATTTTGGTAAGTATATGAGAAAATAAAGTTAATGCAAAAATCACCCACCGGAGATAATCACAATGGACATTGTGGGTATTTCCATCCAATGTTTTTTCTTTTTCCTTTGTTTTTGTAGATTTTTTTTAAAAAGATGGATTCAGACTCTAGTCTATTGGAATCAAACTGGGTACTACTTCTTAACCTGTTTTTTTTTAATTTATTTATACTATGAACATGTTTCCCATTTAGGAAACTCTTTTCTAAAACAGTTTAAAAGGTTACACAGTGTTCCATTATATCATAATTCATGTTACCACTCCCCCCTTGGGTGTGGTTGTCAGTCTTTGTTATAAAAAATGTGGAGATGAACATCCGTTGTCTTCATTGCCAATCAATTCCTTAGTACAGAAACGTAGAAGTCATGTTCTTGGGTGAAAATCATATTGCCTCTTTTAAAAGACTTTGGTACATCTTGCGAAATACCTCATAACATGTTATCAATTGATATTGCTCCTCCACCAGCAGTGTACAAGGATTCCTATTTTGTTACACAATCGCCAATATTAAATCACTTCATTAACAGAAACTGGCAAAAATCATTTAACTCTTTTCCCCTTCCCTTCTGTAGCATTTGAAATTTGGCATAGATATAACAATTACTTGGCACCGAATTACTTAGGATTACACATTGATTACTATCGTGGTTGCCTGGTTCGTTCCTGAATCATGAAGAGTCATGTCATTTTTTTTCCCTAATGGATGACTGAAACCTCGGCTGCTGAGCCTGTATGTCTTGAAGGTAGTTTTCTGACCGAGGTGTACAGATATTTCATTCATTGACCTTGCCTGGAATGCTCGCTCGGACCATACCTGCAGGTATAGGGTTGAGGGGCAGGGGTTATGAGCATGGATTCTGGAGTCAGAAGGGCCCACCCTAGAATGCAAGTTTAGTCTTTTACCAGCTGGATGACCTCGGACAACTTATTCACGAGCCTCAGTTTTACCTTCTGTAAAAGAGGGACGATGCTTACTCATGGGGTTGCTGTGCATTTACATCTGACCAAAGGGCATGGCAAGTTGAGACTGCTGAAGCCATGGTTGTGAGGATGAGGCTGCAGGAGCTGGTGCGGCTCAGTCAGCCCTAGCTCCAGCCATATCAGACTGTTTTTCTTCTTGAGGACTTTTTATTTGCCTCCCCCTCCCTAGAATACTCTTCCCAAATGAATGTCCCCCTTTCATCATGCAGGTCTCCGTTGTGAGCTCGCACCCGCCGTTGCTCTTTCAAAAGCTCTGTTTTAATTTCTCCAAAGTGCTTAATCCCTCCGTGAAATGATCTGTTTATTGTTGATTCTCATTCCCTCCATGGAACCGTAAAGGCACCATGAAGGTAAGCCCTGCCTGTTCTGCCTTCAGGAACCCAACACAGTGCTGCCCCAAGCAGGCCCTCAGCCAAGATGTATTGAATGAATGGACTGGTAATAAAGCCATTTTTAGGATCTTTACTGGAGATTCCTTTACTTTTTCATAGAGTAAAGCATAGCAGTTTCATGCTAGATTTACCTCTGATGGGCCAGGGCTGTATGTATTAAAAAGTCAGTGTTAACCTAAAAATAAAAAGTCTGAATGAGAAGCAACAAATGTTTATTTGAGATCAAAGAATTGTAATTTGGGAAGAACAGATTCAGGCAAAAACCCAAATAGTGTTCCCCCAATACAGGAGAGGAGCTCAGGGTTCCGAGGGAAGGAAGGAAGATGGGGTACGTTATTTCATTGGTGCTGGATGAGGTGAGGTTAGATTTGTACCTCACGGACTGGCTTAAGATTTGGTCATCTGGAAAAAGCTAGATTTGTACTTCACTGACTGGTTAGAGATTTGATTATCGGTGAAGTCCACTTCCATCAGTCCTTACAAACAAGATATTCTCATTCCAGCTGACTTCTTGGACTGTTGGCAGTTTTGTCCAGTTTGGAAGATAAGGAAGAGGAAGATGTGCAGGGTAGTGTTGTAATGTACCCCGAGAATCACAGAAGGACGCCTCAAGAAGTCGAATTAAAGAGTCACATTTATTGCAATCCGGGACAATGAGGGGACATTCCCAAATCTCATAGCAATAAGTTGGTGGCAAAACCAGACTTATATAGGCAAAAATCACAAAGGTATTGATTACATCCCAGGGTTTGGAATGAGGCACCTGGCTCGAAAAAAAGCAGATTACAGAAGCAGAATTAAGCATGTTAATTACAGTTTCAGGTCCCGGGGTCACTGAATTGACAGAAATACATTATCTAGAGCCTTTGGGTAACCTGGGTTAAACTTAGGCATGTTATCTAAATTATAGTTCTGGGTCTCCGGATCACTGAGTTGATAGAAACACATTATCTAGAGCCATCGAAGCAATTTAGAGTAATTGCACTGTCCTGGTCTTAGGACCACTGAGTCAACTGGAACGCACCACCTGTGGCCACTAAAACAATATAGGGTAATTGTGCTGTCCTGTTTCCCAGGTACAGAAGAATGTGCTTCGATAACCAGTAAGATCACAATCAATGGGATAGTCATTCAATCAATAAGTCATTCAATCAAATGGGATGATTTATACAATTCAGAAAATCAAAATAACCTGTCCATTGTTAAACAAAGCAAATAGGTACCATACTTCAGTAGCTCCTCTGAAATGGCTACTCCTGCCCTGTTTTAACATGTCATCGTTCACATCAGGAAACAGGAGCGCGAAGGTTGCCCAGGCAGGGTTACTTTAGCATGCAATGTATACGACAGGCTTTGACACCAGACTGATCTGGGAAGAATCTCAACCTCCCCACCCAATGGCTATGTGTCCCCAGTGATATTGGTACTGCTGAGAGCCTCAGTTACCCTGCATGTAAAATGGGGATATATCCACCTGAGAGGGGGGGCTAGAGGCTTAAATAGATAACATATGTGTTGTACCTGCAAATAATCAGCACTTAAAATGGTAGTTATCCTTGTGTTTAAGAAAGCCCAAGCAGTGTTTGGCTCTAAGAGTGAGGGGTGGAGGGAATAACGAATATAACGTTTTGTTTAGTAATTACCAAATTAAGAATATGAACTCATAGCCACTATTGTTCAAATGAACAAGACTGAGGTGTGGAACCAGGCTCTGCCCTAGATGGCTCTGGATACACATAGCTAACATTTCATTAATTATGGCGGAGGGGCGTTGTGTGTACATCAATGGCTCTTATGATGCATCTAATTAAGCCGCTTTTTTGTTCGAAGCAGAAGAAAATTGGGCTTTCCCAAAGAAAAGCAGCTTGCTCACAAAGTTGCTAACAGATTGCTTCTTAATTGAACTTGGGAGGTGAATTATATGGTGAATTAGAAAAAAGAACAACTCTGAATTTAGTGAATTGTTCCATAAAGGAAACTGTGGGATTGAATTGCAAATGCTGGATAGAAACATTTCAGCCTGGCCCCCAGGCATCACGGGCCGCTGACCTCCGCTGTGTTCCAGCGAGAGCCTGAACAGGCCCCGGGCTCTCTTTCAAGGCCTGGAGGGCATTCTTTCCCAGAGACCAGCTGTAAGCCTGGGTTTCTTATGCAAAGGAGATGTTTGAATAAACCCCTGTGACTAATGAAATCTACAAGATCTTTGCATATCCTCTGACTGAAGAGGTAATTAACCAAAGATCAAATATAAGGATATATATGTTTTATTTTTCCAAATATTTTTGTCTTGAAATCCCACCCGAGGAAAAACATATCCCCACACTCTGAGTCCCTCCCCCATGGCCCCCGAATCTTTGTCTGCGTCAGGCTGTATTTCTCTGTTCCTTGTTCCGTGTGCCTAGTACTGCAGTTTTAGCCACAGCCACACCTGTTTTCAGTGAAACAGAGCAACACTTTCCACGAGCGTAGATGTGAGAAATGACTTTTCTTAGCATTTGGTGTCTGTCTCCAGCCCCACATCTTCCATTCCTGGTGAGCTTGGAAGGAGAGAGGTTGGTTGTAAGAAAATATTCCTGAGACGGTGCTTCCTCTGACAGGATTTTAGAATCACTTGGGAGCTTTAAAAAATCCCAAGGCCCAGGCCATGCCCCAGAGCAGTTAAACAAGAACCTCTGGAGGACCCAGGCATCAGTATTTTTCTAAAAAGCTTCCCAGGTGATCCCAAAGTGCAGCCAAGGCTGAGAACCATTGCTACAAGAATATCTGCTTCCTCCCTCCAAAACTGATAAAGACAAATTTTTCCATCAGTTTCTCTGAGCTAAAAATTATTGAATTCTCTTTTCAAGTAACTGTCTGTCCATCCATTTATGCATCACATATTTCATTGAGTGCCTGCTCTGTGCCAGGCACAGTGTTGGCTGTTTGTTTTAGGACAAAACAAAGTCAATTTCTTCAAAATGCTAAAAATTAGAAATCAGACTCAGGGGTGGGGGGCAGCTGAGTAAATAGGAAGTCACAATACCTTGTGATGAGGGATGTAAATCCAGGGGGTCATAGGGCACAGAGGTCCCCCTCTAACCTGCGAGGATCAACAGGGCAGCTTCCCAGAGGAAGTGGTATCCAGGCTGACACTTGAAGGACCTGTAAATGCTGGCCAGGTGAAGAGGTGGGTATGGCCAAAGGCAGGTGCATCACTAAGAGAGAAGTGGAAATCCACGTGCTGTGAGTAGCTTAGGGTGGCTAGGCAGAGAATGGGAGTGGGAAAGTAGCAGGAAGCCCCGAAGCACAGGTGGAGGAGGCCAGTGGGCCCAGATCATAGGGCCCCATTGGCTATGTTAGGAGTTGGAACTCATCCCAAGAGCAGTAGGGAGCCTTGCAAGGGTTTTCATCAGGGCAGTGACCAAACCACATTAACTCCAAGTAGATTCCAGGCTCAGCTGTGCTAGAACGTGAGATCCGAGCTTCTGAGAAAGCCCTTCTAAGAAAAGACAGGGCCATCCGTCTCTTGCAGGTAAGGATGGCAGATGAGGGATCTGTGCCCATGGCCTCAACCTCATCACTGACTTTGGATGTTCCCCCCACAGACCTGGAAAATGCCGTGGGTCCCTGGGGAGTAACCAGCCTCTCCCAGGCACCCCTTGTTCTCCTTGTTCTTTCTGGGGGTGAGGCTGAGGGGAAGGAGTACAGGTTTGGGGATCAGACAGGACCTACCTCCAGTGTCACCACCACTACTAATCTCTGTTCTCTCGACAGGCAAATCACTTTGCCTTGTTTCTTTATCTGTAAAATGGGAATATTTATGGCCCTTTTGTCGTTGGTTTTTATGAGGCTAGAATTATACAATTCAAGGCCAGGAAAGCATTTGGCATTGTTCTCAGTGCATGGTCAGCACCATAATTGACACTTAGTGAACACCGATTCTTTCCCGCACCAGGTCTTCCCCCAACTCCAGAGCTTTATAACCCTAAGCACCAGGAGGTGAAGGGAATCAGAAGTTATCAACCCATCCCCACCCCCACCCCTACTCCCCTTAGCTCTCAACCACAGCCTCCAGCTAACCTGAACCAGTCTTTGCCCAGGTATCCTTACAGGTCTGTTTCTTATGTTTCCCACCCCTTGTGCAGGAGCCAAGCAGGTCTAACTTACCAACCCTCCAGGCCGAGTGCTATATGGAATCTTCTTTCAAATCCAAGCTCCTATGTCTCCCTCCTATCCACTACTGATAACCTGGCTCATATTCAGAGCTGCAGTTACAAAACTCGTTCATGTCCTCTGGGTCCTATCTAGGTCTCTCAGCATCAATGCCCCAATGCTGAAAATGGCCTGCAAGGGCTCACATGAGCTGACTCTCCAGACCCTCCCCTGCCTGCTGACATTGCCTACCACTCTCTCCCTCGCTCATTCCAGTCCAGTCATATCCGCTTCCCTCTTGCCAAGTACACTCCCACCCCAGGGCCTTTGCACCTGCTATTCCCTCCCTTTGGAATGCTTTCATTTAGCTGCAGACTCTTGCCCTCACTTTCTTTGGGCTTTTGCTTTTTCTACCTCAACTGAAATCACACACCCTCATGCCTCGCATTCACTACTTCTCTCACCTTCATTTATTTTCTTCATAGTGCTTGTTAACAACTGACTTAGATACTTAGTTGTCTATTTGTTTATTGTTTTCTCTCCTGCCCTCCATCAGAATATAATTTCCATGAGGTCAGGGTAGACTTTGTTCAGTGTCATATCCTGCACAGCAGAAACAGCATCTGGCATGTTGCAGGTGCTGGATAAATATTTGTTGAATGAGTGAGTTCCTGAACAAACTCATTACCTCATTTGGTCCTCACAACAGCCCATTTGACAGATGGAAAATACTAATACCCAGGGTCCTATCCACAGTTACACGGCGGAGGAAAGACTAAGCTAGTCCCGGAGCCTCGGCCTCGGGCTCTCCTCCACTCCACACATGGCACATTCCGCTGCTGGCCAGTGATTTTCATACCATCAGGATTTCCCCCAACCTTTAGCCCGAGAGGAAATGATATCGCAACTGGAAGAATACCCAGAGGGCTGGGAGCTGGCAGCGAAGGCCCCGGCAGCTGCAGGGAGTGTGTGAGTGGATTCTGAGTTGGCCAGAAAGGCATCGGAACGAGCAGGATGAAGGCATACAAGAATGTCAGCATGCAGCCTGGTCCCCCGCCAATGTCAGTCACAAGAGAGGAAGAAGTCGTCTGCACATCGAGAGTTGGGATGTGGGACCGCAGGGCTGTCTCCAGGGGTTGTCTGGGGCCAGACCATGGGCTTCCGTGTTTGGGACCCTTTCTAGCTGTGGGACATGGGACAGATCATCAGGCTGTGACCAGGGGGCTGTCCTGAGCCCTCAGCTTCCCTGATGGGATCGACAGCCCTGGGATAATTATTTTGTATCCCAGTTTCCTCCTCTATAAAATGGGATGCCACTCTGTCTGCCACTGAGTCTTGTACTCAAGAGTCAAAGGGGCTGTGGGGAAACTGCTTTGGAAGTTGCAAATTTCTAAACGAAGGTAAGAAATAATTTTGAATTAGTAAATACTATTGTCCTATAATGGGTTTGGTGTGGATTCATGTGTATGATCGTCTCTCATGGACCCAGGTTTTGTCCTCAAATCTGCTTTCTGGTGTCACTACCCATTCAGTTTTTCCAGCCTCAACTATAGGAGTCCTGGGTGGCCCCCCTCAGTCCCATCGGCCTTTCTCGTTGCTCTGCCTCCAACTCCACCTGTAATATGACAGGTCCCAACATCTCCACTTCACTGTCCAGCCCATCCACTGCTGTCTCGCCTCTGGACCTTCACAAGGCTCCTTACTGATCGCCCGGCTTTCTCTTTTGCCTGACAGAGAGACCTTGGTAAAGCAGATAATAGCACTCCGCTCTGTCCCTCTCCTGCTTTCAACCCTGCCCCTTCGGCCACCATGTTGGCGCCTCCATAGGCCAAGTCTATTCCTGATCCGGGTTCTTTCGCCACCCTGCCTTCTGGGTCTCCGAGTGTCACCTCCCTGGAAGGGCCTTTTCCGACCACCTTCTAAGCAGCTGCTCCAATCATGCTTCACCACATACTGAATTGGATCTCCAGAGCATTTTCTGAACCTGCAAGGATCTTATTTATTTTCTTACTGTTTATTGCCCACCCATTTAGAATGTACACACCTGCCTGTCTTGTTCATTGCTGGATCCCCAGTGACTTGCAGTGGGTCTAATAAGAATGGGTGATTGACCGTGTTCCTGGTGGGGAGGGATGAGAGCCGGCTTATGGATCATGGCTACTGGCAAGCATCGCTATCCTGGCCTGAGGCGCTGTCCGCAGAGTCTGATTTACAAAGTAAACAGAGCAGTTTCTGAAAGGAGACTGACCCCGAAGAAGAACCAGAATGCCTGTTTCAGCCAAGGCAGCACAGATGACGTCCTGTGGGTTCCACAGCAGCGGGGCTCCTGGAGCCTGTCCTGTTTGTGTTCGGGCTTTCTCATGGAGGTGGGGGTGAGGGAGCTGCCTTTGGGATTTGCCTATTTGTATATTTGACTTCAAGTACCCTTGAGCTGATCAAGGAGAGTTTATAATTTGTGAATTATGTGTGTGGTTATTAAAAATAAGCAGGGTTGGTTTTGGTTTTTGCCTTAGTGTCTAGAACAGGTCCTGGCGCACAGTAGGTGCTCAGTAGACCCTTGTGGAACAAATCTTTACCATTCTGCTGCTGATTCTGATCATCTCCCCCCTCCCCCCCCCCCCCGCCGGTGACCTTCCTCCTCTCTTGGTGCTGGTGCAAAGAAGGCTGATGTGTCCTCACGGATTTTCTTCTTCTTTCCTTCAGGTGGACTTGAAGACCAGTCATTCGAGAGCTGGCCGAATGCTACAGCCGCGAATGCGAGCAGCGAGGACGCTAGAAAGGGTAATGCAAGGCCCAACAGGCCTTTGGGTCCTTAAAAAAAACTGTGGTAAATTTCACATAAAATTTACCATCTTAACATGTACGATTGAGTAGCATTACGTGCATTCACAATGCTGTGCAGCCATCACCATTGTCTAGATCCATGTTGTTTTCAACACCTGAAAAGCCAACTCCATACCCACTAAGCAGTTGCTCCCCATGTTCCCTCTCCACAACCCTGGCTTTGGGAACCTCTTACGTACCTTTTATCTTAGTGGACTAAGAAGTCCTGAAGTCTGTGGGCATGAGGGAGCGTGTCCTTTTGTTGAGTGGGGTGGGCTGGCTGCCAGAGAAAGGGATAGAGTGTGGCATTTGGTTGCTCAGAGACGGTATGGTCTTTAGTTAAACTCCGCAATCTGTACTTGACCTTTCTCTCTAGAACTCGGCTTGTGAATTGAAGCCCCTGGGGGCTGAGAGGAGGGATGATGAAGTTTGGGGTCTGACAGAACAAGTGGGCATGAGAGGCAAGGAAGGAAAATAAAGCTGGGTTAGGGGCTGGGGAGGGGAGGGTGTTGACTAGAGAAGCCTGGGCTGTTAGGGGAGGCAGCAGGTGAGGTTGTGGCTGTCTGTGGGCAAGGCCACCTATCAGCAGGTACCAGCCTAGAAGTACCACCACTTCCTGTCTGCATTATGCTCAGGCCTACGAGTGCTCTCCAAGTTGTGAGAGTCTAGCCTGGAGGTTATGGGAAGGTGTCCTGCTTTTGGAGAACTTTTCCTGCTTAGCGGCCTGCTTTCTATGGGAATCGGGGCTCACTGCCAGCGATGGCATTTCTTCTACATAAAATTAACACAGAGCAAAGGGAATAATTTTAAAGTGCCAGAATCCTAAGTTTGGGGGATGACTATGTAGGGATGAAGTACAAATTATTGTTTGCTTTATTTTATGTTTTTGCTTTAATGTTATTTTATATTTCACAGATACACATGCATATACATAATTTTACACAAATGCATATATATAATTCACACAAATGTGTAAATGTGATGATGTCATTACATACTTTTTTAGTGTTTTCTCCTTTTTTTCTTTTCCCTTTAATTTGGCTACCTCCTTCTCTTCTTTTTTTCTACCCTTTTCTAGGTAATGCATGCAAATGACTTTGTATGCACTCTTCCATATTTTTTCTCCATGCATATATATGCACATCTATTTATGTACAGATTTATACATATACACATACAGACATATATATAGCTATAAGCTTTGTCATTTTTTAAAAAATGGGATCATATTTGATACATGTTTTTTATGTATCGTGCTTTTCTCATTCATCAATACCTTATGGGAACCCCCTCTAAGACACTTGTTACAACTTCAATTTATTCTTCTGAATAGTTGTAAAATATTACTGGTATGAGTAGACCATCATTTATTCAATCCTTTCTTTATCAATTAATATTCACTTCAGGTTTTTGCCATCATGAACAGTGTTGCTAGAATGCGTTTCAAAAGGGGTAACCATTCACATTTCCATAGCAACTTAAAGCTGGGTCCCTTTACCCATATCCTTCCTAACTCTAGGTATTATCGTTATTTTCAGTAATGCAAATGGAAGCTTATTATTACTTATTTGTATTCCTCTGACTGCCCGTGACTTTGAGCGTCTTTTTCTACCTTGGCCAGTGATTTGGGTGTGCACTTCTGTGACTCACCTTTTCCTGTCCTTTGCCCATTTTTTCACTCGGTTTCTGATGCCTGTCTTGTCAATGTGACCTCTTTCAGAGGCAGGCAGATGCTTTAGCTCCCACTCCCCGCCACCACCATTTGACATTGTGCACTTGTTTCTCAGTCACACAGTTTGTTTCTGGAACCATGCGCAAGGCCCCCTTTAACATCTGTATTTAACTGCGTTGCTTACTCAAAGGTATTTTGACTTATGCATGTTCAGGCTCCAAGACATCTGACAAACTCAGTGGCACTTCATTTTGGCCATGGATGACCGGCACTTAGTGGTGACAGTGGGGCATAGGGTGTGGGACTGAAAACAGAGGGGTTTGCCATCACATGCAGCGATACAGATGCCAAACCTAATGTTTCCTTCCTGATTTAAGTGATTTACTGTCGCATAAAAACTACCCTCAAACTTAGTGACTTCCGACAGTGATTTAGTTATCTTCCATGGTTCTGTGTGTTGACTGGGCTCAGTGGTGTGGTTCTTCGGCTGGCGTTGGCTGAGGTCACTCACCTGACTACATTCGGCTAGAAGCCGGGCTGGGCTGGGAGGCCAAAGGAAGCTTTAGTCACAGCCTTGGTGCGTCAGTGTACCTCCCCACATGACTCCTCTCTCCACGTGGACATTACCACTTAGTTGTCTAGCCGGAGACATAGCATGGCAGCTGGCTTCCTAGAGGGAGGAAGCAGAAGCCATTAGTTGACTTAAAACTCCCTGGATGCTACTTCAGTCACATTCTATTGGTCACAACAAGCTAAAGTCCAGCCCAGGTTCAAGGAGAAGAAAATAGATTCCATCCCTAATGTGATAAGTGGCAGGAGCTCACAGGGATGAGAGAACTTGCTGGTGGCTGTATTTGGAGACCATCTGCCACCTTTCCTCATTGCTTCTCACCTGCTCACCAGCAATAGACATTGTCAGGGTTTTTAATATTTACTAGTTTACTGGGTGTAAAATGACCCAACCAAATAAACTGGGATAGTCAGACACACTTGGGTTTGCATCCCAGCTCAGCCTCTTAGTAGCTATGACCTTGGATAAGTTATCTAACTCCTCATAAGAGATTTAGAGAGAATTAGAAATAATGTTTATCCAAAGTGCAGAGCCAGGTGTCTGTTGTGTAAATGGTACTCCATGAATGTACCTCCTCCACTTCTTCTTCTCTACCTCCACCTCCAAGAATTATATTATCCAGCATTGAAAGTGCATTGTCCACCTCTGGACTGGAATCCCACAGCTGTTCAACAGCTGCAGAGAAACACAATTAAGAGGGACAGGAAGGAATAAGGCTGCTGCAGCCCATTAAAATTCTGTCTCCGGAGGGGTTGTGCACAATACCACACCGCAACAAGAGACCTTCTTGGATTTTTTAAGGAGGATGATGACAGCATTCCCTCATCTACCAGGCCCCGAACTCCTAAAGCTGGCTAAATCCATAGTCTGCAGCTCCTCAGATGACCCTGGTTTGTTTGAAGAGGATAATGTCAAGGCCAGGCCGATCCTCCACTCTGTATGACAGCCTCGGAGGAGCAGGTCTTTCAGCATCCAGGGCAATCCTGAGGGGAAAGCAGACCCCAAAGGGGAGGTGAGGGCAGGCTGTGCTAGCCTGTTCTTTCAGCCTTCTCATCCAATCGTCCCCCCTGGACACTGTCAGGCTCTGGCTTGGATGCTTCCTCTTTTGTTGGAATTAAAGATAAGGCGAGTTGTGTCAATCTCAGATTCTCCTTTAATCACAACCTCCCCCTCCCTCCCCCCCTACTCCCAGAAAAAGAGACCGCCCAGGCAGGAGAAAGGATCTGAGGGAAGCCCTGGGCCTGCTGGCTTCGGTGGCCGGGTTATTTCCTGGCTTTATGTGTCTCCCCTCAGCCCTGACGGTGGGATTTGTGCTCCCAGCTCTGGGGAGGGCTAGGGGCTGGGAGAACTGCTCACTGAGCATTCGGGCAGATGGTCTGGTCTCAGGAGCCTCCCTCCCTGGAATTGGGAGTTCAGCCTGCATTTCGGGGCTGATAATGGGATTAATGAAATGGGGTGGGCATGTAACTGCTCCATGAACGAAGCTATGATTGTGCTGGAGCCTGATTTCCAGAACCATATTCGTAATAGAGAACGGACCTGTCACTTCCAGGAACAGTCCCTATGGGCTTTGTGCCCAAGCAAATAATGGAACCTGGTTGCACCAGAAAATAGGGACTCCCACCAACTTGGGTGCAAAGCACCACTCAGTGCTAAACCCCTGAAAGTCACTTACATCAGCGTGTCTGGCTGTAGCCGCTGAGCCCCACCTTAGGCATTTTTTCTAGCTTCTCCGCAAATGCAGACCTTGATAGTCATCACTACAGCTCGCCTTGAGTCCCCACCACGGCGGGCATTTGACATTTATTACCTGGTTCAGTGCCCACACCGCCACCATGCAGCAGGAAGGAAGGCTCAGGGGAGGGCGGCTTATCCAAGGCCACACAGGGAGCAAATGGCAGTGTCTACCCTGCACCTAAGTCCTCTGACCCCACACTCCTTGCTCTTAACCTTTGGGCTATATCGGTGGTTCTCAAACTAACCTGCACCTGGGAATCCCCTGGAGAGCTTCAAAAACTACAGATGCCTTGACACCACTGTAGGCCCATTGAGTCACCGCCTCAGGGCAGGGGGCAGACACCAGAATTTATTTTTTATTTATTTTTTATTTTTATTGATTTCAGAGAGGAAAAGAGAGGGAGAGAGAGATAGAAACATAAATGATGAGAGAGAATTATCATTCAGCTGCCTCCTGCATGCCCCCTACTAGGGATCAAGCCCGAAACCTGGGCATGTGCCCTGACCAGGAATCAAAGCCTGACCTCCTGGTTCATAGGTCAGCACTCAACCACTGAGCCACACAAGCTGGGCCAGAATTTTTTTAAAGTTCCCCAGTTGATTCAAATGGGCATCTAGGTTTGAGAACCACTTATGCAGTGAGGAGCTGCTCTTTAGTCGCTCGGGATTGCCACAGCTCTGGCCAGGTGCACATTTGCCCATCATCTGTGGGCTGAGGGTTATGCAGATGGCTAGACCGTCTGGGTGTTTACTTCTAGTGTGGGAGTCATCAGTTGACTAATTGAAAATTCACAGTTCCTCGCTTGAGAAGGCCGGGTCAGGCCTGGTTCTGTTTATGACACGGCTGTGCCTTCTGCTGAAGATGGAACATTGAATAGTTACGGCCGCTCTGCTTCTTCAGCGAGGACAGGGTCCACTCCCAGGGCCAGAGGATCTAAATGGACTTTATCCCCCAGCCCACCCCGCCCCCAGCGTGTTAAATCCTTTCAGACCCCCTGAGCTCCTTTTTAAATGCAGGACTCTTGGCCATAATACATAATTACATCCTTCTATTTGCACTCCGGTTCCAGATAGTAGTAATCCAAGAAAATCCAATAATGACAGTTGCATTAAGATCCTTCTTCCAGGCTAAGCGGAACATCTGTTTAGACATATTTTTAATCGGCAAATGCTTCCTGTGTTGAGTCCTTGGCAAATTAAATTTCTCACCGGACCGAGGGGGAAGCTGTCATTCAATAACCCATCTCTGGAAATTACAGCCTGGTTTCTTTCCAGGTGCACTTAAGACTTTCCCATGCTGACTCGGCTGCATACCGGCCCTGACAGGACTGGGTCACATGCACGTATAACACAGTTGTCTGAGAAACATGCTCTTAGTGTTAGTGCCTCCGAGAGAGAAGTATTCTTGTCCATTCTCCAAAGGACAGTTGGAGGCAGAGGAAAATTAAGAGACTTGTTGAAAACCATATGGGAAATGAATAACAAACTTCCACTTGCTACATCGCTGCCTGTGATTACTTAAGACGTGATGATTCTCAGTATTTGAACATTAAGGGTTTGGGGGCTGCCAATATTTTGAAGAGGTTACCACCACAGAATTGTTTGGACTGTGGGGCTGTTTATTTTTAGCATAACTCATCCATTCTTTAATTAATTCATTCAAAATATGAAAACCCTGCATGCTTACCACCAACCAGGCAACACACTGGGTGTGAACAGAGTGTGAACAAGCCAGTGTCAGGTCCTGAAACCCCGGGGAACTTTCCAGTCTCCTGGGGCAACTCATATTTGAAATCTGGGCGCAATTTGTAGTCTAGGACTGAGATAGCGCGTTAGAATGTATGTAGAGGCCAAGCAGGTAATGTCAGTGGGTGACGCTGGCTGGCTGGGACAGGGGGAAGTGGGAGAGGAATGCCGGAAACTGACTATGGGGAGGAGGTGCTACTTAACTCCGGTGGGTTGTAAATGACAGAAGATTAGCTCACTGTTGCCAGGTCTTACCGTTTTTTTAAAGAAAAACTAGAAAATCTGCATTTTTATGTGAAATCTTTTGATTTTTAAAAATTGGCTACTAAAGTAAGATTAAAAAAAAATACACAGTGTGGGCCAAAAGTGTTTAGGCCAAACAAAACACATCTGTGGGTTGGGTTTATCCCAAGAGCTGCAAGTGCACGACTTCTGATCTAGAAATTCTAGCGGTGAAACAATTATTTTCAGGTTAAAAAATGTATGACGTGCCAACTTTTTGGTTCTGGTGATATGACCCGTTGAACAAGTAGGGACCTCTTATACAAACAGAGAACTGCTGAAAAAACATGTAACCTCTTCTCCACCCCAAATTAAAAATACAGAGTTAAGCTCAAAGGAAGGAACGGGAAATTGCCCTGATCAGAAGAGAAGGGGAAACATAAACACATGGAACTAACCTTCAGATGGAGGCAAGACTGCAGAGGACATTGAAACTGACAGGAATGGCAAGAAATCTTGCTATCTTTCCTAGGCTCCAAGTGGGGAAAAAATATCTCCTATGAGAAACTGAATCCCAAAGCCTGTTCCTCCTATAGGTATAAGTTCTCAAATTATATTTCCTATATACTAGTATGGAAACCCTAAACTTAGACATTAACATAATAA
Source organism: Myotis lucifugus (assembly GCF_000147115.1). Taxonomy (NCBI): domain Eukaryota; kingdom Metazoa; phylum Chordata; class Mammalia; order Chiroptera; family Vespertilionidae; genus Myotis; species Myotis lucifugus. Next base: position 2,496,529 of record NW_005871114.1, read on the forward strand.
TGGATCGAGAATCCACAGCATTCCAAGAACCCTGAAAAAATGAAAAACAGGGTCACACTCATGATGAGGCCATAGGGGACTCCTGTGGAAAGGAATCATCTCACCTAAAAAAAACTTTAAATAAAAACATGAGAAACATAAAAAAATGTATTAATCTGTGGAGAAGAATCAGCAGAGACAATAACTCGGAGAATTAATACCCTAAGTATAGAAATAATAGAACAATCTGTATGACATTAAATAAATATACATAAACTAATTGAAGAGCCAGTGGAAGAATCTGAACCCTAGTGGGGAAAAACAAAACAAAAGAACAGGCAAATTTAGAAGCCCCTAAATAGGGCTTTAGAAATGACAACTACTGTATGTTTATTGAAACTGGAATGGGATAAATGTTATATTGAACACAATTGAAGAGAGAATTAGTGAAGTAGAAAGTAGATCTAAGGTGAACATGGAAATTTTACCATGGAGATAAGGAGACAGAAAATGTGAAAAAAGGCATAGCAACATAGAGGATAAAATGGGACCGTTTAATGTGTAAAGATGCCAATTCTCTCCAAGTTGATCTATAGGTTTAATGTAATTCCTATCAAAACCCCAGCATGGTTTTATTGTTGGTATAGAGAAGTTTATTCTAAAATTTACAGGGAAAGATACATAAAAATTTATATGAAAACATAGCTAAAACAATCATGGAAAAGAAGTCTAAAGTAGGAGTACTCACTCTATCTGATATTAAATACCTCACTATATAACTGCAGTAATCAAGACAGTGTCATGTTAGCAGAGGGATAAACACATAGATCAATGGCACAGAATAGAGGACCCAGAAATAAACCCAATTGCTACTAGTATATGACTCAGCAATTCCATTCTTGGGTATTTATCTCAGAGAAATAAAAACTATCTTCACACAAAGAGTTGTGCTTGAATGTTCATAACAGCTTTATTTGTAATAGCAGGAAACAGCCCAGAAGTCCTTCAAGAGGTGAACAGTTACATAAACTGTAGTACATACATATCAGGGAATACTCATTAGCATCCAAAAGAAACTATTGACACATGCAACAACTTGGATGAATCTCCGGGTATTGCATTGAGTAAAGAAAGCCAATTCCCAAAGGTCATATACTGCAAGATTTCATTTTTATAGTAGTGTTCAGATGACAAACATTTTCGAAATGGAGACCAGATTAGTGGTTGGGAGTTTAGGGATGGGTTGGGGGGGAGAGGAGTGAAGAGGTGGATGTGATTATGGCAACATGAAGGATCCTGGATCCTTATGATGGAGCTGTTCAGTATCTAGAATGTGGTGGTGGATACAAAACTTATACATGTGATAAAACTGCATCAAACCTTACCCCCCCCCACTCCCTCCACTCCAACCCCCCTACACACACACACACACACACACACACACACACACACACACACGAGTATACATAGTGCTGGGGAAACCTGAGTGAGACCAGTTGATTGTGTTAATGCCCATAATCCAGTTGTCATTGTACTATAGTTTTGTAAAATGTTTCTATTGGGGAACACAGTAAAGTGTACACAAAATGTCTCTCTATAATAATTTCTTGCAACTGCATGTGAACCTACAATTATCTCAATAAGAATTTCAATTTATAAAAACCATGTCATATACAGTGAAAAAACTGAACTCCAGCATTATGACTCAGTTTGTTCCCTCAAATATGGGTGGCTTTGAGAAGGGAGCATGGCCCCAACTTGGCTCCAACCCAAAGGGTTGTGAGATGTCTGTTCCCACATAATTCTGTGGTCCATAGGCTGCCCTCAAGCCTCATATGGTCTCATTCAAGGCCTCCAGCAAGCCAGACCCACTCTTGTCATAGGTCTGGTACACTTACCACACTCATTGTTGCCCTGTCTGGAAAATTACCGTCCACGGGTTCAAAACCCAGACCAGATCAAATGATCCCTTTAGTACACACATTTGGTGGATTCACGGATAATATATCTTAACCATAATGCACAGGACGAATTAAAAGCAAAGTAAATGGCAGTGTGACTCTCTTGCAGATGGCGAGGAGTATGCCATGTTTCCGCAGAGCCCTGGGACCTCGAGTGCCAGAGCTGAGACCTTCTCTTCCCGGGTCCGAAGAGCCACAACCTCAAGGGCGGAGAGAATATGGCCCGGAGGGGTCATCCCCTACGTCATTGGAGGAAACTTCACAGGTCAGTAGCCCAGATGAGGCCTCCTTTGGGGCTTGGTGTTCGGTCTCCCTGGGTTGACATAGTCCTCCCAGGAAGGACTCGGTGGGACTGAGCAGCTGTGGGGTCACAGCAGTCCTACCTGCTAACTCTCCCTCATGCAAACAGGGTTTTGTGCACTAGGCACAGGGGAACTGCAGTCTCTATTGGGGTGACATCCTCAAAGATGGTCCCCTGGTCCCCGAGGCTTCATGTAGGGGTGACATATGATCCTGGTCTTGAAGGCTAGACAGGGTTTGCAGGCAGAAGGAAGAGTGTGAGCAGCTACACATGATGGCTCCCCTGTCCTCTGCCTGAGCACCCTGGACCGCCCCCCCCCCCCCCCGAAATATTCCAGACGGTAACTAGAGGGACCAGTAGACATGGTTAGTCCACCTGGGTCCAATCCTGGCTGCAGCACTTACCAGCCGATGCCTTGGGGCCCGTTACTTAGTTAACCTCTCCTGCCTCAGTTCCCTCTTCTGTCAATGGGATGATATTCTCCACTCTATAGGGTTGTTTTGAGAATTAAATGAGTTCATTGAGATAAAGCACTTAGAATAGTGCCGAACCCGTAGTAACTAGTAATTATTTGTTATTGGTATGATTATCTTAAAATGTGTAAGTCATTCAGTGGCTTCCCATCACCACTGATGCAACAGAAAGTCCTGACCATGACCTCCTGGCAGCCCTTGCCCCTCTCCCAGCTAGTGTTTTACCTTCTCTCCTCCTCTTTCCTTAGTTGCTGTGCACTAGCCTCACCGGTTGTCTTTCTTTTCCAGAACATGCCCACCGCATTGCCAACTTAGCACACTTGCACTTGTCCCTCTGTCTGCCTGGCGTGCTGTTTCCCCCATCTTCTCCTGGCGGGCTTCTTCTGATCATTGGAGTCTCTGATCAATGACATGTCCACAAAGGCCTCCTTTGACTCCCCAACCAGATACTCTCTCTCAGCACCCGCTTTATATAGTCTTTCTAATATTTGGTATCTTAACTGTGTTCTTTCAGACCTGGTGTGCTTTTCTGATCAAGGATTTATATAACCTTCATCAAAATAAACTAATTTTATATAGAGAACTTCCTTTACACAGAGATTTTTGTTATCCTGTAATTAGTGGGATCACTATTTCCATGAGTAATTGAGCTATGAACAATTTGAACCCAAAGTATAAAGATGTCAAAAAAAAAAAAGGACAGCTAAGCAACTCTTTGTTCTATATGCATGTTTCTAGGGACAACAATAAGACACCACACTCATGTCTTTTAGACTGGGGGCCTGCTGTTGGTTGACTGGCTGTTTTTTTTGCAACAAGGTCACCCTAGAATTCAGATCCACCAACCTCTGTACTTACCAAACTATTAGCCCCTCATTGCTTCTAGCAAAATAAAAATAGTCTTCTTCATCTCTGATGGATAGATTTTGAAAACAATAATTATTCCCTATTTCTAACTAGCAGCCTGGAGTTAACAACTACTTTATTCTTACTCCCGACTTACTTAACTGTTTTATTTTTCAATACATTTCTTTTTTTTTAAAATATATTTTATTGATTTTTTACAGAGAGGAAGGGAGAGAGATAGAGAGTTAGAAACATCGATGAGAGAGACATCGACCAGCTGCCTCCTGCACATCTCCTACTGGGGATGTGCCCGCAACCCAGGTACATGCCCTTGACCGGAATCGAACCTGGGACCTTTCAGTCCGCAGGCCGACGCTCTATCCACTGAGCCAAACCGGTTTCGGCTCAATACATTTCTAATCAAGGAAATATGAACACAGGTTCATGAAATTCACCTGTTTTTAAAGGCTTTTTAGAAAAGTAGTTTCAGGTTGCTCCAAAAAACACTGAACCCCATGCAAAGGTAGCAAGGATGCCCATGCAAATAGAATTTTTAGAGCACAGGGGAATGCCCTCCTATGGTTATAAAATAAAATGAGGGTGTGGAATGTTGTGCTGGTGAGCTACTTCAGAAGCCTAAAGTTTCCAATTTGGGTAACCTGTGTAAGAAAATATTTTGTAAGTTTAGAAAAGTACTTTCAACACAAAGGAAAAGCTGGGAAGCCTAGATAGTTTGAAAATCCATTTTTCCCCTCGTCCATTTCACAAACTCCTACTCTCTATGCTTCGGTAATTCAGGGAAATTGTATTTATTCTTAGCAAGGTAAACACTGATTCCTAGTACATTTCTACTCTGAGTCACCCGAACAAGCTTTTTTTTAAATCATTGGCACAAGCTGTGTTGTAAGCCAGCATGCATTAACCCCTAGAGTGCCGGGGAGCGCGATCTCACTCCTGTCTTTCGCCAAAAGTTCTGGGAGCGCTATCAAAGCTTCAAAACGGCGTCCAGTTCTAAGTCTGCTTTTATTAGTGGTGATGATATTGCTAAATATGTCAATGTAGTAAAGGTTTCCTTAAGTTTTTGAATATGTAACTTCATTTACTTGCGATTCGTAATTTTTTTCCCTAAACTGCTGTAAAATCAGCAAAAATGCCTTGGCAATTTTAGCATAGTTCCTAGGATATGGGTTGGCACTCAAAGGGTTAAAGCATCTGAGGAAAGAGCCATGAGTGAAGTGATGGGCACTTGCCTTGTCGTTTCAGGAAGCCAGAGGGCCATTTTTAAGCAGGCTATGAGGCACTGGGAGAAGCACACCTGTGTGACCTTCGTAGAGAGGACGGACGAAGAAAGCTTTATTGTGTTCAGTTACAGAACCTGTGGGTGAGTAAACGAAAGCTTGGCCACCTTGGTGGAATCAGGGGCAGACGAAGCTGATGGCTCACGAGTCTTGAATTTTCTCTATAAAACCAAGTATTTCCAAGGAGCTATACTATATAGGAGCCCAGGGTTTGTCTGAAACTCCCCTTGCCCTGAATGATCTCACAGTCCAACGAGAAAGCAGGTGGGTCCAGAGGGAGACTCCAGAAAGACAAGGGGTCTGGATGCCCTGCCACTGGAGCAATGGAAGGAACTGGGGGTGTTTCATATGGGGAAGTGATTCTGAACCAATTTGGCATCTGTGACCCCACTGAGAACCTGATGGATGTAAATACGTGTAAAATTGTGCATGTAATTTCATGAGCTTATGGATTTCCTCAGGAAAACACAACAAATAACGAGATAACTGGATTACGCCTACATTTATCCGTTATGCCAATAAATGTCAGTGTGATATATTCAGTTACTGACAGAAAAAGGTTCTCCTATTGGCTTCAAAAACTTAAACCTAACTACATGCTGTATATATGAGATAACTACTGAAGGAAATGACCCAGGAAGATTTAAAAATAAAAAGAAAGAAGGCATACAGGCAAATGCTAAGAAAAAGAAAGCTGGGATCACAAGTTTTGTTATAGACAAAGCATTTTTTGTTTTGTTTTTAAAGTGTTAAAAAGAAAGGTGAGACTTTATAATGAGAAAGGGTACAAGCTCCTGTGAGAATATAACTGTCATAAATCTTTATGTACCAAGTAGCATAGAATTAAGAGTCATAAAATAAGCCCCAGGGAACTCAAGGGGAGATTGACAGAAACACGACCAACAGGGGACTTTATTTCATTTCTGTCAATGCACATAGATCACTGTCAAGTTGACCAAAAAATCAAGTAGATATTTGTAGAGAACTAGAAAAATGTAATTAATAGAGTTATTTCTATGGGTATACTAGATTCTATAACCTGATAACACATCTTTTTTAAAGTGGCTATTGAGCTTTTGTTGACATTGTCCATCTATTAAGCATTAAGAATAGCTCAATGAATTCTAAAAGGAAGAAATCCCATTCTCCAATTGCAAAGCAATGGTACTGGAAATAGTAACATAATAACAAAAAATAAAATAAACTCCCCTGCATTACCTGGTAAATTAAAGATCACCCTCCCCCCCAACTCTTAAATCATAAAGAAATCAGGATTAAAATTACAAGATGTCTAGATAATGAGTGGTCGGCAAACTGCAGCTCGAGAGCCACACGCAGCTCTTTGGCCCCTTGAGTGTGGCTCTTCCTAAGCCTTAGGGGTACCCTAATTAAGTTAATAACAATGTACCTACCTATATAGTTTAAGTTTTAAAAATTTGGCTCTCAAAAGAAATTTCAATCGTTGTACTGTTGATATTTGGTTCTGTTGACCAACGAGTTTGCCGACCACTGGCCCTAGTTCAACATTAAAGAGATATGGCTAATTCTGGTTGAGTAATTCAGTTGGTTAGAGCATCATCCCCATATGCCACGGTTGCAGGTTCAATCCTCAGTCAGGGCACATACAGGAATCAACCATGAGTGTGTAAATAATTAGAACAACAAATCTCTCTCTCTCTCTCTCTCTCTCTCTCTCTCTCTCTCCCCCACCCCCCTCTCTCCCTCTCTATCTCTCTCTTAAAGAGTAAGTTAGAAATTGAAAAATTGAGGGAAAACACTCCCTCAAAGCACCAAATGTAGAATTTTACAGATGAATTCTTTGAAACCTTCAAGAAACAGATTATTCTGGTACTATGTAAGCTTTTTGGAGCATAGAAAAAGAAGAACAGTTCTTTCCAAATTACTTTTAAGGAACTATCAAAGCATTGCTACCCAAAAGTGACAAAGATAGTACCCAAAAAGAGAAAATTATAGACTCATCTGACCAAAATGGACATGCCAAATCCTAACTAAAATGTGAGCACGAAGTGTATAGCAGTATGACAATAGGAGAGTGGGCTGCCAAGAAGGTGTATCTAAGGAATGCAAGGCTAGTTCAACATTAGGAAACCTGTTTTCATGATTCACCATATTGATAGGGCAAAAGAAAGAAACCATATTCATATCTCAGTAGACGCTAAAGAAGCATCATCTGCACAATTCAACATGCATTTTTTGTTGTTCTTGTTTTTTTAAAATATTTGTTAATGATTTCAGAGAGGAAGGGAGAGGGAAAGAGAGAGAAACATCAATGATGAGAGAGAATCACTGATCGGCTGCTTCCTGCACACCCCCCACTGGGGATCAAGCCCACAACCCGGGCATGCGTCCTTGCCTGGAATCGAACCCGAGACCCCTCAGTCCGCAGACTGATGCTCTATCCACTGAGCCACACCAGCTAGGATAAGGGGTTTTGTTTTTAAAAAGTAGCCAACGTAGCATAGGAATATATATCAAGGATAGATCTTTGACTTACTATATATATATCCTATTTAATAAAAGCCTAATATGCTAAGTGTCCGACCATTTGTTCAAACGTTCGACCGGTTGCTATGATGTGCACTGACCACCAGGGGGCAGATGCTCTGACCAGTAGGTTAGCTTGCTGCTGGGGTCCAGCTGATCAGGACTGGGCGAGACGGGCTGGACATGCCCTGGAGCCCTCCCTCAGTCCCTCCCCAGCCCTGATCGTGCACCAGTGGGGTCGCTCGGCCTGCCCTGCACCCTCTCACAATCTGGGACTCCTCAGGGGATGTCGGAGAGCTGGTTTCAGCCTGATCCCTGCAGGCCAGGCCGAGGGATCCCACCAGTACATGAATCCATGCACCAGGCCTCTAGTATATATATATATAATCTGCATGGTGAGGTAATGGCTATTTTAATTTTTTGTTTTATACCTTTCTATGTTAGGAATAATGATAAATATTACTTGAAAAAATAATTGTGACCAGGAGAGTCATCCCTAAGGCTCTTCTGATAACAGTACCAAGATGCATCTTTAGAGAAATGCCTCCTTTCCCATCTCTTTTCCTCATCATCGGTGATGGTCCAGCCAAGACTCAGAGTGGAAGGGTGGGAGAGTGTATGTGCTTTATTCCAGGGAGAGAGGCCATGAATTTTCAAGAGGATCCACGAGCACCAGAAAGGTCAAGAACTTTTGGAGGTTATTTCTGTATTGGGAGGAAAGTTGCACAATGAGAGAACGTTCAGCTCTGAAATTGTGTTTCTTTTAGACACCGCACACGCACACATTACACCCTTGCTGTTCCCTGACCTGCTGATTTGGGTATTTCTGCACTGTCCAGCTGTTGCTCCTATGTTGGGCGCCGAGGAGGAGGCCCACAAGCCATATCCATTGGGAAAAACTGTGACAAGTTTGGCATTGTGGCTCACGAGCTGGGCCATGTGGTTGGGTTCTGGCATGAACACACCCGGCCAGACAGAGACCAGCATGTCACCATCATCAGAGAAAACATCCAGCCAGGTAAGGCGCCTGTGTGGAGTCTGGGAGTTAAAGGCCAGGAAGGTAGCATCCCTGGGGTCAGGCAGGAGTGAAGGAGAGAGGGTTTGCTGGGAGCTGACCAGAGCTCATTTCTAAATACTAAGGCAGGGACTCCACTATGCAGGCTTTTGCCACCAGCCTGTCGCTGTCCCTGTGTAGCCTTTCCTGGGAGGTCACCTATTATAGCTTGTAGGTTAGAGCAGAAGCAAAATGACTTTCCATGTTGTAAATGTCAATGAAATCTAAATCCGTTTCCTAAAAGGAACAGAACCGACCACAACACTGTTGCTGAATCAAAGCTAAGCCAAAAAAAGAGTCCTGGTTGCTTTTATAAGAGTCATTTTTGCTGACTTAGGCAACCCATCCTTTTGAAACTGAAATACAATTGGGACATGAGTACAAATAAAAATAATATTTCTGCCCAGAAACATTCTGCCCCGAGGCAGATGAAGTGTCTAGATTTGAAAAAATACCTTCTCGTGTTAAATAATTTTATATAGAAGTTCACATTAACCGTCAAAGTATCTGGTTGAGAAGGACTTGTATGCATGCATATAAGCATAACTAATGGACATAAGACACTGGGGGGTAAGGGAGGGTAGGGGTGTGTCAAGGGCGGGGGGGAAAAAAAAGGACACTTATGTAATACCCTTTGTAATACTTTAAGCGAAAAATAAAAAAAATATTAAAAAAAAAAAAAAAAAAAAGTATCTGGTTGAAGAATATGGTTGCTTGAAAAATGTTTTCGAGAGTCTGAATCGTGAACTGTTTGGGATTGAACTGAACTCTGACTTGTTTTCTTTTGTTCCTTCAGTAGCAAGAGCAGAGTCCCCCCTCCCACCCCAATCAGGTTGATAACTAACCTGTCTGCAAACTTAGTGTAAGAGTTTGGAGTGGCATTTGGGGAGAGGTGTTGGGTAGTGGGGTTGGGAGGATGTAGGGCTTATTCTAAGTTTCAAATTTCTAATCTTAAAAGCAGCTACAAGAACCACCACCAAGGTGGTTATTTGACTGCTCGGGCTGACAGAGCTTTCGGAAGTCGCTATGGGCCCCCCTTCCCCGCTCTGCCTCCTTTCAGGTGCCTGCCTTGCTTTTCAAAGGCCTTAACAGAGTGTTGTGTCACAGGTCAGGAGTATAATTTCTTAAAAATGGAAGCTGGGGAAGTGAGCTCTCTCGGAGAGACGTACGACTTTGACAGCATCATGCACTACGCCCGGAACACCTTTTCAAGGTCGGAACCTATGCTTCACCTCGTCTGTTTTATTGTGCCTGCCGCAGGCTTGGGTCGGATTCCTGGAGGTCTGCAGAGAGCGGGTCTCCGCATGCTCCTCGCACGGTTGGTGTGTCTGTCCTTGAAATACAGTGGCCTCTGGGCTGCAGTGAAATATAATCTAATCAGGCTCCTGCTAATAAGACTGAATCCCATTGTGAAGTGGGTGTTCCATCATGCCTAGTGTCACAAGCAGCAAACTGGAAAAGGGACATTATCGAGAGGCTGGCTGCCCTCATAACCGAGAGGCTCTGTGTCACATTTCCAGTGGGTCGGGGGGTCTTCTAAAGCAGCAGCCACCAACCGGTGGTCTGTGGACCCCTGGTGGTCTGTGAGGCCCGAAAGGTTGGCGACCACTGCTCTAAAGCCTGACCTTGAAGTAGGCACGGAGGCATTTCCCAGTTCTCCTCAAGTAGGCTAGGTCTACTGGAAGCTAGATGGTGTCAGAGCTGGGAGGGTGCTAAATCATGGCTTCATTTCAAAGGTGAAGAAGGTGAGGCTCCAGCCAGCTCGAGGGCATGCAGGTCGCTGGGGTTGGCATGAGAACAGATCCAGGTCTCCTGGCTGGTGGTCACACACGATGGTAGCTGAGATCCCCAAGTACAGCCGGACCCGTTATTTACGGGTGGCGTTGGCAGGATCTGTTTTGATGAGTTAGTGTTGTGCTGAACCAGGTGCTAAATATTTTCAATACTGCCCTGGCGTCTAGGCCATCCCACTATTCTGTATATAGAAGTGCTCCCTGCCCCCAGGGGAGGTCCCTCAAAACCTCAGGTTCCAAACCAGGCGGAGGAAGCCTCAGATTTCCATATGGCAATGAATGAGGCCATATCTGTCTGTCCTTCACCCATCTGTGCGAGGATAAATATATAATAATAAATAATAGATAAATTATAAAGCAGTGCAAAGAGTTATGACAGCTACAGAAACAAGACCCAAGTGACCAGCTTCTCACTTGGACCAACTTGACACTGGTTCCCTCATGAAATCAGTGCTTTGTCTCCAGCCTGCAGCCCCTGGGGCTGATGTGATGTGGCCCAACTGGTCCCTGCTCCATTTCCCAAACCTGCTGGCCACCCAGGGCCCAACACCCAAGCATCCCCCACTCTGATCTCTGATCCTCCGAGAGGCTACTGGCCTTTCCACTCCGTGGGAGCTTAGAGTTCCTTAAGGACAAGCTGGCAGAACTCGCATGACATCACTTCTGTCACATTTTATTGGCCGGAGCAAGTGACAGAGCCGGCCCAGATTCAAGTGATGGGAAAATAGATACTACCTCTAAATATGGGGAGTGGCAATTTCACGTTGCAAAGGGATGTGGATATCGGGAGGCATAATTCATTATTTTAACAGTCAGCCACAACTACCTTCTCACCTCTGCACCAGCGTTCACAGTGGTTCTGGCAAATCTATTTCACAGCAAGTAGATGCCTGCCTTGCCCTGCCTGCAGTTTTCTGCATGGATCTTCAGAAAGCTCCTTTGTTCAGTGGGATGTTTATCAATGGCATCCTTACTGGTGGACTTTCCTGCCCACTTTTTGTCAAAAGTTTCCCACTCCTTAACTCCCTGTCATTACTTCTGCTCACATGTCCCCTGTAAAAGAGCAGAAAATGGTCCAGAGAACATTTACTCACCTGGGAGGCAAATGCTATTCCTGCTGATGGGAAACCCAGTCTTCGTGTGTCTTGACGACTGAGCTGTCTTCTTCCAACTTTATTCCCTTGAGTTTATTGCAGCTCCCTCCCTCCCCTTGGTTGGACCGGGGCTGTGGGTAGTGGTGTCTTTGGAGGACTTGTGGGGCGAGGGTCCAGGAGATAAGGAGACAGTTCTCTGGTACAGTGTTGTCTTTGTTTGGAGAATTCTGAGTGGACAGTTTTATTCCCTAAGGCAGTGGTCGGCAAACTCATTAGTCAACAGAGCCAAATATCAACAGTACAACAATTGAAATTTCTTCTGAGAGCCAAATTTTTTAAATGTAAACTATATAGGTAGGTACATTGTTATTAATTTAATTAGGGTACTCCTAAGGCTTAGGAAGAGCCACACTCAAGGGGCCAAAGAGCCGCAGTTTGCCGACCACGGCCCTAAGGCATCTGCCAAACCCTTTCTTAGTTTAGCAGAATGCCAATGCTAAGAGTTGTCCTACATAAAAGCGGGGGGAGGCATTACTACAGTGGTTTACACAGGGGACGTCTCTTGTTGTAAACATCTTCCAGAACCCACCACCTTGCTGGCGGCTCAGGATGTGCTGGGGTGGGGATGGGATAGGGGGGGGAGGGGGAGGGCTCAGGCAGGGGGTACACCGTGCCCGAAGCATGAAGGTGTGCATAGGGCCTGTACTCAGCTGGGCATCTGGTATTCTGGCATCCACTTGTCTGTTTTGGTCATTTTAGACTTTATTTCCATGGGAGTAGAAGAAGACATTAATGTTAAAAGGAATGGCTGAGACCATCTAGGCCAATCTCTTATTGTTCAGAGAAGTAAACTGCGGCTCAGAGAGGGGAGGGGACTTGTCTGAGCTCACTTGGGTGGCAGAGCCAGGCCTTACATAGAAATCTCTAGGCCCGGGCTCTCTTGAGTACCCCTAGTTCTCTGCATTCATTCATCTCACTTCCTATCTGATTACCCCTCTTGCCAGCGAGTCCCCAAATTCCAGTCCCCATTTTTACCAGCTCATCTAGCACTTCCTGACAGCCCCTGGCAGTCTCACATTGTACAGGTTCCCATGAGCTCTCTGCAGCCTCTCCAAGACTTGTCCGTGCTCAGCACTGCCCATTGCACAGCTCCAAGGGGCACCGCTCACATCGTCATCTCTCTGAACGGTGTTCCCTCCAGTTTTGCAGCGTGGTGGCCCTGGGGCCTGAACCTGTAAAGCGCTTTGTGGAAATGCTCAATAAACATCAGTAAGGGAAGCCCTTAGGCCACTGGGCTAGGGCATATTTTTAAACTTGGCAGAGTCATTTTCCCATTGGGAAGGGAGCAGGCAGCTGATGAAACGGAATGCTCAAATGCCAGCACAAGAGCTGCGCAGGGAGGAGGAATGTCGATGGGGTTATGGTCAAGGAAATGAAGACTGTAAATCCCAGCGCGGTCCCTGACAGCCCTGACTTTTCTTTCTCCTTCTCTCGCTTTCTGTCCCTCCTGCAGAGGGGTTTTCTTAGACACCATCCTCCCCCGCCGAGATGACAGTGGCGTCAGGCCAACCATTGGCCAGCGCGTGCGGCTCAGTCAGGGAGACATCGCTCAAGCCAGGAAGCTGTACAAGTGCCCAGGTAACTGAGCCCTGGGAGTCCCAGGGCCCCCAGAGCGTCCCCAAGCACGACTCCACTGCCCTTTGCAGACATTCTCCTTGGCTGGGAAAACAACTTGGGGAACCTGGGGGGACGGCCTCTGGCAGCTGTGATTCCTAATGTGCTGCTGTTGGGAGGTGTGGGGTGGTATAGAAAGCCCAGATGGTGAGGTGGTTGCCCGCAGCGAGGTGAAGAGTAGGCCTGGAGCCCACAGCTCAACTTGTGGGACGCTGCAGAGCTCTGGCAAAGCCTGATGTTCAGAAGAGGAAGGAGGCATTGTAGAACCACAGTGCACTCCGTAACGGCAAAGGCGCCTCTCCTTTCTATGGGAGTAAAGGGTGTGTTTTGACAAAACAAGAGGCAGTGGTGTTGCAGGAAGACCGAGCATGAAGGAGAATGCTTTGGAAGGAGGGAGTCAGCTCCCCAAACCCTGGGAGGTGGAGGGGCCTCAGTGCTGTAAATGAGGTCTTTGCTGTGGTCTTGGGGCTCTTCTAGCCGACCAGGGTGCTGGCCCGTGGCCCCCCGTCTGCCATTGAAGTCTGGGAAGTACACTGGGTTCTGAGCAGATGCCCACTTCTCTGCCAGTTCAGAAGCCTGCTCCCCTTGAACTTGCCCTCTTGTTTGCCTTTTGTCCCCTTGACTTCAGCATCATCAAACCCCCTGCTGCCTTGGGTGGGGGGGTGACCTCACATCAACCCCTTTAAACTGCTGAACTTGAATGCAAAGCATTGGCTACCACAGCCACGTTTTTACCACTGATGGAACAATGCATTGCAGCTTTGGGGGTGGAAAAAGGAAACTCCATTACCAACAGGTCCGGTTACTTTTTTCAACCCCCAAGACCAGGCACACAGTTGATCATGGGACAGAATATTTGAAATAGGGGCCATCCTAGAATATCTGGGTTATCACATCGCCCTAAGCAGCGGGGTCACGGGGGCTTTGCTCCATCATGAACCTCTAGGAAATATGTTCAGCCAGCTATTAGTCATCTGGGGGTGCATTAGGGCTGCAGTACAGGACACACATATCATGTATCCCTGCTGGATTGAAAGAGAAACCTTATAGCATTCCCTGGGAAATGCCATCGTATTTATTTAGTTATAATGTATATGCCTCTTACTTCCCAAAAGGATTCGAGGCAGCTGGTAAATACCGCAGAGCCATACAGTAACGTATCTGTTCCCTCAGAATGTTGATGATTATTCTGAAATAATTTCCATAGAGCCCTCGGGGGTGGTGACTGCCAGGCATAATCCTCATGATGCCTGGCAGTTGTTGGGTAACATGATATTGAAGCCCCGCTATCCAGGACTTCCTGAGGTGAGGATGGGCCGCCCTCCAGCTACCCCTTCCTGCAGCTCCAAAGACGGCAGCTCCCAGGAGTTTCAAGTAGTAGCTGAAATTGAGAGTGGTTGCTGTGCAGAGTCTGAATTGCACTCAGGAAAATGTGCAGTAGGAGCTTCTTTCCCACGTTTTGGGGGTGGCCCCATAAGAGCAGGGGTCCCCAGCAACCCAGTGGCTATGTCTTTGGGATCTGAGCCCCCGGGAGTCAGGGGAATATGAAACCTGCAGCGTCCAAGCTTCCTCATCCAGGTATGAGGACAAATTAGGGAAATATTTTCACATACATAAGGACTAGGCTTTAGACTCATGGCCCAGCAACCCTGAAACATTCAAGACCAGGATGGCCTCTTGTAGAGTGTTCCTACTTCCAGGGCCTCTGGTCATTTTTTCCCCCTGTTTTCTTGACTACTTGGTAGCTCATTTAGAGGTGGGTAGCAGGAAAAGAAGAGGCAAGGTTGAAGCTAATAGCTGATAGGAGTTTCAAAGCTTTTTTTCTTTTCGTGTTACCTACTCGGGCTTTCATATCCTTTCTGCCACAGACATTGTTATTGGCAATGGCAAGGCTGCTGTGTGGGGAGCACTCACCGTGTGCCAAGCATCGAGCTGATCCAGTTCATTTAATGCAGATGAGTTCATTAACCTTTCGGGCAGGCCACACCCATTTAACAGATATGAAAACTAAGGCCACCACCACACATCCTGCTGGAGAGCTGAGATTCAAACCCAGCTCTAGGCATACTCAATCCTGAGAGCCTCAGAGGTATTCCTGGGGTGTTCCTTTTTGGTGCCCAGACTCTATTTTCACTTTTATTAGCCGGGAAGATGCCAGTGGGCCTGGCACACTTCTCGCCAATGCATTCTGAAGGCTGTGGCTAGTAAAGGGGTGTGTCTGCTCGGCAGCCCTGTAGAGGGCGCTCTGAGGCGGAGAGTGTGTGTGTGAGAGTGCCTGAATCCTGTTTGTCCTTTTGCTTGTGCAGCATGTGGGGAGACTCTGCAGGACACCACGGGGAACTTCTCTGCACCTGGCTTTCCGAACGGCTACCCTTCTTATTCCCACTGCGTCTGGAGGATATCGGTCACTCCAGGGGAAAAGGTAGGAACGTCAGGAAATGACCTAACAGCCTTTAAGTTGGGTGACGTGTGAGGAGTTATTATTAACAGGAGTAATAACAGCTGTTATGCTGTGGGCACCCACTGTGCGCCAGGCACGCAGTGCTAGCTTGCCTAATGTTATTTCCTTCTGGACTTTTCCGCCAGCCTCCCTCGTACAGATGGAAGCCTATACACTAAATGTCCGTAAGAGGCATAAATCAAGCCCACAGTGTGTAAAACAAAGTAGGTCCTATCCTTTTACCTTGATAAGTGCACCGTCAGAATGCCCTGGAAGGTGAGGAGCCAATTGAGAAGGTCTCAAAGTGCTGCTCTGGCAGGTGGCAATATGGGGAGAGCTAGACACCAACCCACAGCTGCCCTCTCCTCCTCCCAGCCCCAGTCCCATCTCAGGAGCACCCAGGGTGACCCGTCAGCCCACACACCTGAGCACCCTTCACTCCTGCCTTGCAAATAGCCATTGCTTGGCTGCCCCTGCAGTGGAAGTGGACTGCCCAGGTGTGCTGTCTTCCCCCGGGAGGATGGATCCAGGGCAGAGGTCCTTGCATGTCCTGGAAGTGGACTCAGGGGCTGTTTGGACAGGGAATCCCGGGATTCTGGGCTCCTGGTGTGAGGTCTAGAAGCTGGGCAAGCTCTAGGTGGGCATGTTCCTTTAGCTCTGAAGACCATGCCTCTTGAGAGCTAAGCCCAAGAGGGTATGTTCATGACCCTACTGCAATGTGCATTTCCATATACCCACTATATGGACATGCAATCTGAGGCTCAGACCTTTTATAAATTACCCAAATTCACAGTAAGATATAGAAATGAGGACTGGGCCTCCGCAGTTCGAAACAAGTTTTCTACATGACATCTCTCTACAGTTCAAGTTATCTCAAAACAGATGCAGCTATCTTGGAAACGTTTGCTCTGTCATACCTGTCGTAGCTTGTCTCACAAATCATAATGCTGGTTTATTGGGCTGCCCCCTTCTAAACTCATCGAGGACAGAGGTTGTTCACCTCCAGCACCTAACATAACCCAGCCCAACATAACCCAGGGTACAGAGTCACACAATAAGTATTTGTTGAATGAACGTGTGGATAGACGAGTGGCCAAGAGAAAAACCTGCAGCTGGGGGTGCAGTGAGCGGTCTTGGAATTTTTCAGGTGCCCATAGCCAACTTACAAGTATTCCAAATTCATAACGTTAAAAGATGTTCATTGAAATGTCACTTTAAACATAGTGTGAAAACTAGAGAGAAATAATGGCTAGGCATGATTGGCAGCCTTTTCTGTGTACTGTTTTTAGCATATTATGTAGAGTCCCTTGTTTAATCCTCACAAGTTCATGTGAAAGGTGCTGTTACCACACTCATTTTGCAGGTGAGGGAATGGACCTGCCCAAGGCTACCCAGTTTGTCGCAGAGTTGAGAGTTGAGCCCAGGCGCTGAGAGCCAGGATGCTTACCCATCTTCCTATATTATTCCACAAAAGGGACAGGCTAAGACATTTGAACATGCATTCACACACACACACACACACACACACACACACACACACACTCACGCTCACATGCACACACCCTTCCTCTGGCTCTAAGCATTAAGACCTTGTGGTTGTCCTGTTGAGCCTGAGAAACTCGAGACCTGTCCGCCTTGGGTGGATGTGCCATCCCTGTGCCTGCGGGGGCGGCAGCGGGAGGGAGGCAGGAAGGAGGAGGAGAAGGAGGAAGGGGTCTTGTAATCCCCAAATTGTTGAATTGCCCCTGCTAGCAGAGGCTCTGTGATGTGTGTGAACTGTGTAAGATTTTGCCCAGCCTTAATTATTATTGCTAACTGGGGGCAGGGAGAATACATATCATTGAGATTCCTGCACTGATTATTTCAATTTCTGCTCACCCAGCCTTCCCCAGAGCTGCTGGTAATTAGCAAACTTGATTGATTCGCATTATCACCTCCTGTTCATCACCTCTTCCCCTATGGTCTTTATGGCTCACTAACATACTTACAGTAATTAGCCTGAATAATTACCCCATTCATTCAGATCATGAATGTGTTACTGAGGAATTTGTAATAACATTTCCTTTCTGAAATTTAAAAAACAAAGGCTACAGAACCGTATAGCAACCAGCTAGCAAGCACTCCCGAGCCAGTCCACTGGGATATAAGCACTGAAGGGGGATGCGAAGGGAGTGGAAGGTACAATTTCTGTCTTCAGGAGACTTAGAATTTAGTTAGGCTCCTCCACACCCCTGGGGAGTCTGATGTGATTGAAAGAGGCGCATTTGCTTGGCACCAGTATTGTTTTTTATTTTATTTTTGGTTAATTGTCACCTGAGGATATTTTTTCCATTGATTTTTAGAGAGAGTGGAAGGTGGGGAAGGAAGAAGGGAGAGAGAGGTACATTGATAAGAGAGAGACACATCAATCAGTTGCCTCCCACACACTCCCAGGTAGGGGTCAGGGATTGCACCTGCAATCCTGCAAGGTTTGTGCCCTTGACTGGAAATTGAACCTGAAACTCTTCTGTGCAGGGGCTGATGCTCTAACCACTGAGTAACCTGCCAGAGTGGCACCAATATTTTTTTAAGCTTCTGAGGTGATTCTATATGCAAGTAGGGTTGAGAACCACTGGTCTAGTGTCAAAGAGCAACATCTCTCTCTCTCTCTCTCTCTCTCTCTCTCTCTCTCTCTCTCTTGCTCTCTCTCTCTCTCTCTCTCTCTCTCTCACACACACACACTACAACACAGGAGAGGAGCTGGCCTGCTATTTTCTGGTGCTGACTCTTCATTTCCTAGGAGGGCTCAGGGCTTTGTGGACAAAGGCACTCCTCGTCCTGAGACCTGAACACTGGGTGTGAGGCATTGCCCATACACTCTTTGCACACCTGCTCCGGGACCACTGTGAGAAGGAGAGGGGAGAGTTCCAGAGAGGGAGAGGCCGTGTCCCTGTGGGTGTCAGAGAAGGACTCAGGGAGGGGGAGGGGCTCTTGAGCTGGGCCCGGGGAGGGTTCCGTTTGTGTGGCTATATTGGGGCGCACTGAGAGGTAAGGTCACCTATTAGGGTGGGCACTGGAGGCTCTGGAAGGTTAGCAGTGACTTTAATGTATGAGATGGGGACAGAGGGAACCACTGACGTTTTCTGAGCAGAGGAGGGCTCTAGCAAACATGAGACAGAAGTGCAAGATGGGTCTAGAAGCCCTACTGTGCAGACTGGAGGTGGGCACAGCAGCAGGAGTGCAGGAATCCTCCCAGCAGGAGCGATGCAGGAAGAGCTGTTGAAGGGGCATGGAGACTGCCTTCAAGCAGGGGGCACAGACACCTTAAAGGAAAAGAGTCTGTCGGCATCGGGAAAACAATAGGGGAAAAATAGAGAAAACACCAGGTGTTGCACCTGAGCGATGGTGTCGCCTCCAGACAGGAAAGCTGGAAGGGAGGTGCTTTGTGTTTTTTGTTGTTGTTTTTGTTTTTTAAAAAAATATTTTTATTGATTTCAGAGAGGAAGGGAGAGGGAGAGAGAGATAGAAACATCAATGATGAGAGAGAACCATTGATCGGCTGCCCCCGGCACACACCCCCGCCCCCTGGGAATGGGGCCCACAACCCAGGCATGTGCCCCTGACCGGAATCGAACCTGGGACCTTTCAGTCCACAGGCCGACACTCTATCCACTGAGCCAAACCAGCCAGGGCGGGAAGTGCTTTGTTTTGAGGTAGCCTCACCATTTCATGGGGAGTGAAGAAGACAAGAACCAGCAGAGAAGAGAGACGGTGGAGAGAGGACCGGTTAGTGTGGCAAAACCAGAGAGGAGAGGCTCACAGCAGAGGGCCCACGGAGAACCAAGACGAATACCTAACAGTCTGTTCTATTTGGCCAACGGGGCCCTGAAACCTTTGCCCTGCAGCCCTCCAGCCCAGGGGTTTATTTGGAGACCAGGGACTGGGGCTGTTTGAATATAAATGAAAGTGGGAGGATGAAGATGCTAGAGAGAGTTGAACTGAGGGAGAGAACGGTTCCCCAGGTGGGAAAAGGAGTAGGGTCAGAGGTGCAGGGGCTGGAGCAGGGCTGCCCTCAGCGGGACCCTGTAGAGCAAGAAGACCTGAGAAATGATGGAGCAGGGACATGCTGAGCACGGGCCGAGACAACGTGAGGGCAGGGCTGGACGAGCCCCGGCTGCTCAGTGCAGGAGAAGGCACAGCAACCTGCACAGTGGGATCCATGGGGGTGATGGGAGCGGGGAAGTCTGAACTCTGGGCCATCTGCCAGCGGAGCCCTGAGCTGGAAGGTTGTGGTGGGGACCAGGGCCAGTTCATGGGAGCAGCGCCTGTGTACAGGGTCACCC
Organism: Myotis lucifugus; assembly: GCF_000147115.1. Lineage (NCBI taxonomy): Eukaryota > Metazoa > Chordata > Mammalia > Chiroptera > Vespertilionidae > Myotis > Myotis lucifugus. The sequence goes on from NW_005871114.1 coordinate 2,516,269, forward strand.
AGCCCCCTGCACTGGTGGGGACAGGGCGTCCACTGAATGGCCTCAGGATGCACAGAAGAACTGGAACCTTCCTTTCCAGTCCAACTGATTCCCACCTCCCAGCCTTTGCTCCTTCTCCTTTCCCCTCTGCGTCCTCGTTCCAGACACACACACAGGGAACCGGGCTGGGTGTACTTACAATGCAGTGCAGGTCTGCAGGCTCGTCCTTGCCTTTGCTCATGTCGCCCTTCTCACCAGAATGCTTTCACCCTACTCCTCGGCCCACGGGACCCTTGTTCCCCTTAGCTTAAACGCCACCTCCTCCGAGAAGCCTTCTCCAGGGTCACCGGGCAGAATTCAGTTCTCTCTCCTTGGGCCTCCTCAGCACCCTTCCCATCTATTCCTCTCTTTGCAGCATTTATTCATGCTGTTCTAACTGGCTTGACACACCTGCCCTTCCCTCTCTGCCTGAGATCCCTAAAGGCAAGAACCCTGTCTTTCTGATCTTTCTGTCTCGATAGGCCAGCACAGACTGGCACACAGTAGGTGGAACGAACGAACGAGCGAGCGGGCGAACTGTAGGGAGGCTATTAGACACACCACACCTCAGAGGAGTGAGGTCATGGCCGAGGGGACATTGATCACGGAGGTGCTCAGATGCACTCGGGCTAACCCCAGGCCCTTTAGAATGATTGATGATGTTATAAGATCTCTTCGTATCTCTGAACTTCATCGACCCCTTGCCTCCTTCCGCATCCCCAGGCTCAGTGCGTCCTGGCCCTGCTTTAATGCATCTTGCTTTCTGTAAACCACCCTGTGACTTCAAAAGCTCGACCTATTCCCCCGACGGAACCGAAGGACCCATCTCCTCTGTTTACCCCCCATCCTGCTTAAGGTTTATTATTGAATGTCACGCGGTTTCCTGTGAGTGTGTTTTTTGAGAGGACACTCGGTCTGTGGTCTGAGAGCTCTGTATGCTAAGGGGTAACGTGAGAACACCGGTATGCGAGATGAGGCTTTCAAAGCTCCTCAGGCTTTGTTGCCAAAACTCACTTTATGGTAACTCTTTACAGATCGTCTTAAACTTCACGTCCATGGATTTGTTTAAAAGCCGCCTGTGCTGGTACGATTACGTGGAGGTCCGGGATGGTTATTGGAGGAAGGCCCCCCTGTTGGGTGAGTTGACTTAAGAAAGCCTTGGGAGAGGAGCGATCGGATGTTCTGTGTGATGCTGTTAATGTTCGCGAGGGTGTGTGTCATTGTAAAACTCGGAACCTTCCATTTGGCCACACATGTTCAAAGCTTTTAAAACTGTGAATGCCCTTTGACCCGGCAATTCCACTTCTTGGAATTTGTCCTGGAGAACTAATTAAGGAAGTGTGCAAAGCTCTAGCTCCAGGGATGCTCACTGAAGCAGGAAGAATCGAAAACAATTTACATGTTCAACAGCAGGGGCTAGCGGAATAAATTATGATTCATCCTTTCAATGGAAAACTATCCAGCCATTAAAAACAAAGTTGGAGGTGACCCTTTCTTGATACAGAAAGGTGTTCATTTACATTGTTACACCAAAAGAGGTATGACACAATAGAATATGCAGTGGGATTCCATTCTAACAAAACATACGTTTCTATGTCTATTATGCTGGCGCTGCAAACTCAGATGCCTTCAGAAATAAGGTGTAAAAGAGTGAAGTGGGGTTGGTATGGTTGGTATGATAGAACAAGGCGTGGAGCGGAGTGTGGCAAACTGAACAGTGGATATCCTGACCAGAATTGCTTAAATCATTGTGTGGGCTGGATTCAACTGGAAGAAACCATCCTGTGATCTACAATGTGAATATCAAATAGAATTATAAATATAAATAAACTATACAGAGTGGTTATTTCAGGATGATGGAGTATTTACTCTGTTGTTGTTCCTGGTTTAGCTCTACTTTCTAATTTTTCTTTAATGAGCATGTAGTAGTTTGAAGAGATGAACGTGCACAAACTCATACATGGAAAGGCAGCTTGGCCCCTTGAGTGAGAGGCAGTGGGCAGGGGGCATAAAGAAGAAGGTCAGTCCACTCGGGATTGGTCACCAGAAGAGAGCTGCCTCATAGGTGACCAGGGAAGATTAATGTCATAAGGAGGACCAAGGGCTTTGGTGCCCGGGGGGTGGACATGAGGAATCCCCCAGGAATGGCAGCCGTGGTGGAGACAGAGAAGCAGATGGACACGGAGCTGTCCTCATGTTTAGAGTGGTCTGTAGGGTGGGCTTCCGGTCTGTAAGTCTAAGCTCTCGGTGAGAGCTTGGTCCTTGGCTTATGTTCATGTAGACAGAAAGGCCACCGTGTTATGCTGTGAACTGCTTGGGAGTGAGCTGCTGTAGGGACAGCTGCCTAAGGTGGAAGCAGGAGAGAGAGAAGAGAGCTACGCTGGGGAGTTTCACAGCCAGGCTGAGCCTGACTTCGTGTCCGATTCGGGAGTGGGTCAGAAGAGACGGAGCCGGAGGCTTTGGCTGGATCCCAGGGGGCCTGGCAGATTTTAGGCTTTGTATGACCAAGGGGTCTCAGCCAGGTCAGCTGCCATCTGGAAGAGCACACAAGCCCCCTCTGTCCAGAGGGCACGAGTTTAAATTCTTAGAGGTACAAATAGGTAGGAAGTTGTGTCCATGGGTGCTCTAGCAGGGAGCCGAGGCAGCCTGAGTGGGGATACCAGGCTACCAACACAAGGAGGAATCAGGTAGTTAGCAGTCCAGGTAAGCAAGCCAAAAAAGGGATCCCCGGGCCACGCATAGACAGTGTGTGCACCGCAGGGCACACGGTCATGCCGCCCGAGGGCAGGTCGGAGGCTGTCTGCCCTGGGTTCCTGCCTCCTGTCTAATGTGAGCAGACGTGATGTATGCTAGCAGCCGGAGGGAGGCACGGCTTTACCCATCACACTGAATGGATGTGGCAAAACAACAGAGGCTGCATTCCTGGTGGCAGAGGCCCCTAACCCAGGCTGCGCACCGGCATCAGCTGGGGAGATTTCTGAGTACAGATTCCTGGGAGAATACTGAATCAGAATCCCTAGGAGCCGGGTCAGGGAATGATCCCACGTACCTACAAATGCACGGACACGTGCTTGTCTAGTACCAAGTACACCAGATGCATTTGGTATTATTTTATAATTAAAATAGTAAAAGGAGCAGTGACATGAGAACATGGAATCACACACAGACCCCCCGGCCTGGCAGGGACCTAGAGTCACTTATCCCTCATCCTTACGGGAAAACCACACTCCCCAAGTGTGGACCGACTCTCTGAGGCCACACCGCCTGCTAATGGCTGAGGTCAGGCCAGAACGCAGATGTCCCGGTGATGGGGAGAGACTGTATCTGAGAAGGGTCTCCCCCTAGGATTGCTAGATAAAATGCACGATTCACTGTTTATCTGAAATTCAAATTTAACTGGGCTTCCTGTATTTTTGTTTGCTACATCTGGCAACCCTATCCTCCCCCAGGAGTGTGACAGACTGAAAGGGCTCAGCAGGAGGAAGCTCTCTGTTACTGAAGCTCCCCGGAGAGGGCCCAGGCACGCAGCAGAATGGGCACGGCGGAGGGATAGCCACTCACTCCCTTTTCTTGAAAGAACAATTTTCTCACTGCAGATCCTGGTCTTTCTGGCTGCACTCTCATAGATTAACTGGGGCTTTTTCTGTTCTTTGCTGTTGTTGGTGATGGTTTGTTTTGTTTTGGGTGTTTTTTGGGGGGGGGGGCTTATATTGTGCACACTTTTGCAGTGTGTGTGTGTGTGTGTGTGTGTGTGTGTGTGTGTGTGTGTGTCTCGCAGCCAAGACATGGCCCGGTGCCTGCAACCATTCTTCATTCACAGGAATCCTCCTTTGCCAACTATTTGGCCCGCTCTGATGTTTCCAAATGCAGTTGTTAGTGAACTTTTGTGTTTGGAACAAGTGCATTGTGTGGGCCGAGCTGGTCCCTGGGAGGGGTCAGTGCCATGAAATCTGCCGGGAGGAGGCAGGTCAATGCCCCTTTGGCAGGAGGGAGAGCGGATTAGGGCGAATTGTGAAAGTATGCATCTCGCTCTGAAAAACCGTGCATCGAATATTTTCCCAGGGCAGTGTGTGAAAATCCAGGCATAATGGGTGCATAACTTTTTATGAATGAACCCTTTATGACGCCCCGTGGAGCCTGCTTGTCGTGCACTCATCTGCATTTCCTCTCTTGATATCCTTATTAAACTCCTCCTCCAACGCCAGGAACCAGATTTCAATTTAGGAATTTGACACCTTTTCTCTAGTCCAATTTCTCTCCAGCCTGTTAAGTCTCCTTGGAAGGAGGCTGTTTGGGACCTGGGTTTTCACAGTGTGATTAAAGGGAAATGTAAGTAGATTGAGAACATTTCACGGCTGGTTAAAGATATCAAATTGGTTTTTCAGTTTCAGGGGTCACTTATGAGATTGCACCTAAACGGGGGGGGGGGGGGGAGGAAGGTGGCCGCATGGAGCACTCACCCAGTGATCTGAAATGCCATCCTGTTAATTGGATTCCCTCCCTTATTTCTGCAGAGGAGCGACTCTAACAATGTACTCTTGTGTGCAGAACTGTCCTTGAGTATTCTCTACCACCACAATGCACACAAAAGCCCTTTCTCCTCCTTTCCCTGAAGTGGGGAGGGAAGTTCAGAAAGGCCAGGCTGGCCAATCAGTGTCGCGTGGCCCCACTACTGGGCTCCCTGGGCAGGGGCAGCCTCCCGAATGAGCAGAAACGGGTCCAACAGCCGAGCCTGGCATTGCCACAGACTTGCTTTATGGTTGAGACTTTGATCTTCATTCCCATATGTGCTTCCAAGCTGGGAAGTGGGAATGATGTTTACATTCTCAGAGCAGATTGATGTCTACTGGTCCAAAAATGCCCAGCATTTAGAATTGTACTTTAAACCGGGAAGTTCTTTTTGATGGTGGCGATGGTGATGATGGTGACAATGGTGAAACTGATGATGAAGGTCAAGGTCTCAGACTGCCACGGTTCAAACCCTGTGTTTGCTGACAACTGAGAGTGTAACTCAACTTAAATTCTCCAACCCTCAGTTTTCTCATAAATGAGATTAATTCAGGGGGTAGAGGGGGTGCAATTAGCTAATCTGTGTAAATGCTTAGTGCAGTGCCTGGTATAAACATGCTCAATAAAAAGGGGGATTTTATCAGTACCATTTTGGTGAAGAAGAGAATGTTGAGACATCAGTCCAGGGACACTGTGGAGGGTTCTAGTTAAGAATCACAAGTGACCCGAGGAGAGACATAGAAATAATTTGTAATTTATTCTACCGAGTCGAGCTCTGCCAAGGCCATAAAATACACCTTGATCTGTAACCCCTACCTCGTCCGGAGGACTGAGCAGAGACGGCTGGTCCGGTGGCCCTGCTGTGGGTGGTTTATCACGTCCGGTTGGGTTCTTAGGCAGCACGACAGTGGCAGTCCCTCTCTCCGTTGGAAACAGTCCCCAGCGGCTGTGACAGCTGGGGCTTTAAAAGGAGAGCTTGGACTTGACCCTTGGGCGAGGCTAAGAAGGAATTCCTTGTGAACCAGCGTTGCCCAACAGAGGCTCAGGGGCTGCGTCCCCTCGCTGGTAAGCAATACTTCCCCACGCTTGCGTATTGTTTTCCAAGAACTAATTGACACTAATTGGCCATGGCAGAGGAGCCATTATCGAAAATTTATAGGCTTCTCACAGATCTTTCCTCGCTGGATTCTTGGCAGCAGTTTCAGCTCATCGCGCTAATATTAAGCTCACCCAATCCAAAAGGCTGCAGGTGGCCAGAATCGGAAGGAAGCAGAGGGAGATTAGCAGCCTCTACCCCCGTGTCTCTCCAAGGAATGTGTGCCACAGTTGGCCACTAGGAAATGACTTACTCCCCCATTTCTCAGAAAGGCAAAGCAGAGTTACAGCTTCAAGGTGTAACGTCACATGGTGCTGGCAATAAGAGAGTCCTCGCTAAATATGGATTTCAAAAAAAATAGAGAGAAAGATATAATTCACATGCCAAATAGCTCACCATTTAAGTGTCCACATCAGTGTTTTCTAGCATGCCCTCAGAGCTGTACAACCATCACCACAATCAAGAGAAATCATACCCATTAACAGTCACTCCCCATGTCCCCCAATGTTCAATGGATTTTCCGAGGGACTCACACAGTGGGTACTTGTCAGAACCGTGACCTCCAGTCCAAGTAGTCCTTGACTGGCCCGCACTAAGAACTGCTCAGTCCGACACAGCTGTCTTCCACCTGCCCCATCCCTGTCCCTGCCCCGCGCCACCTTACGTGGCATTAGGAGTAATATGGACGGGGATGACCACGCACCGGGAAGGCATGGCCTTTCCCCTTTTCCTCTGTAGAGGGTCCAAATTTCAGACTCCTACCCAAGTGTCCAAGAAATACACATTTATTTATAATTTTCAGTAACAAAAGTTCAGTAACAGTTATGAGCCCTCTCCATCAGGTATTGGGAACTTAATTTCTGTCCATTTGTGTCCCCTCCCCCACCCCGCCCTGGGTTGGGGTGCTGGTGGGGGACAGACTTTGTGTCGGGACGTGGCAGCAGGGAGGCCTCCATATCGCTATGCCGGGTGGCATGCTGGGATATCCTCATCCCTGTCTGGTCTCCACACATCTGTCCATCTAAGTGTCTGCTGTATCTCCTTCTTGTCTCACTCGAGCCAAGTCCATGTCTCCCTAGAAGACGTTGGATGGCTCCCCAGTTCCTCAGACTATGGGAAAGTTACTTCCATGTCCCTCCCAGGAGCCTGGCATCCTATTGCTCCCATCATGCCATGCTTTGCCTGAAGAACTCTGCATACCTGCCTATCTCTGGCCTCATGCCCTAACATACCACCCAGACACGTCTATGCTGACCCCAAGTGGGACAAGCGAAATCTAGGGATTTGTCATCCCCCCAGGCTCTGCCCAGGGACTGGGGCATGATTCTCTGCTTCTCCCAGATCCTTAAACCTACTGAGCACCTCTATCATCCCTTCCACACAGATCTCAGCTCAGGGGGGACAGGGCACAGGGTCCTCTCAGAGGCTCCATGGTGCCTCTCCCACCCTCTCTCCCTGGTCCCCTCACTCCTCCATCCTAGGAATCTTTCTAAGACTCCAAGGATGGGAAATGTGCTCGTATTCACTGTGTAGTCTTCTAACTCTTCGGTATTGTGACTAGACTGTGACATTCAAATGCCAAGAAGATCTGATTTCTTCATCATGGGACCTGTGGCATGCCTTCTCTGAGGCAAGGAGGCAGAAGGTCTGCTCACGGGCATGCCCCACAAGAGAAGGGTGTATGTGTGATGGGAAACACCAGGGGGGCACAGCCATTACCACCTCAGACCTTACCCCCAACACCTTCAGCACCTCAGCAAGTGCGGTTAGCAGGAGGGAGTGGTGCTTGGGCTATGCCCCGGGCACTGTGATGGTTGGGGTTGGAATTCCCCTCAGACAGTCTGAAGAAGGCACACGCTGGGTGACTGTTCCCATCCACATGTTAATCCCGTGTGTGCCCCGGCGGGGTTATTGATCACCTTGGCAGTGTTATTGATCACCTTGACCCCCCTTGGGAACACTGCTTCTCTGTCTGCAGCGAGCCCCTTCTTACTGTCCACCCGCAGCCTCACCGTTCTTTTCCGCTTCCCAGGCAGGTTTTGCGGTGATAAAGCCCCAGAGCCCCTCGTCTCCACGGACAGCCGGCTCTGGGTGGAGTTCCGGAGCAGCAGCAACATCCTGGGCAAGGGTTTCTTCGCGGTGTATGAAGGTTTGTTCACGATGCCACCTGGGCAGCTCCCGATATGCCGCTGTCCTTCCCATGCAGCCCACTGTCCCAGGCACGCGTGGCAGCTGCCAGAACCTTGACGGTGGGGCAGCCACAGCAAGGGCCAGGCTGAGGAATCCACTGTCCCCTTCCTCCACATTCCGGAAGCAGGGGGCCGTCTGTGCTCACTTCAGGACAGACATCATCTACCTGTCACCACTCTGCTGAACCCTCATTCCAGTCCAGTCAATGGTGTTGGGCTGGGGGGGAGGGGGAGGGGGCCCTGTGGACATGGAAGGAGCAGCTCTGAATAGTTGTGGGAGCCCGAGAAAAGCATCGAACCTGTCGGAGCCTCTGTTGTTCATCGGTGAGAAGAGGCTTTGGGCAATGCCAGGGCATTTGCAAATACATTTCTTGGAAGGGCCTGTGAGGCCACCATGGTGTTTGAGTTGAGGGAACCATAGGCCTGGGCTCTAGGCAGCTGCCACCAGGCCAATTCTGCTTCTATTTGTTCCACACATTACCTCCTCCCCAAAAGGAGCCCACTAGGTGGTTATTAAGGCCCCCTTTGGCTTTAAGTGGTAATTTTGGAGAGGCCAATGTTTTGTGTTTATGAAAGAAAGAATGTGTGTGGACACCTGTGCGCATGTGTGCGCACACTCACCTGTCCCTCTGGCCCAGCATTAGAGTCACCTGGGGAACTTGAATATCACTGCAGCTCTGAGCTCCCCAGACCCACTTCATTCAGAACTTGTGGCCCCGGCTCCTGTGGCTTGAACACTCTCCCAGTGATTTTGATGCACAGCAAAGGTGGACACCCACTGCTCTACGTGGTTATTTTCTGTCTATGGAAAGGATTCTGAGTTGCAAACAAAATTATGCCTTTCTGGAGGCACAGTCTCGGTTGGATGGAAATGAAAATGTTGGCAAGTGGAGTCACCTAGTGGTGATCAGTGGCCAACTCCCTCCGTAAGATCCAATGGGGACCCTCTTTCTCTTTCTAAAGCTGGTTCTCTGGTTCTCTTCCTAAAGCTACGTGTGGGGGAGACATTAACAAGGACTCTGGTCAGATTCAATCTCCTAACTACCCGGATGACTACAGACCTTCCAAGGAATGTGTTTGGAGGATTACGGTTTCAGAGGGATTTCACGTGGGGCTTGCCTTCCAGGTGTTTGAGGTAAGTACTGCTCAGATGGTCTTTCCAAGGATGACGTAAATGTCAACTTTTGCTAGACACACTCTGCTTGGTCTGGTTGACAGTGGGAACCTAAGAGGCCAGTTCAAGCCCATGGTGTGTTGTACCCAGACAGACATCTGACAGACATCTGGTATCAAAAGCTTTGCAGACTTTGAAATCCTATCTGTCTCCAGAGGGTGGGGGAGTCATTGAAGTGGATGTCTAGGATGGGACCGCGAAAAGTGTTGTAGAATTATCCTGCCCCGTTTACCATTTCTTAGTCTCTTCGCAGCTTGATTCACCTTTGGTTTTCTCAAGTAGGAGGCAGCTTGGAGAAGCCAGGGGTACGCTTGGGTCCTTTGGCCGCTTGGTTAGATTTTTCAGAGTGATATTGAGGTTGCTTTCTTAAATTAGAAACCTCAAGGCCAAGCCATCGGCCATCTTCTATGTTGCCTCTGTTTCTCCACTTAGATCGAAAGGCATGACAGCTGTGCATATGACTACCTGGAGATCCGCGATGGCCCCACGGAGGAGAGCGCCCTGATTGGCCACTTCTGTGGCTATGAGAAGCCGGAGGATGTGAAGTCAAGCTCCAACCAGATGTGGATGAAGTTTGTGTCCGATGGCTCTATCAATAAAGCGGGCTTTGCAGCCAATTTTTTCAAGGGTATGAATTAGCAGTTATTCCCATTTTTAGTCACAGAAAGAGGTGTTCACCCCCTCCCCCTGCTTAAGAATCACAAAACCCATACAGAACCCTAGCACCTTGTAAACAAGGCTCCCTACAGGGCGGGGCCAGTGACCCATGTTAGGGCTGTGCTAGGGTCCCCAACAGAGTTCATGACTAACTCGGGAACAGGCTCAGCCGTGGTCTCCGTGGCAGAAAGTCCTGCTGCTGTGCTTGGAAATTCGATTTAGTAAGTTTACAAGGTCAACTCAGTGAACCTTAGTGAAACTGAGCACGGATAACAATCCATATCTGTGTAGTTGCTAGCATTAATTGAGCACCTACTGTGTGCCAGGAACTGTGTAAGGTACTGATTTACACAATTTATTTAATTTCCAAAATAACCCTCTGGGTTGGGTTTGGATTACGTTTGATCAGTGTTGAGAGGGGCTGCTCAGGGTCACTCAGATAGTCAAGTGGCAGATCAAGAACCCAAGCACGGTGAGTGGGCCAGAGAGGCCACCCAGGGCTTCCACTCCGGAAGCATCAGCCCCAGCCTACAAGTGGGTGGGGGAAGGATGGAGAGTGAACAGGGTTGGTGCTCGGGGGAAAAAACCTCCATGTTGCCTTAGGGACCGACTGCTCTGCAGGGTCTTGATGAAACCAAACCCAGAATGGTATGGGAAGGCCTGCATTCCTGGCCCAGCGCAGCGGGCTTCCCAGGACTCCCTTGAAAGGGTAGGTCTTCCCTCTCTGCTCTCAGGGCCCGGAAGCCGCTCAGACCACATCCTATAAGGGCATCTTGGGCGTTCCCCAATACGTTGTGATTGGGCGCCGGTAGCACTGAATGGAGAAATCATCCGCAGCAGAGGTCCTCTGATTAGTGGTGTCACTCACACAGGAGAAGGCTGCTTTCCTCTCTTCTCTCCTCTCCCAGGACTCCTCACTGTGCCAACCCAGAAACCCTGGTCCTCCCTTACTCCCAGGCTCCCCCGCTCCCCCCTCGGAGCCCCTTCTCCCAGGTTCTGCATAAGCAGATGGGTGTCAGGAAAACCCACTTTCAGCCATGTGACTCTGACCAGGCAGCCATCTGTCCCTACTGAAGCCTCGGTTTTCCTCTCCCTAAAACGGGGGAAGGAACCTGCCTATTTTACCAAACCAGTCGTGGAGCCCAACACAACGATGGCTGTGAGGCACTTTGTGAGCTGAAAGTGCCACACAGCATGGGGAGCGTTCTTTTCTTCTGTCTCGAGGTATCTGGGGAGAGCAGAACCTAAGCAGAAACAGAATCATAATAATCATAATGCTTTCAATCATTGGAGACAAAACTTAATTCTTTCCCAAGCAAAAAAGCCAGGCCACAGTAAGTGTATTTCAGATGCTAGTGGTTGTAACGGGAAGAAAGCCATGACAGTATTAGTTAAGGTGCCTGGAAACTCACTGTCCCGGCCCCACCCTGCCCAGACTGCACGTGACTTAGCAGCAGCCACACAGGCTGGGTGGCCTTGAGCAAGTTATACAACCTCTCTGAGCCCCAATCCCTCCATTTGTAAAAACGGCTTGACCAGGTTATGGCAGAGTTGTTGTGAGGAGAAAATGGCATCGCGTAAGCGAGTACCCGGGGTATAATGTTTAGTCCCATTCATTGTTTTTGCTTGGGAAGGAGTTTGAGATGGTTATTCTTCTCTCTGGAAAAAGTGACAATTACTTCTTGCTGTTGTCATGGATCAGTTTCCTGTTGCTGCTGTAATAAATGATCACAAACTGGGTGGCTTAAAGCAACAGATATTTATTATCTCACTGCTCTGAAAGTCAGATTTTCTTGCCTTTCTCAGCTTCTCAAGGAGGCCCCTGTCTCCTTGGCTCACGGCCCCTTCCACCTTTGAGCCAGCAATGGCGGTCGGTCTTTCTCATGCAGACCTTCTCGTCCCGGACCTCTGCTTCCCCAGGTGCATCTTTTTCTGACCCTGACTCTCCTCCTTGTAGTTACATGGGTCCCCCCAGATAATCCAAGACAACCTTCTATTTCCAGATCTTTAACATAATCATACCTGCAAGGTCCTTTTTGCCATGGAAGGTAACGGATTCACAGGTGTCAGGAGCTGGTCATGGACAGTTTGGGGAGGCCTTACTTTGCCACATGTCATGAATGATCATGAGGTTTTGTTCTGATTCTATTTATTTTAATTCTCCTGTCATTCTTCTCCCCCGACTTCCATCCCCAGGTCTATACATTGGGTACTGGGATTCTTTCCAGGGAGATAGCTGGGCACTGCCCCACTCCCATTCTGGGTTCTGCTGCTAGTCAGCGATGCCCATTTTTGAGAGGGCCAGCCGAAGCTGGAGAGTAGGGTTGCCAGATTTAGAGAAAACAAACAAAGCAGGATTTCCAGTGGAATCTGAGTGTCAGATGAAGGATGACCTTTCAGTTGCAGTATGTCCCAATTCAAATTTAACTGACCTCCTTTTTTTGTGGCAGCCCCACTGGAGATGCCAGTCAGGGCAACAGACAGAAGTGTTTCTCCCTGTGATGCTAAGCGAGTGTGTAAGGACTGAGTTGAGAACCTTGGCCTGCTTCAAGTAACCATGATAACCAGCTCCGTTGGCTGGTTAGAAGATCCCATCTTCTCCCTCCTCCCCACTTAATTCATCCAGCAGTCATCAAACAATGTGTCAGGCGCTGTGCTAGGGGTTGGGGACACAAAGGGACACAGTCTTTGTTCTCAAGAGCTTAATATGGTGAAAAAGACTGCAAACAAATGGGCAATGGTATTGCCAAAGAAGTGTGAACCTGGGAGGAGGCCAGGAGACCTTCAGACTCAGACTGGGGGTGCGGGGCAGGTGACCCAGCTACTTCAAGGGCATTTCAATTGGCAAACATCTTTTTAGATGGCCATGAAGGTGTTCATTGAGGCCCAACTACACCAACTTAGTGCATGGCCCAGCTTGACATCTTTTTAATATCAAGGAGAATGACCTTGACCCTGAACCAGGGCTGGTGGAAACCTCACTGAACCTATTAAAGGGCAAAGAAAAGACATCTATTGAGTGTGCTAGAAATGTTAGTTATTTCACTTTATCTTCAGAACAGCCCTTGGTAGGCATTATCATTACTCCCATGTTCAAGCTGAGGAAGCGAGTTCTCAGGAGGCAGAGCTAGAACTAGACCCTGGCCTGCAGGATTCCGCAGCACTCTCTCTTCCCACGGCAGACCAAAAGCCACAGGCAAGTAAAGGAGCTTGAATTTTTCATTCATGTTTGTGATTTGATGCTGACACTCTGTTACCATGGGAGTATAGGGAGAAGGGCCCTGGGTTCAGCATCTGAAGTTCAGTTTCTAGTCCTGCCCTCGTGTCTAATTAGCCATCCACTCTCAGGCAGTCAGATTTCCTTTCTGAGATCAATCATACCTGCTCTGTTCTCCACCCTATTCCCAGTGCCTGGCCCACGGTGGCCTCAATAAATACTTACTGGGCAATGAATGAAGGGTGAGGCTCAGACTCATCTGTGGATTGGGCAACCTGCTACCTACCTTTTGGGGTTCCCATGAGGATGAATGAGATAGAGATCGCAGTCTAGAGCTCTGCTGTCAACAGATACAAAAGGCCAATCACAAATGCAGGCCACATGTATAATTTTAAACTTGCTAGCCACCTTACCAAAGCAGAAACAGAAACAGGAGAAATTAATTTTAATATATTTATTTTACCCAATATAAATATACTATCATTTTAATATATACTATCATTTAATATTTAATCAATATACACAATATTAATGAGATGCTTTACGGTTTGTTTTTCATACTAAGTTGTAAATCCAGTGTGCTTTACACTCACAGCACATCCCAGTTTTGACCAGCTGCACTTCACATGTTTGATAGCTGGTATCTGCCATATAGTCAGCGCAGGTCTAGAGACTGGGCACAGCCAGCTTCTTTGCCCAGCCGTTTCCCAAGAGACCATAAGTAGGATGTCCTGCGAATCCCCGGTGCCCAGTGCGTGTGTCAGGACTTCTCTGGTGAAAGGAGCTAGAAGGGTACAAGGCTGCGCAGAAGAATTGGACCAAGTCTAAGAAGCTCTGGCCTTGGTACCAGTTGGCAAGAGGCTCTGCTCAGGGTCCAGCTGGCGTATGACACTCACCAGGGTGCCAGCTGGCCTCGGCACCCCTCTCCGGGTGCCAGATGGCATCCCTCTCAGAGATTGCTGGCTGGGCAGCTGGCAGAACACCTCACATTTCTGGTTACTTCAGGAGATGGCAGGAGCATTCGAGGATTGGCAGGGCCACTGTGGTCACACACTTTCCACAAAAGTATATGAGGATTCCCACCTTGGTCCCCACACTCCTCTGTCCCATTGCCGATGGACCCTATATGGTGTTTGATGAGGGGGGACTAGCATCTTTCAAGGTACTTCTCTTTCCTTAACCCTCTTTGAAACAATTTTGGGATCCTACCTGAGTCATCTCATTATCTAACCTCAAAATGGTTCCTTCTTTCACTAATACCATTTGGAGAAGGCAGAGAAGCCAGAGCTCCCGCTACGCAAAACTGATTCCTGGTTCAGCTTCTCCTCCCACCCCCACACTCTTCCAAAATTTTCTGGCAGACTTGGCCTTGGCCACTACAGCCCAGAGCAAGCACAAACCCTTGGGCTTGGAGCAGACGTGACTGCACCGTAGCGTGGAGGCGATACAGAGGACAGCCAGGCTCCCACTGAGAGCAGGGTCCCTCACACACTTCCATACATCCACCCACACTGGGGAAGGATTGGAAATGGCCCAACATCCCACTGCACTTGCTGGCGAGAGCTCAGGTGTAAATGTATACCTGTCACCCACCTTCCTGGATCAGTCAGCCCATTCTTCTAGTGTCTGGAGGGACTACGTTCCCTTTGATTTAGGCCCAAATCGATTCCACCAGCCGCCTCCCTCCATGTGGCTAAGATGGCACCAGGAGGCTTAGTCGTCTGTGATCCTCCCTTTCTTGCCTATGACATACATGTGGCCTTTTCTGGCATCAGTCTCCTCCCTCACACGCCCCCCGCCCCCCTTGGTCCTCTGTTCCTCTTAGTCTATTTTGATGGGATGGGCGTTTCCCACAGTTCCTTTCCGCCCTTTCCCTAGGCCCACCAGGCAGTTTCTTGACTCTGTGGTGCTGCTCATCTAGTCTTCATAGGCCCATCCCTGGCCCATTTTCCTTCTTTCTGTTCCTGCCTTGTCTCACTCCCCTCCTCAGGCCTACTCTCACCTGATTCAGGTACGGCCAGGTGACTTTATTCTTTTCACTCCCCCCATCACTGTGACTCTGCACCCTCAGGAATTTCAGAAGAACCCGCTGCAGTCTATAGTGATAGCTGCCGTGTACTGACCCTGTGTCTATGTGCTGGATACGTCACACGTGTCATTTTCAATCACCACAACCCTAAAGTCAGGTGTTATTATTATTTTCCTTGTTATAAAGCAGGAGGAAGGCTCAGAGGGGTTGAATCACCCAGTTCGTTGGGGGAAGATCCCGCCCTGGTCTGTCTGGCTCACTCTAAGGCCTGGACTCTATTTCTCCTTATCGCCGATACTCCTCCTTCTATAACAGTGGTCCTCAACCTTCTGGCCCTTTAAATACAGTTCCTCATGTTGTGACCCAACCATAAAATTATTTTCGTTGCTACTTCATAACTGTAATGTTACTACTGTTATGAATTGTAATGTAAATATCTGATATGCAGGATGGTCTTAGGCGACCCCTGTGAAAGGGTCGTTCGACCACCAAAGGGGTCGCGACCCACAGGTTGAGAACCACTGTTCGATAAGTTCTAGCAAAAGTCAAAGATAGTGCTTTGCATATTGTAAAGTGATAAGTAATTGCAGGACTGTTACTCTTTTAGCATACTTAATATTTACTTTTATTTGAGGCCATGGACAACTTTAACCCCCTGCCTAGAGCATATCTCTCCAACTGACTGACTTATTTAAGGCTTTGTTGAGCCTAAGAACACATCACTTTAGAGTTAGCTATATTACTATCCAATATGTAAAATGATGGGACATCTGCAAACTGTCTTTTACCCAGTGAAGATCAACCTGGTTCACGAGTATTCTGTGCATCCTAGACAAGGAAGGCTGGAAGGAAATGGGTTTATTTGATCTGGAAGAGGGCAGAGTGGAGGGGGACATTATGGTGGAGGGTTTGCATTTTCTGGAGGACCAATGGGTTGGAAGTTTGACAATTCAAATTGCAAAGGGCAAGAAATACTTTGAAAAGCAACGAGAGCCTTATTTCTGGGCATTTTCAAGCCGGGTCGGAAAAAGCCATCCATCAGAAATGTTATTAAAAGAATCCTTGCTAGGACCCAGAATCTTTTCAGGTCTTTACCAAGGAACTCAAAGATGTCCTGATTTCTTTTACTTACGTGCAATATGGTCCTTTTGTGGACAACTCTGTGCTCGCTCTATTCCTCCCTCCCATGGTGTTATAAACCACCACTACTTTCCTCCCTGCCCCAACCCTTTCCTCTTCCTAGATTGGAGTTTATTACTATTATTATTAAGATGTCTCAGTGTTCAGATTTCCCTTCACTAGGCTCTTGGCTCAGGCCACAGCCTGTATGCTCTCTTTCAGGGATAGAGATACTACAACTTGGCAACAGAAAATAATGATCTTTCCTTTTATTTCTGATACTCTTCTTGGAGATGCCCAAAACCTGGGATTTTCTGGTCTTCAGTGGTTCCCTGGGCTGATGTGTTTAGGAAATTCTCTGATGAATCCCTGGTTCTACTTTGGACAGCACTCCTGGTGTCCTACTTGTGTTACTTAATTGCCCCTTACACATCCCTAGACACTGTCCATGCTGAATCCCATGTGACTCCCCTGCTGCCTCTTTCTGCGATTTCTCCCGAGCAGAGGCTAACCTGAGAGCCCGGCGTTTTCTGTAACCTTGAAGATCTCCCTGTGCCCACCCCTTCGGATCATTTATAAAAATGCTAACTTGCAGGTTCTTGTTCTATCCCTGGAGAATACTTATACATCTTCATCTAGAAACCCGTCCCTTTTCCTCACCCTTTACTTAATGTCCCTGAGAAGTTCCATATTTGGGACTGGGGGGAATTTGGTGGCATTGAAATGGGTTCAGCCTTTGGCATGGAACCTTTGAGGGTTTTTCAGAAATCATAAACGAAGACAGCTGACTGAACCCTTCGACGAATGGAAGTACCCAGGCCTCTCTCTCCCCAGCGGAGCCCTGCTGCTGCCTAACCAGTTACTCTTGTGTCCCCCAGGAGCCATTCTTGTGCTTGGAGGACACTTGTTGGGGACCCAGGCCGTGGGCTGTGATGGGCAACAGACCAGGCAGCTTTGTCATCTTCTAACCGGAGTCACCTTTTCCCCAACAGAGGTGGACGAGTGTTCCTGGCCAGATCGTGGCGGGTGTGAGCAGCGCTGCGTCAACACTCTGGGCAGCTACAAGTGTGCGTGTGACCCTGGCTACGAGCTGGCCGCCGATAAGAAGGCCTGTGAAGGTGGGTGTTGGACCTGCCACGCTGGAGTGAGAGGGGGTGGGGGACAAGTCTTCGGGGAAGCGGAGCAGAGGTGGGCGCTGGCTGACTGTGCAGTACCAGGGACAGCTGTGGCGGATGACCCACCTCCTTCTCGGAGGGAGAAACAACTGGATCAAGTCGTGAGTGTGAGAGGACTGCCCAAATGACATGGACTCCATCCGAGGCACTGTAACTGGAGCCTTCGCTTATTTTGTCCTGTGACTGCGTAAAATTCACATGATTACTAAGGTAGAAGATAAGAGCAAAGGAAAACCATGAGCACTTGGGTGTGGCTCAGCTAGGAGCGCATTCCGTTCGCTCCATTCCCGCCTGGCTGGTGCCCTGTCTTCCTTGCCCACCTGCGGGGCTGCTTGTTTACGTAAACCAGGTACAGTGCGTAGCCGGGTGCAAACATTGCTAACTTTCCTTTGGTCCAAGTCATGTGAGCTCCCCAACTGCGCCACTGGGTGACAGGTCAGCACAAATGCATTGCCCTTATTTTTAAAAGCGGTAAAGACCTGTCCTCAACTTTATCCCTCCAAATCCTCCATAGAAACGGACTAGAAGAAAGGACGCTGCATTCATTGGTTCAGATTGTCTAACCTTTTTTTTAAAAAAAATATATATTTTATTGATTTTTTACAGAGAGGAAGGGAAAGGGATAGAAAGTTAGAAACATCGATGAGAGAGAAACATCCATCAGCTGCCTCCTGCGCACCCCCTACTGGGGATGTGCCCGCATCCAAGGTACATGCCCTTGATTGGAATCGAACCTGGGACCCTTGAGTCCGCAGGCTGACATTCTATCCACTGAGCCAAACCGGTCAGGGCTAACCTTTTTTTCATTTATTATTGTTGAAGAACAGCAGGGCCTAATGCTGCTTCAGGGAAATCGCAGTCACTCGGAACTAACGCCAAACCAACCGTGCTTCTGTTTCCCCCGCGCAGTGGCCTGTGGCGGCTTCATTACCAAGCTGAATGGAACCATCACCAGCCCTGGGTGGCCCAAGGACTACCCTACCAACAAAAACTGTGTCTGGCAGGTGGTGGCCCCCGCGCAGTACCAGATCTCCCTTCAGTTTGAAGTGTTTGAACTGGAAGGCAGTGACGTACGTTTCTGTGCTCTAATTGATTGGGGATTGTGTTGGGCTGTGACTCATGAGGGGCTCAGCCGGCAGGGAGGCGGCTTCCTGGGCATCTTAGCTGCGCAGCACGGGGGACGGCTTGTGCAGCAGTTTCAGCTGCACATCCTCTGCAGACAGGGTGCTTGGGCCCTCTTGTCACTGACAAATCCCAGGAGCATCAGAACGAGAGTGGAGGAGGTGGTCTTGGATGGGGGTGGGGGGAGGTATTCTGGACAGGCGTGTCCCCTGGGGAAGGAATCTCGGGGTTCGTGTCTGGCTGAGGGGAATGGAGAGGGTGAGGTGCAGCTGGGGACCAGGATGGAATAAACAGCCTGTTCCCTCCCTTGGGCAATGGTCATGGGATAACCGAGTCAGCCGAGGTCCAGGCAGAGCCCTACAGCCAGAGTATAGTCAGGCGTGCCCAGGCCTCCCTCGGGCTGAAGGGGCCCCAGTGGGAGTCGAGAGGACCCTGCTGCTGGACCTGGCTGAGCCTGTCTGGCCACCTGGCAGGGTGCAGCTCTCAGGAAGGGGATCCCGCAGAGCAGGGGTCAGGGGCAGGGACATGGGGACACCGGGCAGCTCCCCACGTCACTTCCTTGCAGGTCTGTAAGTACGACTTCGTGGAGGTGCGTAGCGGCCTGTCCCCCGACGCCAGGCTGCACGGCAGGTTCTGCGGCTCCGAGACCCCCGAGGTCATCACCTCGCAGAGCAACAACATGCGCGTGGAGTTCAAGTCGGACAACACGGTCTCCAAACGTGGCTTCCGGGCCCACTTCTTCTCAGGTGCGGGGGTTTGGAGGCGAGGCTGCGGTGCTGAGGGCCACCTGGCTTTGCCAGCCCCCAGCTGTGGGATCACCATGATCTAGAGCAGCGGTTCTCAACCTGTGGGTCGCAACCCCTTTGGGGGTTGAACTACCCTTGCACAGGGGTCGCCTAAGACCATCAGAAAACACATATATAATTACATATTGTTTTTGTGATTAATCACTATGCTTTAATTATGTTCAATCTGTAACAATGAAATTGGGGGTCACCACAACATGAGGAACTGTATTAAAGGGTCGCGGCATTAGGAAGGTTGAGAACCACTGCCCTAAGAAGAGTCCATTGATCTCCCCAGACAAGGATGAGTGCGCCAAGGACAACGGCTGGTGCCAGCACGAGTGCATCAACACGTTCGGGAGCTACATGTGCCGGTGCAGGAACGGCTACCGGCTCCACGAGAACGGACACGACTGTAAAGAGGGTGAGGCTGGACCTCGGGCTGGAGTGGTGGGGGGTGCACAGGCAACCTACTCCAGGCTGCCGGGAGGGTGCTGGGTGTCAGAGTGAACCCCACTGAGGCTGAGCATCTGCCTCCCCCTCCTGCCCTCTGCCCTCCTGCTGAGGACTCATGTTCTCAGGGCAGCTCACTCCTTCAGGAGGCATGTGGGGCCCGCACGTGCTCTCCTGGAGTTATTATTGCCAAGTGGTTAACCCCCCAGGCTCCGGGCTCAGACTACCTAGGTTTAAATCCTGGCTCTGCTACTTACTAGCTGTGTGACCTTGGAGAAGTTACTTAACCTCTCTGAGCCTCAGTTTCCTCTTCTGTTTAAAAGGGGGCTAAACCTACCCCCTTCTTAAAGTTTTTCTGAGGGTTAAATGAGAGAATGCCTAGAAAGTATTTCAGACAGTCTGGCCCATATTAAGCACTTGA
Source organism: Myotis lucifugus (assembly GCF_000147115.1). Lineage (NCBI taxonomy): Eukaryota > Metazoa > Chordata > Mammalia > Chiroptera > Vespertilionidae > Myotis > Myotis lucifugus. The sequence goes on from NW_005871114.1 coordinate 2,536,233, forward strand.
AACATTACCATCTGTGTCATAATGTTATTAACCATATGCAGGTCTAATAGTAAAATAGAACTGGGACAACTTTGCTCCCTGTTCATTCACTCCTGGGAGTTCTCAGGACCAGATGGCTTTGACTGTCCAGTCATTTTGGGAAAGGCCTTCCTGTGTTCCCACCCCGCCCTGCAAGGGGAGTGTGAACATCTCGGATAAACACACAGGCCTCCAGGCCTTGGCCCCAGCCACAGGGCCCTGCAAAGGACATCAAGGGCGAGGGATAAACATCTCAGAGTGAGATTTGGCTGGGCTCACAGTCTGCACAGGCCCTTCCTAGACTGTCACAGGATGAGCTAAGATGTCCTTAGAAGCAGGATGCAGCCGCCCTCCAAGCCCAGCCCTGGGACACAGACAAGGGCAGTCATGGGTTGGGTTGGGAGGCGGGTTGGAAGAACTTGGAAGGAGCTGTCATTGTGGAACTTGTTGTCAACCCCCTGTGAGGTGGGCCTCGGCCAGAACAATGCGTGCCTCATGTGGTGTGGGGGAGGCCACGGGGGATATAAAGTCCACGGAGGTCCTGCCAGCTGAGCCGTGGCTGCTTTCCTGTGGATTCCCCTAGGGTGCGGCAGGGGTGAGCAGCAGGGACCTCCTGCAGCCATTTCACCCCCCCCCCCACCTGCTCTTAACGGCTCCCTCAGCTGAAACCACAGGGGGACGGGGCCCACTTCCTCAGCTCCCTCTACTTCCTGGTCAGTGACAGCAAAGGCAGGCCCAGTTCAAGTCCTGACTCCAACCATTACCAGCAGGTCACTTACCTGCTCTAAACTTCTATTTTTCTCATTTGGAAAGTGGGAAGGAGAAAATGAGAGGGTGCATTCAGGATGCTTAGCACAGCACCCACCACAGAAGGAGACACACACTAGCTATTGGTCAAAATGCTACTCATTGAGCAGGTAACCAGGGCAACAGCTGTAGCCTCCCAATGAAACTGCTCTGAAAAAGTGAAAGGAGTGTAGATACGAAGGCACAGTGGTGAAGATCTTTGTTAGCACTTGCTAAGCCTTTTACAAGCGTCTCACTTACTTCACATAATCTCCCTCTGAGTGAGGTTGGCGCCCCTTTCACGGGTAAGGACACCAAGGTTTAGGTACGTGCCCAAAGTCCCCACTTGAAGGTGGCAGAACCAGGACTTGAGTCAGGGTCCATCTGACCCCAGGGCCTGTGCTCTTAACCATGAACCCTACTATATTCCTAGTGATAACCATGATGTGAATAGTAATAATAAAGATTACTTGGCTCCTGAGCCACCACCAGGAAGGCAGCTAAGCCAAATAAAGCGACAAATCCCTAAGCCAGGTGACACTTGATTCAGGCTGACTCCAGCTCCCACGCTGCCCAATGACCATGTGACCGATAGAGGCGGGGGGGGGGGGGACTTCTTAGAATGCCTCCTATGATGCCCCAAGTGAAGTACTTCTCTCTCTGTGTCTCTCTCTCCCCGCCCCCCTCCCACCAGCTGGCTGTGCGCACAAGATCAGCAGTGCAGAGGGGACCCTGGCGAGCCCCAACTGGCCTGACAAATACCCCAGCCGGCGGGAGTGCTCCTGGAACATTTCTTCCACCGCGGGCCACAGGGTGAAACTCGTGAGTCGTTCTCGTAGTTAATGGACAACAGGGACAGGGAGACGTGGTGTGAGTCTCTGCTCTCCCACGTCTCAGCTCTGAGACTTGGGGAAGTGACTCAGCATTTCCAGGTCTCAGTTTCATGATCTGGAAAATGGGGGTGCCTCCTCATGGGGCTGTTGTGCAGATGAAAAGAGGGTTCACATAAAGCCCTCAGCGCAGGGAGGCAGGTGAGGCAACCTCTATGAATCGCACCTGTTCACCGTGGCACCAGTTTGAGGTAGAACCTGCCACACGGTGCTGTTTGAGATTTGTTTCCTGTTGTAATTTTTTTTACAAATTAATACATTCACTCTTGAATTTAGAACATGTATCTCCCAAACCTTTCCTTAAAGTCCCATCCCTGCATGAGATTGTGGCCTGCACACCACGCCCAGTTATTTCCAAGATAAAGGAGTCTTTCCTACAAATCTCTTTCCCAGCCCCGAGGGACTCCCAGGCCCTGGAGCCTCACACAGCCTCTCCTGCCAGCTGGAGAAGTTGCTGTACTTGAAACAAACAGTTTTTAAATGGGTTTGTTTAGACTCCGGGGATGAGTAAGCTCTTCAGAAGGCATGTGGATGTCCCTCTGAATTATGGACAATAACACAGGAAGAACGGAAGGAACAAAGGAGAGTACGATAATAAATAGACCATGGCCCTGGGGTTCGCTAGGGTGCTGACTGGCGAGAACAGTGAGGACAGGTGGGTGGAGGGCTGGAGCGTGGGTGCTGGTTTCTCTCTGTGCCAGGCCTGGAGTGTCGAGGGGTGGAGAAGGCAGGGCCCCTGACCACAGGGTGCTCACAGTGGGCACCTCATATGTCTGGCTGCCCATGTGAGCAATGCTTTCGGGTGCTGCTCTCTTGAATCATCAGAATAGCCTTGAATCTGCGTGCGGGTGAATTAAAAAGAGCGCCTTAGAGAAAGGCATCCTTCCCGGAGACTGCCATCTGCTGGGAAATGCTCCCAATGGCAACATAAATATCTGACCACGGCGGGGGAACGGCGCCCCCTGTGGTTAGGAACGCGCAATCTGCACAACTGGACAGGAGCTTCTTGTCCAAGGACCACAAGTAGTTGCCGCAAATGTCTTTTCCTGTTCTTTAAGGTACTAAAGAACTAAAACAACTGATCACAGTGGCCACAGTTAGGCCAGACCTCAAAATTATCTGAGGTCCATACACATATGCGCTAGTTTTTTAAAAGAACTTCCTTGGGAGTGGGTGGTGGATTTATTGACCATGCTCTATTTTTTTTTGCGAGTTAAATACTTCCGAGTAGCTAGTGTTCCGCTGCATGGGGACAGCCAGAGGTGTCCCAGGGACCTTTGGGGAGCGCCCGCCCCTCTGGCTCACTGTCTCCCTTCCAGTGCGTCACCCACCCTGGTGCCATGGGTCTCCCATCCTGCTCCTGCCCACTCTCCCGACCCCCACTCTCCAGCCCCTTTCTATAAGGTGTGAAGAGCTTTGTCCATTTCAAACGTGTTTGTCATTCCTATGAAGGCCTGCACTGCTAATGGCCCCTCTCCACTCCCATCCCTGCTCTGTCTCCCCCGTCCCTTTCTTGTGAATTGAGATTCCCCCCTTCCCCAACTATTGTCCTCTCTCTCCACTCTGTCTTTTGATCCAAGTCTGTATTAAACACTGTCCCCTCTCACCTGTCCCGTAGGCAAGCCATCAATCGGTCAACTGCCCAACGCCTGAGAAATCCTACATTTTGGGGGGGACAGGGAGGAGGGAGGCAGTATGGCCTGATGATGGTTAGAAGTGTGGGTTGGAGCCAAGATGGCTTGGAGTCAAGTCGCGCTCCATCCTCTAGCTGTTTAAGCTCGGGCAAGCCACGTAACTGCTCTAAGTCTCAGTTTCCCCTCCTGCACATTGGGGATAATAATAGTTCTTCCTTCCCAGCATCAGCAGGATTGAGTGAGAAAACGCAGGGCTCTGCCTGGGAAAAGGCGTTCTGCTAACATCAGGCCCTATGGGGAGCGCTCTGTGCTGCAGGATTGCACCATGTAGTGCGGAGGGTAAGGGCGCGGTCATGCAAGCGGGGACCTTGGGCAGGTCCTCTGACTGCCTGTGCCTCAGTTTCCTGTCTGTAAGGTGGGGGTTGTCATGGGAGACACGTCACAGGACCGTGAGGATTAACATTTGTAAAGCACTTAAAGCAGCTCCCGGCCCCAGGAGCACTGCGGCTGCGCTGGAGAAGCTGCGTGATGTGATGGGAAGCGCACAGGCGCCGCCGCGCCGAACCCGTCCCAGCTGCCGTGGTCACAGTAGCAGCGGCTCCTGGCCTTTCCTCCTGGGGTTGTTCTGGGGACCGAGAGAGGAGCCAGGCCCAGGCCTCTCCACAGGTGTCACCGTGATCGCCACGGCTCCCTGTCCCCTCGGCAGCCCGATGCGCGTCCCGCCCCACCGGGTCCTCGCAGGCTAAACGCCAGGCCCTGGCCTCACGTTGTGCTTTTCCATCTCCAGACGTTTAATGAGTTTGAGATCGAGCAGCACCAGGAATGCGCCTACGACCACCTGGAAGTGTATGACGGACCCGACACCCAGGCCCCCATCCTTGGCCGTTTCTGCGGCAGCAAGAAGCCAGACCCCGTGGTGGCTGCGGGCAGCAGCCTGTTCCTCAGGTTTTATTCAGACGCCTCGGTGCAGAGGAAAGGCTTCCAGGCGGAGCACAGCACAGGTGCGTGGAGGTGGATGGGGGAAGGCGGGGACAGGACTGCCTTTTATCATGGCTGTGGGGAGGGAGGCGTGTGATAGCATGTCCCGTTGAAAACGAAACATGGGCAACAGTAGGGGAAGGTCGTTTTCCTTTAATGTCCTTCACTGGCAACATTTAAAGTGGACAGTATTTTATTGGCGCCACATTTCCTCCGCACCTTCCTTCCTCCCATCCTCTCTTTTAAAAAGGTATTTGTGATTTTGCTGGTCTGTGCAACCCAGAATTCTAGGAGCTGAGTGCTGGAGAGCAGTCCTTTCTAAGGACCGGTCCAGAAAAGGGAAAATAGTTCTGTGCTTTTGGTGCCCTCTGTTTTTCCTTCACTTAAATATGAGCTTTATTTGGTCCTTTGGAGGAAATATATATGCTTATAACTGACATCTGCTTTGTTAAATAGAAGAATGTCAGTAAGAAGATTGGCTCTGCTCTTTCGCCATTAAAATGTCACCGCCTGGGATAGAACCCAGGAAGCAGTGTTGACTCTGATTCTGGTGTAAGATTGTGGCCCTTTGGCTAAGTGTCGGCTGCCCAAGACCCACTCAGAGTCTGAGATCAGGGGACCCTGTGAGGTTCTCTGATCCCTTGAACAGCCCCAGCCCTCAGCTTTCTTGGTTTTCAGAGCCAGAAAATAGGAATGAGGTAAAACCAAAGGACAACCAGCACCTGCAGGCGGCTTAGCTGTCCCTGCCTTCTAGAAAACACTCCATTATCTGCACCCTCTCAGCTCCTCAGCGAGCTCTAGCTTCCCAGCAGGAAATGTAAAAGCCATGGACTAGTGACTTCACTCTCTTGTCCCTACAGACAGAGCATAGGTGCTTGAGGTGGGTCAGGGTCCCAGCAAGAAATGGGGGAACACTCGGATGGAGTCATTATTTGAGGAGAATTTAAGAAGGGACTATTTACAAAGGTGCTGGGCAGGGTGTGGGGACACACAGGGACAGGGCAGCGACCGGGACTAAGAACTATAGGGCTGTTACTACCCCCAGGCCCAGGTGAGGGCGTAGGTTCTGGAGCCTGGTGACAGAATGGGGGGTAAGCAGAGGGTACCTGGGCAGGAGCTGTGACTTTTAGGTGAAGAACGCAGCCTCAGTGACCAGGCAGGGAAGGAGCCTGGGACTAAATACCTTGACCTATCTCCTCCCTCCCCTCATGTGCTGGTCCTTCCCTGGCTGAACCCAACCCGGAGGCAGAGGGCAGAGGGCAGGGGGTCCACCCATGTGGACCTGGAGATCAGCCTCCTGGGGATGGAGGGGGATCTGGCAGGAGGGAGAGAAGTCATCCTGCCCTGCTCTATGCCCATTTCATCGCCAGCGGCCTCTCAGGGATGTGAGGTTTTTCAAAGGCTCACACCTAGAAGAAATTCTAAGCCAGAGCACAGATGGGCCCGGGAGTTGCGGTCAGACAGGACTGGGGCCAGCTGGGCCTGGACGAGGCAGAAGGCACACCCCAGGGAGCTCTGGGCCCCTCGGAAGCGTGGAACACATTGAGGACAGACAGCAAGGAATTTGCTTCCAAAGTTTCTGGTGCTTTCTAATCTCTGATCACTGTCATTTATCCATTTATATTTTATGGCCTGTAGTGGCCTAGACATGAGATAGCATGGGACCCAGGCCAACCAGAGTTACAGTTCTAGTAAAAACCCCAGAAGCCAAGACTACAGAATACAAAGTATGAGGTAAGCTCACTGGTGACACCCACAGGGGCCTCAAGGGTGCCTGTGGTCAGTGCTCTGAAATGCAGGAGCCTGTCAAGTCTGTTCTGAAGCTTCTAGGTTTCAGACCGCACCAGCAGTTCTGATGTGCTTTTGGTGCCCTCTGTTGGCAAAAGTTACAAATTACAGCAAGTCAATTGGGCTGGTGTGAGCCCTTGGCAGATGGGTCTAGCTCTTCCAGGGAGTCAAGTGGTCAAGATCCAGGCGGCCAGCTTTTTCAGTGGTAGGCTCAGATATTCCCGGAGGCCTTACGTGGCTCAGCCTGGGGACATAGGACCTTGGCTGTGAGGCCCAATGTGGATCCCGCAATGAGCCCTGAAACTCAGAGTCACAGGCCTCTGTTTACTCCTCTGTAAAATGGGATGATGACACTTGTTTGGCCTCTCCCACAGGGCACGCACAGGCTTTGCAGACAAAACTGGCCTGGAATGAGGGGGTGTGCAGAGAGAAGTCCCAGACTGGGAAGTGGGGAGTGGGGTTGGCAAGGGGGTTCTCTGTGCCGAGGGGGTATCGTGGTTCTCTCTTCGCTCCAGAGTGCGGGGGCAGGCTGAAGGCCGAAGTGCAGACCAAAGAGCTCTATTCTCATGCCCAGTTTGGGGACAACAACTACCCAAGTCAGGCCCACTGTGACTGGGTGATCGTGGCGGAGGACGGCTACGGTGTGGAGCTGATATTCCGGACCTTTGAGGTCGAGGAGGAGGCGGACTGTGGCTATGACTACATGGAGGCCTACGACGGCTACGACAGCACGGCGCCCAGGCTCGGCCGCTTCTGCGGCTCGGGGGTGAGTCCCAGTTCGCTGGGCCCAGGGGGCAGAGCATGGTGAGAAAGAGCGTGAGTAGTGGAGTCAGACACCCACTTATGACCACCACCAGGAGGCCTATGCTGCTGGGAAACAGTGGGAAATGGGAGAATAGTCAGAGAGGAGGGTGGGAGGGAGCCAGGGACCAATTCATAAAGGCCTTGGACTGAGGTCAGCTACTGAGGAGCATTTTCCATTTAAGACTGTTTCCTAATTTTGCAAAGCACCTACCCCACCCCCATTTTTATTTGGCCTTAGGCTTTTTAAACTCTCGATTGTATTTTTGTATATTTACAGTTCTCTCCCCAAGCAAAACTAAATGCCTATGGAAATGACAAATCGCCATCTTCACTTATCATCAAGATCATCATCATTTTTCTCACTATCACCTCTTTCCTGGGCCACCTCCCCGGGACAGGGCAGAGCCCTTTTGCTCACCACTTCCCCAGCTCCTGACATAGGCCTGCCATATCGCTGGTGCTAGCGAAGGTGTGTGGACCAGCAGAACAGCGTCCTGGTCCCACTCCGGCTGTACCACGCTGGGCACTGCCCACACCAGGCCCTCAGCCCTCGGCCCTGAGGCTCATCACTCAAGCTTCTTTGCTATTGGCTGGATACATAGCCAATCATTTTGGAGTCACTAGTGCTCCTGGTGCTAAGCAGAAGCTCAAATTGGCATTTATATGTCTGAATAATTTCCCTTCATCTTCCTGTACCTCCCAAAAAGGAAGGACAAATGTGTGACGTAACCAATGCGTCTTCCATAGATAACATCTTTCAAAATGTGGGTCCACATGCAGAGGAAAACCTTGGGGCGTCCTGAGCAGTGAAATATGTGGGAAGTCCAGTGTGGTTCCACTAGTATCTGGCAGGTAGCAGCAATCTATATTCTTTCTTTATACTTCCTTGTTAATTTTGTGTTCGTCCCTTGTCAAAACTTAATTACTTCAGGAGTAAGTCCACCTAAATATATTTTAAAAGCTGGAAAATTTTAGTATCACCTTTTAATCAAAGCAATCAATCACATCGTATCAATCAAATCAAATAAGTCAAATCAGTCAAATCAAATCAATCAAGCCAATCACCATGGTGCCCCTTGCGCTGGGTGATTCATGGTACACACTTGGCCACCAGAAAGACCAGGGTTTGGGTCCGGCCTGTCTGTGTGCACTTGAGTCTCAGTTTCCTCAGCATAAAATGGAGATCGCGCCTGCCTTGTAAAGTTTAGTAAAATTTACGTGAGATAAGATCCGAAAGCGCTTAGACCAGTGCCTGGCCCATCTATGCCCTTAATCAATTCTATGTGAGCTGTGCCCAGGGATGTCTGTGGAAAAGCAGGGCTGGGAGCTCCTGGAGCAGAATTTGCAATGAGCTCCTTCAACAGGGAGCGGGTTTTGGTGCTCTTCAGAGTCTCTGGGGCCAGGGATACTAATGGCCCCATCAGCCATCCCATGTCTGGGTGAGGCCCTGGCTCATCCTTATTTTAAACTCCAACCACAGTCATGCGGCTTAAAGTGCCCTGTTTTCCTTTCTCCTTCCCTCAGCCGTTGGAAGAAATCTACTCTGCAGGGGATTCTCTGATGATTCGCTTCCACACAGACGACACCATCAACAAGAAAGGCTTTCATGCCCGGTACACCAGCACCAAGTTCCAGGATGCCCTGCACATGAAGAAATAATGTCGATGTTCTTGGAAGGCAGTGACTGAGAAGGGTTTTTTTTTTAAAAATAAAAATAGCACCTTGTGAATCTTCCCTAAAAAACAATGTACAGTATTTTTCTCAAACAAAACCTCAAAATCTAGCCTTGGAGGCGTGTAGTTGATGAAGTTTGGCCAACAAGGAAGAGAGATGTTCCTTTGATTCCAGTTGCAGCATGATCAGTTATGGACTTTTAAAGATGAAGGTTTGAAGCCACTAATCACTCAAGCTATGCCTGTCAGTACCCATGCTCCTTGTCCCTTCTCCTATGGGGCAAAAGGCCAGCCCCGGGTTGGTCACTCCTCCATTTCTGGACGTGCTTCCGTAGGTGCCAGTAACCTGACCGTGTGCTGGAGACTCCGGCTGTCTTCCGTCTGCACTGGGCAGTGAGGACGAGAGCTTGGCCGAGGCTGGTTTGTTACAGCTTTGGGCAGAGACTCTTCCAGAGACAGGTTAACCAGGAAACCCAAGAATATGGACGTCAGGACGGAAACAGGCATCACAGTGAGCAGCACACAGAGGGAGCTCGAGTATTGAGAGTCATTGTCACCAAGTTGGGAGACCTCAGGCCTTTCTTCTGTGTCATCAGCTCTCCCTGCCCCCTGGGTTTCCCCCTCATCCCTAAGTGCATCAGGGGGCTAAGGCATCTGCTGTGAATCCCAGCAGTACATTGGCGTGTGAGGGTCCCCAGTTTGCTGAGAAGAAAAACATCCTGGCTCGTTTCGATGCCCCTTTGCTCACTGACTTTGAGAAGACTCCACCCATGCACCGTGGGATTCCATGGGCTTAGAACCTTTGCTCCTTCAGCTGTGGAGGCGCCGTCTGTGGTGGACCTTGACTCCTTGACAACCAATGCAAACTGCATTCGCAAAGATGTGCAAAGACATCTTACGAGAGACCGGTTCAGGTCCCTCATGGGTGAACACTGTTGAAAACTGGTTACTTATAAGTTATGTAAGAATCAACACCTTGTGGAACAAGTCAACCTGTGACTAACTTCCTGTAACTGATCAGGTGAAAGAGCGCATTGGTGATTTGGCTCAGACTAGTTAGTCTCCAATCGCCAACTTGCAATCGTCATTCACCACACTTGGCACTTGTTCTAGAGACGTGTAGAGGATGTTGTTTACACAGTTTTAGAACCTCCAGGTAAACTTTAAACAGTGAGGTCGTTTTGAATGGCATTTCATTAAGGCGTCCATGGGCATTATGAGCTAAAAGCTGTGGTATGTGGCTTTAAAAGAGTATTTATGTTGGAATAATTTTAAATAATGTTTACATAGCTGTACGTCCTGTCTGGTTGGTACTGAACACCGGACGGAGCACCAGTGTTTTCAGTGAGAGCGTAGATAGCTCCCAAGCACACAATTCCTTTGGGGGAAAAACAACATTATTTTAAACAAAGTGTTTGCAAAAGGTTAAAGGTTATATTTTTTAAAGATCAAAGTATGCCCCCAGAGGACTATGTCTAATTAAAATGATTGCTGGGAGTAAAAAAAAATAAGAAAGAAAGAATAATACAAAGAAAGGTGGGAAAGCGCATGGAAATATTTTTCCTTAAAACAGAAAAAAAATCAAAGTATTATTATGAATAATAATATATGTCTGTATATATGTGTATCTGTAAAGGATCAGCTGTCAGAGCCTTAATCCCTGCAGTGAGACAAATGCCAACCTGGGACCATAGCTTTACTGAGCAGGCCCTCCTGACCGGCCCCGCATCTATGCGTTGTTTCCCTTTACCAAGCCCTCTCTCAGCCTCTCTCAGGCTGGAGGCTCAGCCTACATTCTCATATCGTGATATATCGCACCCCCTGCCCAGGGATCTTTGATGCAGCAAATGGAGCAGCTTGTCTTGTGGTTCAGGTCTCATCTGCCTGTGAGGGTGGATTCCATTTCTCTGATTTTTGTATCTTCTGGGTTTTATTTTGTCTCAGCTTATCTGTCCAAGTTAAAGCTGAAATCAGGATATCTAAGTGGCTGTTAGAGTCTTTCTCCAAGGACATGAAAATCCTGTAGTTTCAATCTGTAGAAGTCTAAATAAGAGTAATGAATTCCCTGGAGAAGTGGGAGGGAGTCAGAATCAGGCAGCTCTGCCTCAGTATATGCGCCGCTCCCCCGCCCATGAGAAACAATATGACCCATTTTTATCTCTGTAGTATGAGTATTTTCAAAAACACAACTTTAACAATTATCAACCTGTGGCCAATTTGAAACAATGGGACGCTTGTGAAAAGCTTTGTTGGGCCTTCTGGGAGTGACGTATTCCCAGAAAAGACAAGCTCTGATTCAGCGGGGACTGGCCAGATCGCTCCCCTGGAAGCCCACACTCCTGGGATTGACATGCGAGGCGGGTTCTGCAAGTGTCCGCACGCTGGCTTCATGGAGAAAAGCCCGTTCAGCAGGAAGGCCCAGGCCCCTCCCTGCCTTGGTGCTTCCAGGTGCTCAGTGACCTTCCCACAGACATCCCCGGATGGACTGGAGGGAGCCGGGGGTCGTTGCTCTAGCCAGCTTCGTCCTTTAATCCGTGCTGGGCCTCCGGGCTGTCACAGAGGCCAAGCCTGGCTTCAGTTCAGAGAATTAGCTTGATGACCTGATGAATATTTAGGGTCTGGGTCTTCAGCTTGGTCTGTTTCTAGTGTCATCTGGCCTAGCAGAAGCTAGAACCTGGATCCCAGGGCAGGGTCTGGGTCTGGAACTTCTCCAAACAGAGAAAGCGAGGCTGTGCGTTGGTTCACTTTAACTTCATTTCTTCTAAAGGGACGTTTCCTATTACTCATGATAAATCATCTGTTTAAATCATCTGTAAAATCTTGTTAACTGGCAAGTTTGCACTGGGATTTGCCATTGATCTGGTCCCTTTGATAAGTCTCAAGTGATTCGTGGTATTGCTACTGTTCAGTTTGTGAACAGATCTTCCCATGGCTCCAGCAGATGTCTTTCAAGTTTCCTTTGTAGACTGAACTTCTGAAAAATAATCCCAAATGCCTAAAAGGTTTCTTTAAAAAAAAAAGAAAAGAAAAACTGTTTAAAGTGTTATCTATAAATATATTGCATTTTTTATTTTGTGTAATTTTCCATTTCATGAAGTGTTGTCAGTTTCAAAGAGAACGTGGAGGGGAGCAAACATATGGCCTAGAAATAATTGTTTCATTAAAGAATGTGGATGGATGGCTGTGTCCTGGGTACATATTACCAGTTCAGACAGGACTGGCCCTCATGGTGATGGTTTTCCCCAATACCACAAGAATTTGGGGAGCATAGAAAAAGGGGGGCCTTCTCTATAGCCTTCTGCTCTCTGATGAGTACCCAGTGCCCAACTCCAGAACAGAGCTCTCTATTGGACCCAGACAGTCATGAGCAAAGCTAAAGGTGGCCTCAAAGTTGTCCTCTTTCCTGGAAATCTGACAACATAGTGATTGTGGAGATGGTTGCTCCCCAAGGGTGTAGATGTGGTGGACATCTTCCGTTTTCAACAAAGATTTTTAACCATTAGAATAAGGCCATCTATCAGGTAGAATGGACCGACTTTTTAAACCGACCAGTTGTTGCCTGGCAAGCCATCAGTGTGATTGGGCTTATACAAATTTAAATGGTGGCAACGCATAAAGGAGCAGAGAATCTCAGAGTTGGCAGTCCTAACCCCTCACCCACTAAGTGCATTCTTTCTGCAGTTTCTCAGGAAATAATTCTCAGGACTAATGCTTCCAGAGGAGAAGAGCGCCCTTCACCCAGGCCCCCTTCTTTGGGTGGTGGTGCCAAGTTCCTTTTGCAGAACCACCTCTTCTCGTCGTGGAGGGACCACACCGGGCAGATTGTCAGCCAGGTGGCAGGTCCTCTTAGGTCACATGACTCAAGCCAGACCATAAGATCCTCTTCCTGGAATTAGAGTCTCCATCAAGAGGAAAAGGAGCTGAGATATTTTAGGGCTTGTTTTTCGTGAGAGGCTATTCCATGAGAGGACTGTCCAGGAGTTCCTGCTGCTGAAGCCTCGGGAGCAGCCTACCCTGTCTTCCCCGAACCCAGCTCCCTGCCCCTCTCTTCTTTCTGTGAGCTCCACTACACCCAACCAGGAAGTCCCCTTCTTAAAGTAATCAGAGTCCGTTTTGATGCTTTGACCTAGGCACCACAGACTAGAGAGGTCTTAGCAATTCTTCTAAAGGATTAACATGCCCTTTGGAGGGAGAGTTGGTGGTCAGTGGATACATAGCAAACAAAAAGAATCAAAAAGGACCTCACTGGCCTTGCCCATCCACAGAGGAGGCTGGAACCATGAGCTGGAGTTCCCTGGTCCAGTTATCTGGTCCAGGTGTGATCCTACACCCATCAAAGTTGGAAGCATGCTTTGTACCACTTGTGTAATGTAAGTAGCCCAGTCATTGTCACAGTATCCTCCCCATTTTATAGCTTGGGACTGAGTCTGGAAGGAGTCGCTTCACTTGCCTAAGACCACACAGCTTCCAGAAGGGCAGCTAGGACTCTCAACACAGACTTCCCTGGACTGTGTCTCCACGATGCCCAGGCACTAATAGACTCAGTTTAGGGATCATCTTGGGAACTGGAAACCCCATGAGGCAAAGAGCAAATCGGTCTTGTCCAGGTCAGTATCTCACTGCCTGGACCCCACACCCTAAATCCATTTTTCCATTATCACCTGACTAAATGGTGCCTCCATCCCCTCTGTGAGCCAAGCCCCAAAGCCAGGAGTTGGCTTCATTCTGCTCTTTCCCTCACCTTCCCTCCCATCCCCTGCCCCACATTCTCCGCCCCCCCCCATCCCCCCATCATCAAATCTCATTGCTAGTGTCTCCACAATGAGTCACTAACTCATTACCTGGTCTCCATTCCCACTGCCCCAACCCAGGGCAGCCACCATCGTCCTTCACTGGACTCTGCGAACCAGCGTCTGCATTAACACTCTTGTCCCCTGTAATCAGGCTCCACAGAGAGGCCAGATGATCTTTGTTAACATCAATTAGCTCAGGCTCCCGTCCCTCTGAAAACCCTGGCCAGGCTTCCCACTGCTCTACAGTAGTGGTTCTCAACCTTGGCTGCACATTAGAATCACCTGGGAATCTTTTTAAAATCCTGATTTCTGGGCCTCATCCTCCGGAAATTCTGTTTCTTTGTTACTAATGTTGTGGCCTCACCCCATAACAAAGAAACAGAATTTCCGGAGGATGAGGCCCAGAAATAGGATTTTAAAAAGATTCCCAGGTGATTCTAATGTGCAGCCAAGGTTGAGAACCAGTGCTCTACAGTATAAATCAGGGGTCCTCAAACTTTTTAAACAGGGGGCCAGTTCACTGTCCCTCAGACCGTTGGAGGGCCGGACTATAGTTTAAAAAAAAACTAGTCGGCTGCTAAGCAACAGGCAGCGGCGGCAAAAACACCCGACGGGCCGGATAAATGTTTTCGGCAGGCCGCATGTGGCCCACAGGCCGTAGTTTGAGGACCCCTGGTATAAATCTTACCTGCCCTGCCGGCTCACACCATAGGTCTCTAACTCAGTCTTTAACTCCTTCTGAGGTCCCTCCCTGGTCTCTGTTGCTCCAGGTAAGCTGGACACTGTCGAGTGTGTGAGGGTGCCAGACTGCTTCAGCCCCAGGGTTTTGCCTTTGCTGTCCCCTCTGCCTGGGACCCTCTTCTCTTTCACATGCAACGTAAATGTCATCTCAGCGGCCTCTGGGTCACTCTGCTCGCTGTTCCCGTCCACCCCAGCTGCTCCTCCACCGTGATCCCTGCCCTCGCTGGAATGTACATTCCCTACGAGCTGGGGCCTCCTTCGTCTTTTTCACCAATTCTGAGAGCAGTGCCCAAATAATACTCAACAGGTAGAAGGTGCAAAAAATATTTGTTAAATAAATTAAGAAACTCACTTATTTAAATGGTCAAATGTATTGGTGTTAATTCCGTTGTTTGGTTGGCATGGCACTCCAACCCCTTCACTCCTAACAGAGAACTCAGAAGAAATAAAAAGCAGCCCGTGTCAACAGCCCCCTCCAGCTCTAGGAGCCCCCCCATTCAACGTGTGCGAACAGAAAGGGGTGAGGCTAACCTCCACCAGGCAGGTGTGTGTTCGCTGCGGCAGCCACAGTCCCGTCTCACATACAGAGCAGGTCCCAGCCCCCATCTCCCAGGCATCCTCCACGGTGATGCTGGTGCCGTGTTGACTCCATCCTCGCTGGGATGCCGATGGCTAGCAGCTGGGCCCGCCTCGGCTTGTGGGACCCATTGTTTCTAAAGAGTTTCCAGCTGCAGGGGCCTCTGAGCTCTCGGGCCAGCTGTGGGTTCTTTGCTGAGTTGGAAGTGTAACGGAGGAAGGGGCCTGAAAAGTAAGAAGGACAAGAAATACAGGCAGAGAGGGTGGAACGGGAGTCTGAGATAATGGATGTTGACAAAGATCACCTGGCCTCTGTGGAGCCTGGATACGCAGTGGCATGGAGCAGGGGACCATCTTCCTCGAGGGATGGGCCGAGGACTCGGCTACTCCCCTGACCATAAATGGCTTGGCCAGGGCTCTCTTGGAGCCACCTCTAGCCCTGTCACCCCTGCTCTCCCAGTTGGATGTCCCTGCAAATGCGAGACACAAGCCAAGAGCTCTAGAGAGAAAGGAGCCTGCGGAGGACAGTGTTTGGAGAAGGTTCTCGGGAGGCTGTCGGGATGGTAAGTACAGCTAGCGTCTTTCTCTCAGCCTAACCTTCGTTCTCTCTGAATACAAACAATTCCCAGGCCTTTAACACTCGCCTCTCTAATTCTAATAGAATTGTTTCTGTGGTGCAATGAAGTCAAGGGGCTTGGTTTGAAATTACTTTTCTATGAGCAAAATACTAATCATTTATGTAAAGTTCTCATCAAACATTTGCCGGATTCGTCTTTTATTTAAATATTAAGGTTCTGTTTATAACACCTCACATACGGCAAGGGTACAAAGTAGATGTTTCAGCTAAATTCACTTCCCAGGTGAAGCAATGGGTCTGATCAATGCCTTTATCCTTTATTGTTCAGTCAGCAATACAGATATTCCTACGTTGCATCAGAAACTTTCCACCTTTTTTATTGACTTGTGATACATATTTGGTTGTGACTCAAATGAGGTTTACTAAGTTAAAAGGGAAAACAGAAGAGGCTTCTGTGATTCTCTATTAAAGAGATAATTGAAAGGAGTGGAATTTGGGCTTTGGCGTTAGGACGATCTACAATCCAACACAGCCCCGACCACTTACCAGCTGGTGACACTCAAGAACCTATTTTGGTCTCAGTTCTCACCCGTGATGTAGGGATGAGAGCAGGCCCTTCACGGGGAGGTGGTGAGCGCAGCATCTGAAACTCAGCACACCCTCAATAACAGGGAGTAATTACCCGACTCTCTCTACTTCCCCTCACCAACAGCAAACTTACCAGAACAAGTGCCACTCGGCCGCTGAGATCCTAAAGAGCCTCAGAACCATCATGTCGACATCATAATGTGCTTAGACCAGGGGTGGGCAAACTTTTTGACTCGAGGGCCACAATGGGTTCTTAAACTGGACCGGAGGGCCGGAACAAAAGCATGGATGGAGTGTTTGTATGAACTAATATAAATTCAAAGTAAACATCATTACATAAAAGGCTACGGTCTTTTTTTTTTTTTTTTAGTTTTATTCATTTCAAACGGGCCGGATTTGGCCCGCGGGCCGTAGTTTGCCCACGGCTGGCTTAGACTTACAATGAGCGTGTTTTAGCAACAAGGGTATTAGACCAAATTCGAGTACTTTGAATATTGCTGACGTATGTATGCGATTCCATCCAAAAAGAACTTCCCAGGTGCTTGCCCTGTGCCTTGCTCTGTGCTGGGCCATGAAGAGTATGGCACCTCGTGGACCCTCACACACCTGCGTGCTTTACAGTTCGGGTGGAGCTGCCCCCAGTGTCATTTCCGGTGGACTTATCCTGTAAGGTGGGCAGGGCACGTTGGTCGTGTCCCCATTCTGAGGATGGAAAACCTGAGCCTGGGAGATCTGTGTGAGGACATGGAGACCAGAGAGTCTGAATCACTTTTCCACGGCCACACAGCTTCTAAGTGGCTGAGCCTGGACTCGGACCCAGGGGAGGGTTGCCTCACCCCACCCAGCTGCCTCTTTAAAGAACACTGCGTCAGATTCTTCTCCACCCAACTTTACGTGGTGTTTTTCTCTCCGCGAGAGCACTGTAGTGTGTTTCTACAAAACATAGACGTCTTTCTGACATTGGCCAAAACCTTCGTCATCCAAATATTGATAAACAGCACATGCAATGGCTCACTTGTTGCTGCTCCTCCCGTCTGCCGTCCACCCAAAGGAAGCTTTGTCTTGGGCCTGCTGACGTCAGTACCCAGTACTCACCGATGAGATAAGGCTCTGGGCAGCTGTGTTCCGAGCAGTGACCAGCAAGTGTCCTTGCAGCATCCGTGGGCTTGGTTGGTTAGGTCCCTTGAGGAAGAAGACTCTGACCTGTGGTGGCCCAGATGACCCTCTTGCTCTAATGTCCTAGAATAATGTCTATCTTGCTCTCGGTAAAGAGTATCCTGGAAAGACTGGCATTGATGAGCCAAACGATGGTGACAGAGATGAGATGAGAGGAGGAAGGGCCAGTGGAGCCCTTGGCAGGGCCTGACCCAGATAAGTGGGCACCTGGGCAGGTGAACAATTTGGTGCCCCATTGAGCCCATGAACTTTAAACATTGACTCCAGCCCAGCCGGCGTGGCTCAGTGGTTGAGCATTGACCTATGAACCAGAAGGTCACAGTTCGATTCCTGGTCAGGGCACATACCTGAGTTGTGGGCTTGATCCCCAGTGGGGGGCATACAGGGGGCAGCCGATCAATGATTCTCTCTCATCATTGATGTTTCTATCTCTCTCTCCCTCTCCCTCTCTAAAATCAATAAATACATAAAAAAACAAAACCATTGACTCCATATTAGGGGGAGGGGGCAGCTGGGTGCTGAGTGAGGGGAGGGGAGAGAAGGGTTGGCTTCTCCTCTGTGGTCCTGACCCGCTCAGCCCCCAGCCTGGAACCTCTGCCTTCTCAGGCTCTGACCTGGGGAGCCGGTGTTCTGGTCGGAGCCGGCCCCGGGGAGGTCTTACTTCCGAACCCAAACAGCAAGTGCCAAGTGTTTCTAAATGCTCACAGTCCCTCCCTGAGGACAATTCTGGGGTGAGGAGGACCATTTTCAGCACTTTGCTGAATTTCTAGTAATGTTTTTACTGGCCTCCCGGGTTGGGGTCCCCCAGGCAATAGTCCTGCAGGCTGGCCCCTTGGTCTGGCCCTGGCTGAGGACTGACTTGATGCTCAGGCTCATCTGCTCCCCTGCCCTCTTTGTGGGCTGAGATCGGGAGAGGACACGAGCCGACTGACACTGTCTGGCCAGTCAGTGCTCTTAGAACTGCAGGGTCAGTGACTGGTGGAGCGGTCGGGGGCCTGGCTGGCCATTCGCGAGAGCTTTAGTGTTTCCTTCTCTTTTGCAGAGTTTTTCGCTGAACTTCACGCTGCCGGCCAACACGGTAAGTCCAGCAGCCCCATGCACCAGGCGCCACCGCAGACCCTCCCCAGGCCTCCAGAGCACCAGCGTGTACACCTCACCTGCAGGCACTTGGCTCTTCAAAGGCCCGATCAGGAGCTGGGGCTGCTGACATTTTTTCAAGGCTGAACATTGTAAATACACCGTTTGGAAAGAAAACAACATCCAGGGTTGTTTCTGACCAGTAGTGCTGCTGTGGTGGAGCTAGGCGTTTTCCTGGCCCAGTTTTCTAGTGGGTTTCACTGTGCCAAATGTTTCCGGTTAAGTCGTATGGTTATTCGAAGAGAATAAACTGGATCTACCTCATGAGCGGACACCTGAGCCAGGGTTCAAGTCTCCTGTAACACGAGGGCCCGGTCCTGGAGGGCAGCGGGAAGGTAGGGCCTTGTCACTCACTGCCGGCCTCCGGGGGCCCCTGCTGGCTGCCCTGGGCATCTGCCCAGACTCCCTTGGCACCTGCTGCACCCTCCTGGTGGCACCCTGCCTTCTGAGCCTCCCTGACTCGCTGGGCTCCCTGCTTCAGCCTCTGCCTGTTGTCGGCAGACAAATGCCCCTCCCTCTCCTGAGCTGTCAAAGCCTGTTAAGATGGTCCCAGCTGGAACTCCCCCCCCCCCCGCCCCCCAGCTGCTTAGGTTCAGCAGGTCTGTAGCGACCCCAGGTTTTGTCTTATCCTGGCGAGGCCACCCTGTGAAGGTAACTCAGAGGAGCAAGAAGCCATTGCTTTGCGGGGGAAGGGGAGAGGGGAGTGGGCGAGGAGAGGTCCTTGTGAGGCTGGTCGTCACCTTCTGGAGTGCCTTCTTGGTTAACAGCCATTTCTCTGGGAACTGTCCCCTCTCCCTGTGAACCTGTGTAGAGTGGCCCGCCATCCTGATCTGCCTGGGACCGTCTGCTTTTAACGCCAACTGTGCTGCAACCTAGGCAACTTCCCTGGAAAACCAGGACGGTCGGTCACCCTACCTCGCGGTTAAGTCTCTACCATATGACCCCTCCCTTTGGTGCAGCTGAGTGCCAGAGCCCTGGGAAGGGGCAGAGGTGGATACCTGGCTCATCAGAGCCTCTGCAGGGAGTTGGGAACACGGCCACAGAGGCAAGTGGTCCCTGTTGGGCCATACTGAACTGTCAAGTGCAAAAACTGAGTTGGGGTGCAGCATTGGGTCAGGGAAGGCAGTGTAACACAGCAGTTAAGAGCTTGGCTCAGGGCCAGACCATGCAGAAAAACTCATCTTCAGTGAGAAGAAGGAAGCAGATAAAGAAGTGCCCGTGTGAAAGGCTACGTGTCCGGGAGAGATGGAAAGGTCCTAGGAAGGATGGCTTTGGTCCTGACAAACTCCCAGACCCCAGCTCCGGTCCCTGGAGGAGCCAGACTCCCACTGCTTTGGGGCTCCACGAAGCACCCCTAAATCCTCTGGGGAGTCTAAGCCAGCCGAAGTGAATTTCTGTAACCTGAAAATAGAACATCTTACCTGAAATTATGTTCAACTTTTACCACAACCCAGAGAAATAAAACACTTTAGGCAAATGCAGTATTACGGTAAGATGGGGGAGGGGTGAGATTGTGTTCAGGTAGCACTGCAACCATTTAAGTACAAATGTCAATGCCTCCTTTACCACATTGCTCCTTTGGTGGGAAATCTTCGGGCAAGAGCCCTAGGCATGGAATTCAAGCACCCAAGTCCAGGTTAGATTTACGAGGATCTGTGGAACCTTAGACAAAATCCCATGACGTCTCTGAGATCTAGTTCATTTTTTGTGTGAAATAGAGACAAAAATTGTGAAAGCCTCAATCCCAGAGACAAGATATTAATGAGGTTGATGAGAATATTAAGTAAATAACAGGTCTGACTCGAGCTTTGCCGAGTTTCAAAGAATGACAAAGGCTTATTCTCCTGGTGCCCATTACACCCCTGGAGGTAGGTACTGACATCCTATTTTACAGATAAAGAAATCTGACCCCTTAGCCTGTGAGTGGAGACTGCCATTCCCCTCCAGGTAGAGAGCCCAGGACCTGACTCTTAACCCCACACTGGACCACTCAGCATAGTGGACAGCGGCTGGTTGCTCATGTAGATCTGGTTCCCTAGAGTTATTGACCCAGGTAAGACTATCACCTGAAACAGCTCATAACAAGGGGAGATCCAGCGTCTCTCCTTCAGTGGAGATGTGAACCGGAAACATGCAAAGTATTGATCGAGTGTGGCATTACCCCAGACACATGGACAGGTCACAATTTCAGATCCCCCACAGCCACTTGCTTCATTGCATGTTTGAAAACAATAAGGTGTCCTTCACCAGCTTCCACCAGTCTTTACCTTTTCCCTCTGGCAGTGGGGACAGGAAACCCAAAGTGTGCTGGGAAGGAGGTGGGGACTAGGGACCGGCGAAAGCCTTCTTGAGTTGTAAAGGGTGTCATGGCAAATCCCGGGGGTACATAACAGAGACTTCTCCCAAGTTTCTGAATTCTGTCTCCTTGTAGAAGAATCTCATTTCTTCTACCTGGAAAGCAGTCAAGTAAGGTTCTGTTTGGCAGTCATTGTTTCTATTGTTTTAATAGAACGTTTAGCAAAGGGGTGAATTTTAGGCACGATAGCTTCACATTTGGCAGACAGACTGTTTTGTATAATATTCATTCCACAGAGAATAGTCATTTGTTTTCTTAAGATAGATGTTCTTTTTCCACACAGACTTCCTCTCCAGTTGTTACAGGTGGGAAAGAAGTGGTAAGTATGCCACTTAAATTTGGGAGCCTTGGTTTGGTCATTTTTAAAACGGGGGTAATGATGCCGTACCCAGCTTGTGCATTTCTTTGGAGGGGTCAATGAATTTGATATGTGAGCTGTTACCAAGCACAGACTCTGGCTCAACTATTATTCTTATGACCAACTCAGCTCAGAAGTGAGGGAGAGAATGCAAATCACAGATGGATTTCACAACGTGTTGAGCGAAAGAAGCTAGACACAAAAGAGTTGGCAGATTCTGGAAGAATGCTTTGTTCAACACTGTTTCATTATAGCATTGGCGAGATGCTGTAGGAACGGAGCTCTTGTTTCTATTTATCAGTCCATGGTAAAACCGGTTTGATTGTACGTTGTTTCGCCACGTTCCAGGAACCTATAGATGTTAAGTGAGGACTTACTGTACATACTGTCTATATCAGCCGTGGGCAAACTACGGCCCACAGGCCAGATCCGGCCCGTTTGAGATGAATAAAACTAAAAAAAAAAAAAAAAGACCGTACCCTTTTATGTAATGATGTTTACTTTGAATTTATATTAGTTCACACAAACACTCCATCCATGCTTTTGTTCCGGCCCTCCGGTCCAGTTTAAGAACCCATTTTGGCCCTCGAGTCAAAAAGTTTGCCCACCCCTGGTCTATATGCATCTATATGGTGTTGAAAAACAGCCAAATCTACGGTGATAGATTTCAGGATAGTCTTACACACGGGGTGACTAAAAGGGGCTTCTGGGTGCTGGCAATGTTCTGTTTCTTCATCTGGGTGCTGGGTTCCTTATGTGAAAAGTCACCAATCTATATATTTATGATTGATATACTTTTCTGAATTTATGTCATATGAGAATCACACATTTATACAGATTCTCTTTTAAAAATATATTTTTATTGATTTCAGAGAGGAAGGGAGAGGGAGAGGGAGATAGAAACATCAATGATGAGAGAGAATCATTGATCAGCTGTCTCCTGCATGCCCCTACTGGGGATCGAGCCTGAAACCCGGGCATGTGCCCTTGACCAGAATCGAACCTGGGACCCTTCAGTCTGCAGACCGATGCTCTATCCACTGAGCCAAACCAACTAGGGCTGCAGATTATCTTTGATAATTCCAGAAAATTTGCAAATCTGAAAATTTATGTGGCTATTTCCACTTGGATCAAAACAAAGTGGGAATTTGAACATTAATTGGTTAATGCATTTAGTGTAAATAAAATTTTAAAAATTCACATCAAAATGGTGTGGGATATAATAAAACCTTTCACTTTTTGCCAAACCTATAGATAAAAATGGCACCTAATTATTGCTTTGAATCATATCTCAGTTAATGAAACATTTGTATTTCTGTTTCTAAGAATGTCCTGTTCATGTTCTTAGTCATTTTTCTACTGGATAATCACCTTTTTCTAATTGACTTAAACTATGTAAATTAAATCCTATGAAATTGAGCCCTTGCCCATGTACTGTACATTGGCAAACAATTTTTTTACAATAATTTCATTACCTGTTTGGATTTGGTATAACACTAAGGGTCCCTGAAGGCTTTTTAAATTATTATTATTATTTAAAATAAGTTTTTATTGATTCAGCGAGAGAGAGAGAGAGAGAAGAGAGAGAGAGAGAGAGAGAGAGAGAGAGAGAGAGAGAGAGACATCGATAAGCTGCCTCCTGCACCTCCCCTACTGGGGAGTGAGCCCATAAGCCAGGCATGTGCCCTGATAGAGAATTGAACCAGCGACATGGGATGATGCTCAACCAACCGAGCCACATCAGCCAGGACTCTTACTTTTAATTGATTGAACTTTTCCTTTATTCTTGGAGAATCTGACTCTGCTTTTCTCTCTGTGTCAGGACTGTGGGCCTTCTATTGGATTAGCCGCAGGCATCCCGTCTCTGGTGGCCACAGCCCTGCTGGTAGCTTTACTGTTTACTCTCATTCACCGAAGAAGAAGCAGCAGCAGCGAGTCCACTGAGGTGATTAGCAGCGTCCTTGGGTCTGGAGGTGTTGGCAGGAATCAGTATTTGAGTGAACTGGCTTTGGGGCAAAGTGTGTTTAGACTTATGTCTGTTTTCTGAGGACAGGACTGTGGACATTCCTGCACCTTGATTTCTCAGACTCATGAGCTGGCTTATCATACAACCTCAGTTCTTGTGAGGAAATCCGTGGCCACAAAGTTGGTATTTGGGGTGGCAAAAAGTAGCAGTGAAGAGGGACTTTGTTGCCATGGTAACGTGTCTGTACAGTGGATGTGTTTTTTAAAGTTGAGAAATAGAAGGGCACAAACTTCATAAAAAAGGAGATAATCTTAGGAAAGATAGAGGAGAAACAGGTGCTGAGGTGTCACCGGCAGGTGTATGTCCAGAGTATGTGGCTCTATTGTCTTTGCCCTTTTCCACATCTGAACACACTTCAGTCACAAGGGAATCTACCGACCCTGCCCCTTCCGAATGCCAGGTTGCTCTGGGCACCACGCTCAGAATGCAAAGGCCACCTAGCCGATATCCAGCGAGGTTCCAGGTTGTATACAACCGTGTCGTGTGGACTCTGGGTTCTAATTCCATCCTCTGTGAACATTCCTGGTGTTCTCACCGAGGTCAGCATTCACAGGGAGGTAGAAAACCGAGGCTCCAACCCTGGCTCTGCCACTTGATCACTTACGTGACCCTGGACTAGTGACTTAACCTTTTCTGTGCCTTGTTTCGTTCAACTTAATAGGAGTCATAAAAACTAGCCTACCTATTTTCAGAGGCAGGCAAATTTGCAAGGACCAAATGAGATCACGGATGTAAAGATGTGTTGGCAAGCGGTAAACTTCAACCATTCAGAAGTATTGTGCTTGCTGGTGGTATTAATTAAGTGGTAGTTTCTCAACCTTCAGTGCATTTTAAAATCATTGAGGAGGCTACAAATACCAGTCGCCAGGGCCAGTTAAATCAGTATCATGGGA
>NW_005871114.1:2560690-2652607 GCF_000147115.1 Myotis lucifugus
ATCTAACATGACGAGGTCAAGCTCGAGAGTGGCTACACACCTTCTTTGCTGACATAGACTGCATGATTGAACTAGTTTCAGCTTTTTACTTTTCTGTGGGGTTTTTTGGGCTGAGGCAAGATAGGTAAATGAATAGCCCTATTAAAGTAGGATTTGAAAATTTCAAAATTTAACAGCCATTTTAGTTGGTTAATATTCTAGCCTTTTTAGAAATAGGATATAGTATGTTTTTAAATGGAATGTGAGAATATCTTCTTAATATAATCACATTAAAATGTTTTACCTAAGGGAATATTGTTTCATGAATTCTTTCTTTTCAAGGTCAGAAACAAGCCAAGGATGCTCATTTTTTTCACTTCTATTCAATATTGTATGGCCCTAGCCAATGCAGTAGAATATGAAAAGGAAGTAGGACATATAAGACTCAAAGAGAAGAAACAAAACTTACATTATTTTCAGATGATATGATTACCTACAGATAAATTGTTAGAATTATCAAGCAATTCTAACAAGTTTACTGGATACAAAATCAGTATACAAAAGTAATTTGCATTTCTAAAAATCAATAACAATATAAAAAATAAAAAAATTTTAAATACCATTTTGTAGTGGCAATAAAATATACATAGAATGCTGAGGAATATAACCCCTTTAAGGAGAAATAGAAAGCTTTAGTAAAAGATATTATATAAGACCTAAATAATGGGAATTATATACCATGCTCATGGATAGGGAAGCTTAACAGCATAAAGATGTCAAACAACCTAAAATTGGTCTACATAATAAATGTAACTCCAATGTAAATCCCAACAGATTTTTTTTCATGGAACTTAATAAGGCACTTCTAAAATCTAAATGGGAGAAGGCAGAGAAAAGGTTTAAAAAGTAACAATGGACACATGAAATAGAAAACAAATAGCAAAAATGTAGATTTAAACCCAACTGTGTCAATATCCCATTAAATATAATTGGTATAAATATCTCAATTAAAAGGCAGAGATATTAAGATTGGATATAAAAGCAAGATACAACTATATATTGCCTACTAAAACTCACTTTAAATATAAAGACACTAATAGATTAAAAGTAAAGAATAGAACAACAGACACTATGCTAACATTAAGCAAGAGAATGCTGAATGGCCCAAAAACCCTCCCAAGGCAGCAAGTTCAGACAATTATTTGTTTTCTGTCTTTTAAGGATCACTGTCCATCCTTGCTGATGTCCAGTGTCTTGAAAACTATTGTTTTAGATGATTTGTCTGAACTTTGGTTCTTGTAGGTGGGAGGGTAAGTCTGGTTGTTGTTACTCCAACTTGGCCAGTAGCAGAAGTCTCTGCTGTATTTTTAAAAACCTGTTTGTTTTCTCAAGAATCCTAGGAGACCACCCACACGTGAGAAGAATATGATGGGAGCAGAAGAAGCTCACATATATGTGAAGACTGTATCAGGAAGTGAGGAGATCATGCCTGACACTTATCGTCCTACTGTGGAGGTGGAGAGAAGGAGGGGATTGTGGTGGCTTGTGCCCAGACTGAGCCTGGAATGATGTAGCTCAAAGAGCAGAACTGGAGCTGGAAACCCGGGGATCTGAGCGTGGCGTGAGGAGAGATGCTAAGCTGCTTCATAACCAATCCAAATTTCATTGACAGATCTGGAAAACTTTTGGATTGGTTTGTTTCTTTGAGGACAGATCTGACAAGGTTCATTCCAGCTCTCAGATCTTGTGGTTTAAGAAGCAGCGAACCACCAAGTGAGATCACTGTGCATCCAGAAGGAGCCCTTGGGTCCTGTTCCTGACCCCAGTGGGAATTGTGTGTGTGTGTGTGTGATTTTAGAAAAGGGGCTTGATTTCTGAGTGTCTTCCTCCTCACCTTTTTTTACATCCCATTTCTCAAAAAGTCATTATATCTGGCTTCTATGGGAGGGTTCGTCAAGGTCAGTATGATATAAAAATGAAGCTCAGAGGGGGTAATGAAGGAAAGCAGATCCTATTTCTGAATATCTCAGGGTAGAAATCAGATGGAGCCACACATGCCTTGACTACAGAGGCAGCTCATGGTTGGACCATTCATTACTCCCACTGTGTCTGTGATCAGATATATTTAAGGAAGACAAATTGCAATGGGCTGTGTGCGCATGTGTGTGTGTACGGTAAATAGTGTTTTAAATGATTATTAGAAATGAGGCTATATCCATTTTGTGGGAGTAGAGAGAAAAGCCCAAGTCCTTGGACTATCATGGGGAAAAGCTCATGGTCAAGAAGAGAGATCCAGAGGATCCAGTACATGAGCACTGGGCCGAAGGGGTGGGCTGAGTAGCAATGTGGCTACCATGTGAGGGAAGGCTGTGCAGTGTCAGCTGGCTCGGGCGAGGCCTTCGCCATCACTTTTGTGAGGAGACTTCCAGGAATCCTGTCTCCCCTCTTCTTCAAATAACAAAGGACGGATTCTACAAACTCAGTCACTGCCACCTGCCAACTGTGCTTTGCAAGGCCCCTTGTGAAATTCAGTTGTACTCTATATCCCCCGGGTGCAGTCACTTTGGCCATTTTGTCTATAATATGAGGTCTGACATATTTTGGACCATTTACTTTAATTCCACTTACAATCCATTGCTTAGAATCTTTCGTCCAAGTTGTTTCTACTAAACTAGCAAGGTTTGATGTTTCTATCATTTTTTTTCTGCTACAATACACAAAAAGTTATCCTGTATAATAAAAGGCTAATATGAAAATTGTCCCCTCGGGCGGGAGTTGGACCGACTGGGAGTTCAACCTGGGGGTGGGGCCAGCTGGCCAACCACCCGCGGCCCCTCCCCTTGGCCAGCCCTGCCCCCGATCGCCCCAATTGGGGGGGGCGTCCCTCCCGTTGGCCGGCCCAGCCTGATTGGCCCTGATCAGGGCAGTCCAGCTGGACCCCACCCATGCACGAATTCGTTCACCGGGCCTCTAGTTGTGGAATAAAGTGAAAAGTGAAACAGTCCTTCTTATGGACCTATGACACATCTGCGGTTTTTCTCCACCTATATTAAAGTATGACATTGGCCCTGGGGTTGGAATTAAGGCTATCCCAGGGGTACTCCTGGTGCTGGCACTCTCTCTGCTGGCTGGTGATGGAGATGTTCAGTCCTCCACAGGGTGCAGCCCATGATCATGTTGTGCTTGCCTTCAAAGGTTCTTCAGTTCACCACCAGAGGGCGCGCTGCCCCCAAAGCCAAAGGCACTGAGGACGTCTGAATTCCACAAACTAGTCACCACCCTAATTGATGAAATTCGTTATAGAGCAAAAACCGGTGTGGATCCAAATCCTCCCATTACTGCAAGCCTACTAGGATCCCTCCTCCTCTGTGAAGGCTTCCTGGCCTCCCGGCCCCCAGTCTGTGATGTCCATCTTCCCCACCGGGTGGCAGCCCACTTACTGTTGTGCTGATCAGCCATTCTCTCTGACATTGCCCTTCCAGACCTCCTTGCTCCATGATTCCGGCCTCGGAATGTCTGGCCGAATGAAACCTGTTTCTCCCCTTGCGATAAGCCTTAAACTCTTTATTCTTTCATTTTGTATTTTTGTTTTACAGTATTTTCTAATAGTTGAGTGAAAAAAAGGAAGAAGATTCAATCATCTTGTGTCCTCCTATTTTTATTGGAAATAGACAGTATTTCAGCTACACTGTGGGGAAGTGGGCTTTGATGAGGAACCTGGAAAGGAGCCACCAACTACAACACTGTTTCTATGGCAAAATGCATTGTGAATTCTAAGCAACGGTCGTACAAATGGCCTGTTAGAGCATAACCCATTACCAGGTGATGCCTTATCATGTTTCCAAAACTATTTGCTGCTGGAAACAATCTGCATTTCAGTGAGACTTAAAAACCCCCAACTTTCCTAAGGCATCGTTAACTATAATATGAAGCATATTTATTTAAGCTGAAACTTTTTTTCAAATGTCAACAAAATTTTCTAGGCATTTCTTTCCCATGGATCAATGTAATCCAGTCCCAGGTGTGCAAAAATGTCTTCTTCACTTTCTGCTTCGAGAACTATCCTCTGAAAGCATAACAAGAAATACGGGCATTCAGATATTTTTGTTCAGCATCACAGTGCTAACACAAAGCAAGTGTTACTCGTAAAACTATCTTGACAAAATGAATTATTGCCAAAAAACAGAATTCCCTGCTTCTGAGCATTAAAAGTCGTCTTAACTGAATTCTATAATTTTTATATTTTCCCAGGACAAAACATGGCACTTAACAAATTAAGGTAAAATTATGACAGCCTCATATATTCAGTTAAAGGCACTTGGTATTTTTCCTGTGGTTCTTAACCACAGTTGTTCATTAAAACCACCTGAAGAAGTTTTTAAAAAATATATTGAAACTTGAACTCAGTCTAATGAAATCAGAATGTCAGAAGAGTTCTTGCAATCAATCTATTTAAAACCTCTGGATAATTCTAATGTGCAGCTGGAACTCAGTACTGTTGCTATAGGTAACGAGGAGTGACAAGAATTGGGTACTCCTATGTGTTGTGTTCTCCTCCTGGCTCTCCACACCTGCCCTTACCCCACCAGGCTTCCACTCTTGTCCTCTTTAAAACCAAACACCACTTCTCTTCCATCCCATAGTGTTGGATACATAGGAGACACTCGATTATGTTGAACTATTTATTATATGTCAATTTGCAAGTGTTCCTAAATAGGGTTACGTGAATCTGCCTCCACGCACACGCTCAACATCCTGCCAGCATCCATGGCCCTCTCTTCTGACAAGAGCACCTTGATTTTTCTTTGGGAACGCCCCACCCCCCACTCTCAGTCCATGAGGATCGGGTGGGGCTGATCTCACCTCCAAAAAGGGACACACAATCCAAGTCTGGCCAATCAGAGCCACCGTAACGGATTCAGGATGGGCACGGGGCCCAGGCCTGGCCGATGAGCATCAGCTCAGGCTCTTGCTGGAACTACTAGGTAAGAGGCTCTTCTCTGTTGGGGTGGCTAAGCTGGAAGGATGGGACTCATGGGAAAACCCTGCCTAAGAACGAAACCAGCACTGAGGGAAACCTGTGTGAGCGCCTGGATGCCGCCACACCTGAAGTCAGTATTACCCGGATGCTGCAGTATTTAAGCCAAATTCCTCTTCTGTGCCCATGCGGTTTTAGGTTGGGTTCCTGACACTTGTAACGAAGAAAGCTCTAATGAAACACACCTTATTTAGACTATAAACTAGAGGGCAAACACGATTACTTTCAGTTATTTTATGTCTCCTTTCCTCTCAGAGCTTAGTTTAGTGTCCTTGACCACTGTACGAACAGTAGACCTCAGCACTTGTGGACTAACAGTTGAACATTTTTTTAACTCTTTATAACTGATATAGTAATTTATCATTTTGCTGCTGCGTGAGTTTGAATTGTGACATTGCCAGGCTAGCATTCCAAATGAGTAACATGGCTGCTGAGTGAGCCTAACTGACCACTCGGCAACCACTCAGGGCAGCTTTGACGCTTCCCTTCTTGCAGTCGACTCTCATTAATGACCTAAGGGGTCACTCACAATGCTACTGCCTACTGCATTTGAGGAGTGCTTGGGTGGTATTTGTGATCTTTGGTTTTCTCTGGAGTTACTCATCACAAACACCAAGGATATACTAAACTCAATGAATAGTCACTGCTGGACTGGTTCTGGGGACCCCATGAGCTCATCATCTTTGAGCCCAGTGCCCCTGAGGTGCATTCTGGGCCAGGTGGGAGGCTGTGCTCCCGTTAGGATCTTCCCAGCTGCCCTCAGCTATGGTCTGTGGGAGCAGGACACTCTGGGCGAAGGAAACGGAAACTGGACACTCAAATCAGTTCAGGAAAAGTGCTCAGGGAGCCAGCCTTTGGGAGGAGGGTCAAAGTTGCCCATCTCAGGGAATCAGCTCTACCTTGGTCTTGTCGTACAGAGCATGGTTATCCAGCATCATCTTCCGCTCGTGTGTGGCATAGCGCCGGAGGTCTCTCTCAAATTGCTGGACAAGAGATAAATAAAATAAGTTACTATCAAGTCTAGACTGTCTTCAGTATTATGCATTTAGAGGCATCTACATCCCTAGAATGAAATATCTATCTCAACACTAAACGTTCCACGAAGTGGAATTAAACGCTGCTAAACATTCTCAAAGCGATTTTCTCCCCCAGCGCAAAGCTCTGCTATGACAGAGCTCTGTGATCAAGTGTTCGCACTAGAATGTAAGCTCTGTGGAAACAGGAACTCAATTTCTTTTGTTCTTAACTATACAGTATTCCTTGTCAAATATGCCTGGCACATTGATGTATGGCAAATGTTTGCTGAATGAACAAATGGATATTGTGAGGATCGTGTACAGAATAATATCTGGTTCAGAGTAAATGCTGGTTAAGTAATTTGGGGGGACCGTTGTTTTTGTTTTTTAATTTGGAATATTAGATTTCCAAAAGGGAATGAGGAATCAGGAGACCCATGTTCCAGCCTGGATTTTGTTCCAGTCTGGCTGTACATCTCTTGACAAGTCACCCAGCCTCTCTGAATCTTGTTTGCTCAAACAGGATGATGGAAGAAGTGCATGAGGAAGGTCCCCTCTGGTTCTAACATCCTCTCATATGAGATTCTGTAAAGCTGATGGTCTGAGCCACCTGCCCCAGAGCAGCATCTCCTGTGATCAGGGGTGGACTCTGAAGTCACAGGGAGCAAAACCTGAAGCCTAAACTAAAGGATAGGAACGACTTGGAATGGGAGGACAATCAATGAAATTCTCATTGAAATTAATTTTTCTGAGAAGCATAAATCTAGAAATACTGTTCTTTCCTGTGGGAATCGGGTGAAAGTAGGGGATAATTGTGCCCTCTAGTGGCGAGGCATGCTTTTTTTATTACAGGAAAGCAGGTTGAAGCTGGGAACTGCTCTGCTAGCCCACCACTTGGGTGTGTGAGAAAACAGATTTTCCAAGCAGGAGGCCTTTATAATGCAGCAGAGGGGAAGCCAGGACTGTGGGGAAAGTGGGGTGAAGCAGATTCTGGGTGCTGTAGCTGCTGGTCAGCACAGAGCCTCCTCCCAGCCCTGGGTCACTCTCCTGCTGTCTACCACGCTTAGAATAGTGGCTGCTCACACTGAGGGGAAGTCTGGAGATGAGGGGATAGTGGGGGCACTGAGAGGCTGCCCTGACTCCCCAGCTCTGGGTGGTGAGAGGTTCCTGGACTCCTGTGCTAAAATGTCAGGAGCATTTTCCCACACACTGTTAGGGATTATGATGATGGCTTTCATTTGGAGAGTATTAATGTTTACTTAACAAATATTTGTTGATCATCTATTATGTGGCAGGTGTGTTCTGGGTCTTTGGAACAATTCCAGCCCCAAAGCACAGACACCTGACATTTAACTCAAGGTTGAGGGCAATTCATTTGTGTCATGTCATTCATCTTCCATATAAAAACCTCCAAGGACTCGTTTCTCTGAGGAACAGCCAGCTGCTTTGGGACATGGGTGAAAAAGTGGGGGGCGTGGGAGGAGGACTGAGTTCAGAGTGTGGAGCACGTACTAATGAGCCTCCAATCAGGGGCTCCATCTCTGTGACTATAAAATGCCTGGAGCGGGGAGCTGCCGCCTGGCCAGCCTGACCAGGTGCCGGGGGTGTGCCGAGGGCTTTGCCAGCTTCATCTCACTGAATCCTGTGAGCCAGGGAGGTAGCTGAGGTCATCGCCCTCACTTTCCTGATGGGAAAACTAAGACTTACAGGACATGGGAGCCTGTCCTACATCACCCAGCTGCTAGGGGGCAGTGCAGAGACGTGTGACCAGGTGTGGGGAGGCCAAGCCTGTGCTCTTAGCCACCATGCTGCTGGCTCTGCCTCAGTGGCTCTCACACTTCACCTGCATTGGAATCACCTGGGGAGCTTTTTCAACTACGAATTGCTGGGCTCCATCCCCAGAGTTTCGTATTCAGTAGGTCTGGGTGGGGCGGAGAATTTACATGTCTCACCCGTTCCCAGGTAAGGCTGATGCTGCCGGTTGAGAGACCACACTTTGAGAATAACTTCCAAATCCATCTGTCTCGCTTGACCACGTGCAGGTGGAATGCCGGGTGTAGAGCTTTCTGGGCACTGCACCCTCCTGTCACCCCGCCCCCATGGCCACTGTCCCTGCTCTCAGCCAGGGTCCCGAGGACCCAGGCAGTGCTTACCCGGGAGCCGGTCCAGCCCAGCAGAGCGAAGGCCCGGCGCTCGTAGGGGCACATGACCAGGTCCACACGGATGGCCTTCCAGGTTTTTCCTTCCTGCTGGCTGGACTTGCCACCGTCTACTCTCTGATGGTGCAATTTTAAAATCAGGAAGCATTTTTGGAAGTGATCTAACGCATCCACCTTCCTGCTAGGCAACTTGAACTTTTCAAATGTTGACTCTACAAGGTCATAGTATAAAAGTAATCCCTGCAAACAAATGGAAAGACATAAATCAGGAAGAGTCCCCGATGGACAGGGTCCCCGGTTTTACACCAGGCTCTTTTAATATTTTTATTTATTATTATTTTTTAATTTTCATTTTTGTATTGTTTTCAGAGAGAAGAGGAGAGGGAGAGAGAGAGAGAGAGGAACATCAGTGTGAGAGGAACATCCATCGGCTGCCTCCTCCACACCCCCTGCTGGGCATGTGCCCTAACTGGGAATCAAACCGTGACCTGATTCATAGGTGGATGCTCAACCACTGAGCCATGCTGGCTGGGTGGCACCAGGTTCTTAAAAAAAAAAAAAGTTTCTATTGATTTTTTTAGGGAGAGAGAATAGGAACAGGCATGCCTGCTACTGGGGGTGGAGCCTGCAGCCTGATCAGGAACCAGTGATCTCTTGGTTCAAGGGTCCAGCTCAACCACACCAGCTGGGCTTATACCAGGCTGTTAATGAATGTTCTTAATGGACGCCTTGTGGATTCCAGCAGAACGTGGGTGTGTTTTGTCCCGGCGCTGTGAGCCCACCGGGCCACGCCCAGAGAGGAAGCCAGGGCGGGTGTATTATCCTCCCTCTGCAGTGGGGAATTTGGCGGTTGGAGAGGCCCAGCCAAGGCCGTTCACAGCAGAGCTGCCAGAGAATCTACCCCCCATTTCTGATCGCAGGCCAGTGCTCTGCAACTCGCCTTCCCCTTTAAGAACAAACCAACCATGAACAAAGAAAACACAGGCTGTGTGTATGCAGTACCTCTCATGGCAATGCGGCATTGTACCAGCTGTTGCAAATAACTGAGAATCGATTAGTCATTATATGATTGAGTCAGTGTGTAAAATGCAATGGCATTAACACAATGCTTGAGTGCCCAAACATCCACTTTTGACCTTTCTTCTTACCTTCCTTTCCCATAAGTTTATCACTTTAGGTA
This sequence comes from Myotis lucifugus, assembly GCF_000147115.1. Taxonomy (NCBI): domain Eukaryota; kingdom Metazoa; phylum Chordata; class Mammalia; order Chiroptera; family Vespertilionidae; genus Myotis; species Myotis lucifugus. Next base: position 2,570,063 of record NW_005871114.1, read on the forward strand.
AAAGTTGTTGTTCTTCTTCCTCTGTTGATCCTGGGCTGGTAATTAAAAAATCTACGTCATGCCCAATCTTCTTACCCCTGATTAAAAATAACCAGTAGAAAATGGAAGTTAGATTTTTAGCTCTCAGTCTTTAACAGTCTTTGTTTTTATGCCTTATGCTTAAGGTTTGCAACACAAAATGCTCCTGACCTTTGTTTAAACAAAATATCCTTGGTTACACCACCCCACGCCTTGCAAGATAAATTTATGACACAAAAAATTTAAAAAATCATACATGTATATGATCATGTATGTGTGGGTAAAAATGACAAGGAAGATTATTTCTTCTGCACACTCACACGTGCAGTGCACCCCCCACCCCACACATACAGACAAGCATGGTAACAGTAAACTAAGAACTATATTTGCATAATATAAAATGGGGCTCTTAGGATTATGACATAGATTAAGGGCTCAGCTTGCCCGGACGGCCAGCAGCACCATGTAAGATAGCCAAAGAGAGGGTCAGGGGAGGGTGTGAGGGGGAAGGAATCTCCTTCTGAAAACGGAGGCTTTTTCCTGCACACATCTCTGTGGAGAGTTCATTCATTCATTCATTCATTGGCTCAACCAATATTTTTGAATGCCTACTTTGTGCCAGGCACCATGCACTGGTTCTCGCCAAGCACTAAGTTCTAAAATCTTAGTGGGAAAAGCACAAATACAAACAAACTACTTGGCAGCTCTCCAGGAAGCACTGAGAAGGGGTGCCTAGCCCAGCATAGGGAGGAGGGATTCAGGGAAGGCTTTCTGGAGGGGGTGGCATTTGAATTGAATCTTAAAGGATGAGAAGACATCAGCCAGGCGACTTGAGGAAAGCCAGGACAAGCAGAAGACCCAGCTGAGCAAAGTCCCAGAGGCAAGAAACAGCCCTGTGTGTGCAGAGAATGATGAGCCAGATGGGATTGCTGGGGTGGAACACGAGGTGCGGGAAACGAGGCTGCAGAGAGAGGCTGGGGCCACAGCACCAGAGACCTTTCGTGCCAGGTTCAGAAGCCTAGGGAGCCCCTGACGGCGTTAGAGCAGGGGAAGCAAAAGCAGCCCTCGTTATTTACCTCCGGAACCCTCCTGTCACGGTGACGAAGGCATCCGGGAGAAATGCCCAGACGGCCTCTTTAACCAGCACGCCCACAGCCTCCGCTTCGGCCTTGGTCACACAGCTGACCAGGTCTTCATAATAGAAGAATCCTGAGAGGCCATTGGACAGGTCAATGGAGAGAGTGACACATCTCGTGTGAAATGACCAGCCCTCCAAGGGAAGGGGTTCTGCTCCACGTACAGCTAACGTGGCTACAGGCATGTTATTTGTCCTCTCGGCTGTGAATTTTTCATGGCAACAATGGCTCTTTGCTTTCTAACTGAGAGGCTCACAATTTCCTAAGAAAGAAACAATCTTGCATATCCTTGTAGAAACCAAACGGTTCAAATCCGACTTCCTATTGAAGAACCAGCCCCCTTGATCAGTAAGCCACACCCTATTATTAAAGAAGACAATGCATAAAGGTTTGGGGTAGGAAGGTTCAGGGTTGGAAGGTGATAGATGAAATCAAGTTAAAGTCAAGAGTAGGAAGAGGGTAGGTGTGCATCTAACGTGCAAAACGTCTTTGGTGGTTGGCTTGTTGCTTCTTTGTCTGATCAACATGAAGAAATGAAAGCTCAGACAGGATTGTTCGGATGAAGAGTTGTTGTAATGACTTGATTATTCCCACAGACCCATAAGGGGGCTGTGAGGCGGAGGAGTAACGGAGAGGGAAGCCTTACCTCCAAGATGTGAGATGAAGCATTGGAGGAGAGGTGAGCAGAGGTGCGGGGGAGACTCACAGATCCCGAGGGACAATGAATTATCCTTCAATACAAGGCTCTGTTCTCTGATCTAGGTCCAAGCGGGAGACCTTCCAACTCTGCTTACGTCTCTCTAACAGTGGGAGGCTCTGATACCTCCAGGGGCAGCCCAATTCCTGATTGCAAAGTCTGTTTCAGGAATTCCGCCCCCCCCCCCCCCCAGTTTTATTGAAGTATAATTGACAAATAAAAATCTGTGTATATATTTAAGGTTTCCAATGTGATGTTTTGATAATTACCACAGTCAAGCTAATTAGCACACAATGGAAATGGATAAGTAAGTTATGATACCAAGGCAGAAAAATTACTAAGAGGGTAGATCTCATGTTAAGTGCTCTTACCGCAATAAAAATCAACTTAATAAAATTAAATACATAATCTATTAATGTGAAAAAATAAAAAGCAATGTTCCATTAGACTTTTTATACAAAATATTTCATCATGGCTGATATTCAAACTGCAACTCACTTGGTATCCATAAAATTCCTGTGTGCATTCAGGATGTACACACACCGAAAGTCATGATTGACAACAATTTTTTTAAGGACATGTGCAGATATCAGGAATGAGCTTGGAGAGACTGTAATAATTTGTTGACACCTGGGAAAGCAACTTTATTGGCTTTCTTGCTTTTCCTTTTGGTATGGTTGGGGAGGTTAGCTTATTACAAGAAACAATACACTGAGCAATGTTATATTTCAGACAGTGATTGTTCAAGGCCAAATATATATATTTTTATTGATTTCAGAGAGGAAGGGGGAGGGAGAGAGAGATAGAAATATCAATGATGAGAGAGGATAATTGATCAGCTGCCTCCTGCACACCCACTACTGGGGATAGAGCTGGAAACCTGGGTATGTGCCCTTGACCAGAATCGAACCCAGAGCCCAGAATTAAATACCAGGTCTTGTCTTCCCCTAGACCAACGGTTCTCAACCTGTGGGTTGCGACCCCTTTGGTGGTTGAACAATCCTTTCACAGGGGTTGCCTAAGACCATCCTGCACATCAGATATTTACATTACGATTCATAACAGTAGCAACATTACAGTTATGAAGTAGCAACGAAAATAATTTTATGGTTGGGTCACAACATGAGGAACTGTATTTAAAAGGCCAGAAGGTTGAGAACCACTGCCCTAGACTCTTATTTCCTATATGGCATCTTATAAAGCATATCAGCAATCTCTCTGAGGTTAGCAACTTGATGAGAGATGAGCAGGAGTTTTGTATAGCTATGTTAATGAGAACCACCAAGATTTGATTTGTTTACTTTTCCTTTGCTTGTTTCTTTTCAACACTTAAACATAAGATAGCTATTTTCTTTTATTTCTAGTCTCATCTTGTAGAAGATCCCCTTACTTTTATTTATTTATTTATTTATTTATTTTTTATTTATTTTTAATAGCAAAGGTGGGAATTTATTGAAGAACAAGTACAGACTCCCACGTGGGGAGGGGGAAAGAGTCCCCTCCCCTCCCCTTACTTTTATATCTTTAAAATGTTGGCAACTTCATCATTCTGTGTAACTCAGAAGCCACAGGGCCCACAATTGTGGATATGATGCCCTTTCAAATCCCAATTAAATTGTATTTCAATTTTAAGTAAACATTTAAAACATGTACAATTATTTTTTTTTTTTACCATGCATTGGAATTTCTTCATTTAAAAAAGGTTTAGCAGGACCTTCCCTAAATGGAAGTGACCAAGCCACTTCCAGCCTCCAGGTGGCCCACCAGGCTTTCAGGATGCCTGTGTCAGCACAGTCTTCTCTTCCCAGATTAACCAGTCTGGTTGGGTCAACCAGATCAACCCTACGTCTGGATTTCCACCATTTCCATTCTATGTCCTGGTGTTCTACAGTTTCTAAAACAGATCTAATTTGTGGCAGACAACAACTCTAGTTTGTTCAAATATCCTTTGCTTGTTAATCCTCCGTGTCAACCCTCACTGATGCCTCTTACCCAACCAGGACCCAAAGGGTAGAAGGGACAGTTTAGTAGGAACCAGATCAACAGAGCAACCTGGCTTGACATCTGGACATAAAGGAATGACAACCACTACATAAAGGGCGTATTTGCTCTGTGCCGGGCACAACACTAAGGACTTTGCCTGCATTATCTGATTTACTTCCCACTTACATACCAATGTTACCTCCCTTTTATAGACGAAGTAACTTAAGCTCAGAGACTTTAACACTTATGTAAGATCACACAGCTGGAGATTGCAGGAGCCTGGATTTGGATCCAGGGCTGTCTGATTCTAAAAGTGTTTGCTTTTAACCGCAGCAGGAAAAGAGGCCACACAAGCACCTCAGCTCATGGGGATTAGAGTTGAGATGCAGCTGACTTAGAGCTCTACCTCCACCTGCCCAGCCCATGGTAACGACGGGAGGTTTTCAGGAGACATGGTTTACCTGCTTTCTGCATTCGTGTGAACTTCAGGGTTTTGTCCGACCTTATTTTACTCAGGGTCCTGAAACCCATCCTGAACCATTTCTCAGATGTCTTCAGTCCCACCCCGAATACAGAAGTAAAGAGCTGAAAGGGAAGAAGAAGCAGGCCTTCAGTTCTAAAATAGTCATAACAACGAATGATACTTTTCAAGGTCAAGGGATTAAGAAAAAGTGTAAGCAAATCTCTGACCCAGTTTCTCCTCATTATGACAAGTAAGTGGGTGATAGTAATTTTTTAGAGAAATTTTTGTTTCAGGGGGGTCCTCTCCTGATAAATGAAGTAGACACGAGGAGGCAGGTTCTCGAATCTGCATAGGGTTCCCCAGTAATTGGATCACGGCATGGCCTGTGCTGTCCACCTGTGACAACAGCTATCCCTGTCGGCATTTCCCTTCGCCAAGGGTCCCTCACACACACTCATGCTCTGCAGATTTATCCTCACACTTTAAAGAGGGATGCGCATGGAGGTTGTATAAATTCTCCACCATCACACAGCTGGTAAGTGGCAGAACCCGGGCTGAAACCCGGTCTGTCTGCCCTCCAAGCCCAGGCTCCTGCCCACCACCACCACCTTTTGGGCCTGTGCATCCCTGCTGAACTGAAGGGATTGGCAGAAGTCTCTCAATTCCAAGGCGAGGAGCATTGGGAGGTAATAAAGCTGCTCCAAAGTAGACAAGGATGCAGGAAGGAGCTGGTCAACACAGGTTTGCTCTTTAAGAGCAGGTTTGTTCCGTCCCATGGTTGTCGTGTCCCTGTGGTATTTGTGCACATGAGTGACAGACTCCTGGAAGGTAAGGTAATTTGTATCTCATCCTAGCGTGGCAATAAGCTCCAGCACCTATACTTATTTAGGCATCTGCTTCCTAGACCATTGGTATGGACTGAATTGCAGCGCCCCCCCCCCCAAAAAAAAATCTATAATAATAATAGCGTAATATGCTAATTAGACTGGGTATCATTCCAGATGACCTTCCGGATGAAGCCGGTACTGCAAGCCGGGACTGCAGCCGCGAGATTGAGGCCTACTCTTGCACGAATTTTGTACATTGGGCCTCTAGTATATAATTCATATGCTGAAGTCCTACCCTCCAGTGTGATGGTATTTGGAGATGGGGCCTTTGGGAGGTGATTAGCTTTAGGTGAGGTCATGAGGGTAGAGCCATAGTGATGGGATTGGTGCCCTTATAAGAAGAGACACCAGAGAGCTTGTTCTCTCTCTCATGTGAGGGCACACTGAGAAGGAAGCCACCTGCAAGCCAGGAAGAGAGTCCTAACCAGAACCCAACCATGCCGGCATTCTGATCTCAGAATTCCAGCCTCAGAACTGTGAGAAAAGAAATATTCGTTAGTTAAGCCACCCAGTCCTTGGCATCTTGTTAGGGCAGCCCAGGCTGACTCATACAACCACCTAGAATGAGTAACAGGATTAACTGAAAAATCACTTTTTGTAAATATGTGTAAAATCACTTACTTTGAAGGACTGATATCGCTCATCATTTAACACAGCTTTAACTTCAGAACTTTCTCCATCTTCAATAATTTCCTGCATAGACAATTGGAAAATATTTTAAATTAGTGATGTTGGACAATCACAGTCTAAGATGCTGAAATCGCTTGGCTTTTCATAAAATGCACACCCGTTGTGTGGAGGATGTTTCTTATCCAAAGAAAACAAGACTATTTCCCTATAATCTTGAAAATCCCAGGTCATATATTTCCAAGTGTCACTTTTCAATCCTCAGGAACAAAGGTACAGAATGATTCGGGTCCAAATCTATGGAACACCTAACCAGAATATTCACTGACCAAAGGTGTCTACATATTTGTGATAATTTTCTTTTCAATGGATACGAACTTGCTGAAACAAAGATTTTTTTTATCTGAGTGGATTAGGTTCGGACCCATTGAAAGCCAACACGAAGTTCAAGCCTTTATGATGTCTGGCTCAGAGCCACCACCCTCCTCTAGATAGAGTTAGGGTTATTTATCTTGAATAATTGACCTTGCACTTGACTATACTGAAACATACTCCTGGGTGACTGACCTGCCTTGCTGGGAATCCTTTCACATCATTAAATAAATAGGCACCCACCCTTGGCTCTCTATCTGAAACTTATACAGAGATGCAGAATCAACTCCACTGCCCGTTACACCCACCACCATCCTGGGGGGTGACGTCCCCTGATGGAACTGAGGCCCTTCACCCAGCCTGTGTCTGAAGTCAGACCATCCCCTGCTGGCGAGCTTTGAAGTCACTCGAGTCTTTCACTGTCTGTGATTAATAATAATACAGGAGAGTCCTTTTTTTCCACTTAGCTGGCCCCACATAGCTCCAGCTGTCATAATATTGGTTATAGATTCTATGTATCTATCATCTATCTATCTATCTATCATCTATCATCTATCTAATCTATCTAGAGAAAGTAAAATAAGTCATGAATATATCTACATAGTTGGCAGGAAAATCTATTCTCTCTCTCTCTCTCTCTCTCTCTCTCTCTCTCTCTCTCTCTCTTTCTTCCTGCCTACCTACTTACCTATTAGAGGTGTGACAAATCACATTTCACCCTTACCTCTATGATACTCTTCACTTTGTCCCCCAAGCAGGGAATTCCTTCTGTGTCCTTCATACTGATGATGGTGAATGGCAGCGACTTAAGTACAGAAGCCGCTCTCATGAATGCCAGACAGGAGCCTTCGTTTTCTCTAAACTCACAGTTTTCAGCCAGGATCTCAAAGGCATCCTGAAGAATAAAACCAGAGGAGTAAAACACGGTCTTGTTTCCCAGCCCCGTGGTCACCAGCAAATGTCTCTTGCTCTCCTTCAAGTATTGGAACCCTGCCTGCCCTTTTCCCTCAAGGTCAGGATTGGGTCTTCAGTACCTTTGCACCCCTCGCCTGTTTGATAAGAAGACAGGCCTCAGAGTGTTGTGGAAGGAAAGTTTGAGTTCACTGCCATTAGACATTCAGAAATGATTTAACTGAAGCATGCTCTCATGCTCACGGCATCCTACCAGCCATTACTTGGAGTTACTGATCCTTCCTTCTTTGCTTGCTGACTTTCCCACCAGCCTGAGGCCAGGATTCTGCCTTGATCACTGGGTATCCCCATCTCTTGGCTTGTATATAAAGCACAGTCAGCACTTGACACAGGCTGGCCGCGTGACGGGTGTAACCACAGGTGGCACAGGCTCCGGGCCGGGGTCATCTGAGGTGGAGTATGTTTGCACTTCTGGCGGAGGAGGAAGCAGCTGCAGCTGTGTGGCATCGTGCACATGGTGCCCATTTCCTGGTCCTCCTCGCACAGAAGTCTTCTATTCACCGTAGTGCTGCATGCCTTACCCACCTGACAACTGACTCGACGCTGGAGGACAAGCAGTTGTGGGCTTGTCAGGCTCATTTGAACCGCAATTGCCAAACTTCAGGGCTGGATGGGGCTTTAGAGATAATCTAGCTACTTTCTAATTGAATGGAGAAGAAACTGGGGCTCAGAGAGAGGAATTGACCTCCCCGAGCTAGTTAACATCAGAGAAGCGAGAAGCGCTTCCGGTTTCCCAGCACAGGCTGTTAGTGCAGTATGGCTATTTCTATGTAATTTGCTCTTACTATGGTTTGGACTAATCACTGTATTTGCTTTTTCAGAATATTTGCCTTTGACAAGTGTGGTGCCCAATAATGATGACTCTTAATAAATAGTAATCTACCATCTCTAAAGAGTATAATCCAAATAGATTTGTCCATTTCCATGATAGAAGTAGGCCCATTCTTGATAGAAAGAAAACCAGAGATTAGGGTGTGTGTGTGGGTGGGGGAGGGAGTGGTGGTGAGTGTGGAAAAAACTTTCCTAGCTTTTCAGAAGAATTCACAGTTCGTAGACTCATGGGAAGGACCTGCAGGCCTCATCGGCCCTGGGTGCTGTGAAGCCCGGTTACCGTGAATATGTGGTTACGGTTGTTTAAAGTGGTTCTTCTCTGACATGCGTATGGAGAGATCTTTCTTCCAGCAAGTGGTGGAGTCTCCTGGGGCTCTGGGTTGGGGCCACCCGAATAGTCTCTTCTCACCTAAACAATTGCATGAGCATTCATGTTTAATGACAATCAAGAGTAATAATCATAGACGTGCATGAAGAAAAAATTGGAAGCAGTTTGATGGCAATTATCTCTGGAAAGAGGATAAAATTTTAGGAGAGTCAAATTTTATATTATACAAATCTCTACTATTTGAATTTGTTATAATTAACATGCATTATTTTTCCAATCAGGAAAAAACCAACATGAAAAAGGACCATCAGTGAAATACCATTTTCCTTTTCTTTTTTTTATAATTTTTTTTCTTTATTGATTAAGGTATTACATATGTGTCTTTATCCCCTCCCCATTAACCCCCCATCCCCCCACTCATGCCCTCACCCCGCTGGTGTCTGTGTCCCATTTTCCTCTTCTATGAAAAGAAAACGAACCTTCTTCCTGAGGGTTCTAGCATGATGGTGAAGGATTTTGAATTGAGAGCTTAACTTTCTTAATCTTTTGCTTTATGAATGGCCATAGTAAGAAAAAAATAGAAACCCTCGACTTCTCTGGCCCCAGAACATCAAGGCTTCAATATTTTGAATTTGTGTGTGTACCTCTTCATAAAAATGGCTACCATTTAGTAAGGTCAGGCTTTGTGTTAGTGTTTTGCATGTATGTTATTCTAATCCTCAGACCCATCCTTTGAAGTGGGTGCTATTGCTATCCCCTATTACAGAGGAGCAAACTGAAGCCCAGAAAAGCTAAGTGACTTGCCCAAGGTCACACGGGGCATGAGCAGAGAACCCAGGTCTGCTGATTCTGTAGCCCATGTTCCCAACCATCAAGCCACGGACAGTGGAAATCACAACCAGGACACTTACGACGAGCTGGTGTTGTCCTGTCGTCGCCACTGGCTTTCCTGCGCTCATACATTCTATCAGCCAGGAGACGTCGAGGAGTTCTGGCTGTGATCTGGCTCTTACCTTCTGCACCTGAAGCCACTCCAGGACATCGGAACCTGAGTTGTTTTCTGCCACAATGTGGGTGACAGAATCACTGCAGAAGGCAAGACAAATCACCAGCTGTGGGGACTTCCAGAACCAGAAGCTCTCCTTTCTCCTCAAGGCCCTCAGAGCATCCCCGCCAAAGGGCAGCAATAGAGATACAATAACACTTCCTAGGTAATGCCATTAGCCCACTGTCCCTGCTGCTGCCACATAGAACTCATGTTATGGTGTTTTATGTCCAATATCATATGAACTACAATAAGACTGCGAGACAAATAGAATTGTCCCAGAAAGCCTGAAAGGACAGTTGCCATAGTTACACACCAACATGGAGAAGCCACAGGGAGGCTGCCAGGCTCTCTGAGCCCTGGGCTTTGCCTCAACCCGGGAGGGAGGAGCCTTGGGTCTCATCTTCCAAATCCATGCCCCTCACCATCCACTCTTTCCACCCCTGCTCCACCACCACTGTCTCCTCACTGAGGACACAGCCCTGCTGTAGCAGAGACATCAGATGCCTGGAAAAGTCGGGGAAAGAGTGACAAAATAACATACAGGCATTTACAGAAGAAAAAGGCGAGCGAGAAGTACTCCAGAATATTAGAAAAAATAATAACCACATACACACATGTACTAGTATACAGTTGTCCCTCGGTATCCCCAGAGGATTGGTTCCAAGACCCCCATGGATACCAAAATCCTTGGATGCTCTAGTCCCTTACATAAAACGGGATAGTATTTGCATATAACCTATGCACACCCTCTCATGTATTTTCAACCAACTTTAGATTACCTATAGCACCTATACAATGTAAGTGCTATGTGAATAGTTAGTATACTGTATTGTTAAGGGATCAACTTCCAGGAATTTTAAAGTTCTTTTCCATCTACGATTGGTTGAATCTGTGGATGGGGAACCAGTGGATACAAAGGCCCAACAGTATATGCTTACTTGGTACCCCCAGGAGTCTGAGGAGGTGGGCAGTATAATTTTAGATGAGAAAAGTGAGGCTCACGGAGGCTACATGAAGCCAGAATTCAAACCCAGGTGTGCATGACTCAAGCAGTCTCTTAACGTTCTACTACTCTGTGGTTAGAGCCCTGGGTGAGGTTTTGTTTGGGTATTTTAATGTATTTTCTGTCATGAACCATCTATCACCATTTTTCTCCTTAGGAGAGAAAATATACATGAATGTCATTTTCAAGGACAGAAAGACCTGGGGTGGGGCTGAGGTGTATCTGCCTTGCCCTGGGCTTTCTTCTCACAAGAAAAGGTGGCAGGCAGCCTCACAAGGCGGTCCCCAACTTTCCAAAGACCCCCAGGCACTGCCGAGATGGCTGCTCCTGAAATATCAGTGGATTCAGTTCCTTAAATGCACCCAGTCTCTTAGCCATGACTAACTGATGTGCTGGACTAGGTTTGGGAGGCCCTGAGCCAACCAAAGCCGTTATGAGATGGAATCTGTCCCTCAGCTCCCGCAGGGCAAATGCGCAGGCTCTTCTGCAACTAGTGCTGAACTGAAACGTTCTCCTCATGCTCCTTGGTGCCCGAGGGCAGGGACAGGGTTACGATCTGCCTGGCTACAGTCTGGGTTATAACCAGGCCTGGTGCCCAGCACATGGCCAGGTTCATAGTAATGGTCAATAGGTAGACCATGGGTAGAATGAATAAATGAATTGATTCATCAATGGCTCCAAAGGAATATTTCTCTTTTTTTAAAGTTTTTTTTTATTGATTTTTAGAGAGAGACAGGAGGGGAGCAGGTGTGAGAGAGAAACATCGATGTGAGAGCAAACCATCAATCTGCATACCCCCTACCACATCGGTTCTCAACCTGTGGGTCGAGACCCCTTTGGCAGTCGACCGACCCTTTCACAGGGGTCACCTAAGACCATCCTGCATATCAGATATTTACATTACGATTCATAACAGTAGCAACATTACAGTTATGAAGTAGCAACAAAAATAATTTTATGGTTGGGGGTCACCACAACATGAGGAACTGTATTTAAAGGGCCAGAAGGTTGAGAACCACTGCCCTACCAGGATGGAACTTGAAACCTGGGCATGTGCCCTGACCAGGAATCGAACCGGTGACTTTTCAGTGCATGGGATGACATCCAATCAACTGAGCCACACAGGTCAGGGCAGGAATGTTTCTTAAACTCTAGTGTTTATCCAAGACACCCAGAAAACTGGGTGAAAATTCAGATGCCGGGCCCTATTACCAGAGATTCAGATTCAGTAAATCTTACCTAGGGCCCAGGAACATGCATTTTTGACAAACTCCCTCCATGATTCTGACATAGTCAGTCAGTCCTGGTTATCTACTGCTACGTACCAACTGCCCCAAAATGTAATGGTTTAACAAAGGTAATGATTTCATTATATCTGCAATTTTGTGGGCCAGGAATTCAGGCAGCTTGGCTGGTGATCCTTCTGTTTGGTGTGGTCCCCATGGAGGTGCGACGTTCCAGATGTCAACCTGACACCTTTGTGTGGCCTCTCTCAGGGGCACTCAAACTCCTTGCAGCAGGTTCTGGGATCCACGAATAGTAGAAGCCACAGGGCCTTTTATGACTCTGCCTCAAAAGTCACATTATGTCACTCTATTGGTCGAAGCAGTCACAAGCCCTCCCAGATGCAAGGAAAGGGGACTAGCCCCTGCCTCTTCATGGGAGCGCCCATGTTTTAACCCCCCACCCCCACCCCCAGCCCAAGAACTCCACTTTGAGAAACACGTCTGTAAAGGAAGATCTTCTTTTAACTGGATGTTGTGCTCAATTACAGCAATGTTTCCCAACACGGCGCGCGTTTCTCTGCAGGTACATCAGGTAATTTTAGCGGGCACACCTGAACATTTAAAAGGCATATGTGTTTATTCATGTCTACATTTTAAAATTATACCTACCAGGCATGGTTTAATGGGTTTCACAGTTTTTATATTATACCTTAACAGTGATGGCGAACCTTTTGAGCTCGGCGTGTCAGCATTTTGAAAAACCCTAACTTAACTCTGGTGCCGTGTCACATGTAGAAATTTTTTGATATTTGCAACCATAGTAAAACAAAGACTTATATTTTTTATATTTATTTTGTATATTTAAATGCCATTTAACAAAGAAAAATCAACCAAAAAAAATGAGTTCGCGTGTCAGAGGTTCGCCATCACTGCCTTAGGACAACGCTAAAGTATGTTTAACAATTCAGTTTAGGAACAATGAAAGGAAACCCATTACGAGTATAAAAACACATGTGGTAAGAGATATAAGAGCCCCAATGTGGCACTCAGATGTCTGGAAAGCCCTGAGTTGTGGAATTAACTCATAAATCTTAGTTCTGAATTTTTTTTCTCTGGTATCTGTATCCTGGCTCTTCCTGTCTTTCTTTTCCTAGTTGGTCCTGCCTCTCAGTATAATTAGAAAAATTCTCCATGAAGAAAGAGGCAGCATCCCTTTTGCCTGGAGACAGACCCCCAATCTGACGTCCCCAGTTTCCATGGGCGGTCACCTGCTTTTATCTTTGTCTTTAAAACGGTTTTCTTTCCCTGGAAAGGTCATTCCTGATCCTTCCCATCTGATGTAGGACTTGGTTTTTTTTAAGCAATGCCTTTAAATAGTAATTTACAGTTAAGCTGAGCTGTTTACAGTTTAAAAACAGCCAACTCCACTTAGCAACTGATCTGTTTCCGAATCCCTGAAACAGGAAAATCGAAGCAGTAAAGACAGGTTTCTATTTCCAGCCCTGATAGACTTAAAACTGAGAGGGTCTTGCCTTAACTTTATGGCCCATCTGAAATGGTAGGGTGAGCATTTTCATTCATTTAAATTCCACAAATTTTGAAATACAAAGTAGTTTGGACCAGAGCTGGACTAGAGTTTACATAGCATGCTCCTAAATTTACAAAAATAAAGTATCAATTTGCTGCTTACAAAAGTAATACTGGTGCATTGTAGAAAAAAAATTTAATTACAAAAATTAATCTTGGAAATCACAAGTTCCTCTGGCTGGTTCCATATTCACCAGATAAATCATTCTTTTGAGCAAGTATTTCCTGAAGCCTGCCATGTCTAAGAAAATTGTCAGAGGTCTGAGAGTGAGGTGTGTGTGATGGCCCTGGTGACGCCCTTGCCCTTGGAGTCAAGGAAGGGTAACTGGATGAGATGAGGAGCAAAGCCAGTGGGAGGTCATGGATCGCCCATGCTCCAGGGAGGAAGTTCTCTCCTCTAAGAGGGCTTCCAGGGGTTGTAGGTCTTAGACATAGAGGGGCGTTGGGAGGAGAGGTTCAAGGTTAGGGGGGGAAAGTAAGAAAAAAATATAAAGAGAAATGTGTTTGGACACTGGGCCTGGAAGGGGCCTACAGATGGACTAGTTCAACATCATATTTTCTAGAGCTGGTAGCATCTTTTTCATCTGGTGTTCAGTTTATTTGGCAATGACCTTTAATGTTTTTATTTCAGACGCCACAAATTTGAAGTGATAGGACACTGTTAAGGATAAACAAAGCCAGACACTAGTGAGAGCTGCAAGCATAGATTTTATTTAGTAACTAGAGGCCCGGTGCATGAAATTCATGCACTCGGGGGGGGGGGGGGAAGGGTCCCTCAGCCCAGCCTGTGTCCTCTTGCAGTCCGGGAGCCCTTGGGGGATGTCCAACTGATGGTTTAGGCCCGCTCCCAGGGGTGGGGAGGGTGGAAGGGGGCGGGCCTAAGCCATCAGTCGGACATCCTTAGTGCTACCACGGAGGTGGGAGAGGCTCCCTCCACTGCTGCTGTGCTTACCAGCCGTGAGCCCCAGCTTCTGGCTGAGCGGTGCTCCCCCTGTGGGAGTGCACTGACCACCAGGGAGCAGCTCCTGTGTTGAGCATCTACCTCCTGGTGGTCAGTGCACATCATAGCAACCAGTCATTCTGCTGCTCGGTCAATTTGCATATTAGCCTTTTATTATATAGGATAACTACTGCAATAGGGAAGAGGGTCCAGCATGAGGGCAGTTCAACTTCAAAGAAACGAGGCAGGAGACCTTTTAAAGGCTGGGGTGTGTTAAGGGAAAGGCACTGAGGGGCACTAGGGGAGTTGGTCCATGCGGCCGGCCACCTGGATTTGCTACTTGGCGCTTATTCAGAGGAGAAACACATTTCTTGCATCATTATGACAGGAGGCATCAGTGTAAGTTAGAGCCTTTGCTTCCCATGGAGAATGAAATTGGGAGTTCTCTTCTGAATGTTTGCCTTTCTAAGAGCTGACTCTCTAGTCACTGAAATGAATGGATAGTGAAGGAATCAGGGAAGGAAAATGCTAATTGAAGAAGAAGAAGAAGAAGAAGAAGAAGAAGAAGAAGAAGAAGAAGAAGAAGAAGAAGAAGAAGAAGAAGGAGGAGGAGGAGGAGGAGGAGGAGGAGGAGGAGGAGGAGGAGGAGGAGGAGAAGGAGGAGGAGAAGAAGAAGAAGAAGAAGAAGAAGAAGAAGAAGAAGAAGAAGAAGAAGAAGAAGAAGAAGAAGAAGAAGAAGAAGAAAAAGAAGAAGAAGAAAAAGAAGAAGAAGAAGAAGAAGAAGAAGAAGAAGAAGAAGAAGAAGAAGAAGAAGAAGAAGAAGAAGAAGAAGAAGGAGGAGGGGAGGAGGAGGAGGGAGAGGAGGAGGGAGAGGAGGAGGAGGAGGATACTAGTACACACTTGGAAACTATATTATGGTCTCTTAATTCTAGATGATAACTAAGCTACAATCCCGACTCCCCTGTCTCATCATAAACCCCTTGCTGGCAGGGCTCATGCCTTCTAGTTTGCATGTCCAGGACACACACATATTGTGCAGAGTGGGTATGAACAGAACCCTTTACTTGTGATGCCACAATGGTATGCCTTGCTTTTACTGAAGACAATGCCTTCCAAAGGTAGCCTTGTAGGCAAGTTATGGAGGCCTAGGCAGGACGCAAGTGTCATCTGCTGGACTTCTACTGCTTGAACAGTGGAACCCAGCAAGTGTTAAGCTGCCGGTGACACAACCCTGAAGAGCCATCCTTCCAGCCACAGCTCTTCCTTCTTCAACATGGAAGGGTATGTGCACATGTGCTGGGGAATATAACAGCTCCAGACAGTTCAGGGCATGCAGGTGCGCCATTTCTAAGCTGTGCTCAGGCCCAGGTAAAGGAAGAATCAGATTTCCCCTCAAATTTAATCCTCCTGGAAGCCAAAGAATGTGCTAGGAACTATGAAGATTATTGACTATTTTCAGAACATCCCTTCCCCCCTTTAGCTCCTCCTTCTCAGAATCTTATTTACTAGAAAGAACAGGCATAGCCAGCCTTCACTACTGAGAAGCATCAAAATCAGCTTTTATTTTCATTTTTAAAATAGATGCATATTGTAAACAATTTGGAAAATGGAGAATAAAAGCAGCCATAATTTCTCACTACTACTCCCTCCCCGCCCCCCAAATAAGCACTTATAACATTTTGATTTCCTTCCTGTCTTTGTTCTACTTGTTTCTATCACTTGACCTAGTTCATATTGTGGAGAAAGAACCCTCTCCTTAGGGTTTTGCTGTAAAGGTCAATGGATCCAGCTAACTAACAAGAAAACAATCACACTTTATAGTTGCATAACTTTGAATTTATCAAAGCGCATTGGCATCCAGCATCACCTCGGGTGGTGACATCAGACTAAACCATTTATCTGGAAACCAAGGTCAGAGAGCAGAGAGGGCGTCTCGCCTCACATGACGTGGCTGGGAAGCGTCAGGGCCAGCATTTGAGGTCTCTAGATTTCTTATCTAGAGCTTTCCCCCTGCAATGATGTCTATTGCCTTTCCAGTGAGCGTGTGCGTGTCTCAGTACAGAAATTCCGTTTGCGAGCTAGGACTTCTACTTCCTGTGGTTTATTGTTGTGCCATAGAACACATTTGTATTTAATGTGTCTGCTGGGCTGCCAGCCTGGGAACTCTGCCACCATCGCACACACAGCAGCAGTTTGCTCACCATGCACCAGTTTCCTCTGTCGCCCGAGCAGCTGGGCTTGGCATCTGGGCACAGCGCTGCCTCTAGAGCTCTCTTGCCAGAAGAAACTTGCCTCCGTAATCTGCCCAAGTACCTGCCTCCTCCACCAGATATGGTTTATAGCTGTGCCTGTGACCTCACTAGCCAGCCGCTGCTGGAAGTATGGACCGTTCAACAGAGAGCTTTCTATGTAAGTGCTACCTTGACCATCTGGCTCTCACCTCCCTGCCCGGCCCTCGCCAAATTTCTTTACCACAAAAAAGCGGTTCCGTATTTGCTAAGGCTTTTAATTTCTGGTGTGTTTTTTTTTCCATTTCTTTTTAAAATATTGCCCCCTCTCTGCCTCTTTGCCTATGTCATCTTTCCCCTCCTCCCAATCCAATATTTTGGGTTAACATCACAAATGAGATAGGGGTTAAAGAGAAAAAAGAGGCAGGGAGGGGCAAAGGAGACCACAGAAAGAGAAACCAGAAGGGAGAGAAGCCATGGAAGACTCAAGAATTTCTGCATGAGGCACTTTGATAAAAAATAAAATGTTTCTGTGACATGGTGTTTTCAGATGAATAATGGGTCTCATGAAAATTACCACATCTGATTATCAACTTTTTACATATGTCTCTCAAGCAATTTGAAGCTGACATTTCTTCAGCACGAAAGGCTTGCATGTTTTATTTTTAAACATCAAAGACTATTTTGTAAATGCAAATTTATTTTCACATAGAATTCTTATCGTTTTCCTGAAGGAAAAAAAAAAATCGGTCAGTCTATTCCTTTGACCATCAAATCCAGCCTGTTGTATTAATCATCATTCTTTATTCACTGCAAGGCCCCTGGTGGTTCTGATTGGAACTATTTATGTCAAGGTTCTAATACCATTTATTTCTGGATTGTTTGTTTTCTCTTCCATCTATTTGAGACCAGTGAAGAGCTTACATAACAGTGAGGAAAGCAATAAGGCTAATTGCTGGGATGTGCCTGGGTTTGTGAGTGAGCCAGTCAAGTAGGCCAATGGTTACTTCAATTGCCTTCTTGTCTCGGTTCTCTTGAGCATTCCTATCACCCTCAGCCTCAGAGTTGCCCCTGAATCTTTAATGAAGATCCTTCTCTCTACAAACCCCACTTACACTGTTCTTTGGAAAAGTAAGATCAAGGCCACATTGGGGTGCCTACCTGAGCCAGCTATAGTCACTCATCCTAGCCTGTCACAGACACTGGTCACCTCAGCACAGCCAGATGTTTAGCTCAAGAGCCAGGCAGCCAAAGCATTCTTTTTGCCTCAAAGTAGCTGAAAATTTTTGATTGAACTCGGTGGTGTTTTGTTCAAACTGGTCAAGAATGAAATTGAGTGGCTTCAGCCTTGAATTTTCCAACTAGGTTTCTGTTTATCGTCCTTAGATACCTCATCTCATAAAAGTCAAAGGCAAAAAAAATATTGTACCTTATTTTTGGATGCTAATTATTTTCAATATAATTCTATTCAGTCACCACTCATCTCACTTTCCCTAATTGGCTCAGATCTGTTCCTTGGTTTCATCACCTCATCCCTACATGGGAGGAAACACAGGATTCTTGGGTTTCAAAGGAGCTGTTCACAAAACTGACTCACAAATGAAATCAGTGGTGTCCTACCTGAGCTCATTCTCCACCCTGAATCCTTTCCTTCGAGCCAGCTCCATGAGGAAGGCTCTGCGGGTGGTTCCCATTTTCTTCTCCAAAATGAAGAGGACCAGATCTCGGAACTTGATGTCCTGAGGAGGAGAAGCCATCGAGGCACCCATCTGCCTGGGTCTCTTCTTCCGAGGGCCCGAGTGGGCCATTTGCAGCGAGTCCATGGGAAGGCGGCGGCTGCTGCCCCAGCTGTGTCTGAAGGTGGTGTCTCCAGCAGTGAGGAGAGTCTACCCCTCCTTCAGAAGAGCTCTGATGTCATCTCACCAGCAGGCTCTGAAGCCAGGGCAAGGTTCCTGGGCCCTTCCCTGGTGATGTTCTTCCTGCTGAAGACTGATGGGAAATTTCTGTCTCGTTGTCCAATGTGGAGGTCATAACAGAAACAGGAAATTAATGTTTGCTTTCCTATGCTACGTATAATCTCCTCAGATCTTATGAGAAGGGAAGGGAAGCATCATTTCCCCATTTTATTTATTTATTTGTTTGTTTATGTGTTGAGGCCCCTCTTGTCTTTACTTTTTATTTCTTTTAATCTCCCAACTTGCTTGCATTCTCTTCCTTTCGTAGACAATCACTGCAATACATGGGATTTCTAGAATTCACATGGCTGTTATAATACATTGTATGTGGCTGTTTGGAGTTTACATAAATGGCATTGTTATATTTCTCATTCTGCTGATCACTTATTTCACTCAAAACTATGTTTTCGGCCAGGCTGGTGTGGCTCAGTGGATTGAGCGTCGACCCATGCACCAAGAGGTCACCAGTTCACTGACCAGTCAGGGCACATGCCTGGGTTGCAGACTCGATCCCCAGTAAGGGATGTGCAGGACACAGCTGATTGGTGTTCTTCTCACATTGATGTTTCTATCTCTCTCTCCCTCTCCCCTTCTCCCTGTCTCTCTGAAATCAATAAACACATATTAAAAACAAACAATGTTTTCAGATCCATCCATGTTGTTCTGTGTTCTAATCTATTGCTTATAATTGCTCCATAGTATTTCGTGGTGGGCATTTTAGCTATGTTGATACATTTTATAAGTGGGAAAAAAACAAGATTCAGACAAGTTGCTCAAGATCGCAGAATAAGTGGCAGAACCAGATCTTGAATTAGGTCTTCAGACTCCACATGGTATCTGTCTCAGCTTTTTCAGTGGACTCCAAGGTTGTCTGGAGAATAGCCTATTATAGGCCTCAAAAACAGATCTTTTGGGATGAAATGGGCTGATCTTTTGGTGATAATTACTGCCATAAAGAGATGTTTTCATAACTTTATGTGCAAATGAAATTAGTGTCTTTCACTGATACACTTGATAGATCTCATTTCCTGAGCATCTCTGTGTGGCAAAGGCAAGTACCGACAAGCCTCAGCTGACTGAATCCACACAACCCCAGTCGGGTTGGTACTAACATTCCCATTGGGCTAAACAACCTGCTCAAAGTCACAGAGCTAGTAAATGGTCTCAAATAGGAAATTTTACAGAAGGGATTCAAATACTGTATCTCATAAGGACTTTTAATGTAGCTCCGTGGTTCCAGGATGCTAACATCAAAACCTGGGGATGAGTCCATTTTGGCCCTCACTGTTCATTGGGCCTTTGGTGCCTGAAATGCTGAAAGCTTCATGGGAGGACAGTCTTAACTACCAAGTGGCCCTGCATCATGGAGCAAGCAATAGACTCTGGCAAGAGCTGGGGTTGTTGTGTTCATCCCCACGTTATGGCCAGAGGAAGAACCGGCAAAAGGGATGGAGACCTGGCACAGGGATATGACCAAGAGCTCGGGCTCTGGCATCTGGCTGTGGGTACAGATCTCACCTCCTTTGCCTGCTGAGCTGAGTGCTAGGCCCAGAGGAAGCCCTTTAAATTAATATCCGTTGGTAATTTGGTATTTTGTCTTTAAAGAAGTCCCAGTTTGGTCTGAAATCAGATCTCTATGTATTATAACATTATAAATCATCAAAATGTTATACCAGCCATTGTCTTATTTAATTTGCTTTGAATCACTGCTATTGAAAATATTACCCACAAAAATTTAAAATGTGATGATGCCTGTCTGGTTCTTAGGCTATTTATGGTCTCTTAGCTCCAACTCTACCTTTCTCCTAGGCCCTGCCAGTAGGGGGCACTAGAGGGAGACTGCAAGGCTGGAGAGAGGAGGACTTGATCGCCTTGGTTTGCTTGATGATACTGCCAGGGTCTTTTCAGTTCATGGTTCATTACTCTGACAGCAGCAGCTGGTTCCATACTCCAGCTTTTTATTTATTATTTTTACCTCCCTAGCCGGTTTGGCTCAGTAGATAGAGCATCAGATGCAGGCTTAATGGTCCCGGGTTTGATTCCGGTCAAGGGCACATGCCTGGGTTGTGGGCTTGATCCCCGGTGGGGGGCGTGCAGGAGGCAGCCGATCAATGATTCTTTCATCATTGATGTTTCTCTCTCTCCCTTTCTCTCTGAAATCAATAAAAACATTAGAAAACAAAAAGATAGGGTGAACATATCTGCCTGGCCCACTGTGGGTCCAGATTCTGCCCTGTCCTTCACCCTGCAGGCCCACGTGCTGTCAGACACATCCCGAGCTCCTGACGTGGGTGGAGGATGACAGCCACGAGGAGACCGAGAGCACACCTGGTCACTGGCCGCTCTGCGTAGCTCAGTGCTGATTTGTTTTCCCATTTGGGGCAATACTTGGTACCCACATGATGGTTTTAGAGAGCTTTACTGAGTGCGTGTGTGTGTGTGTGCGTGTGTGGGCAGGGAAGAAGGGGAAGGAGGCGGGTTTTCCCTGGTTCACTGGAGAAGGGAGCCTCTTCCCACCAGCAAGCATCGCTTTATCCCTGCGAGTCCTGCTGTCCCGTGGACGTGCCCTGGGAGAAGTCCGTTTGAGAGAGAAAACGTCTGCTTCCGGCAGTTTTCTTTTCTTTTATATGAAATACCGTGTATCCTCTGCTTATTTCCAGCTGCGCATCTGGGAGCTTTGCCATCCTTGACTGTGCGGGCAGAGTTTGGTTTGGTTTGGTTTTTTTCTCTGAGCACCAGCTTCCTCTGCTGCCTGAGCAGCTGTGTTTGGTTCTTGGCAGCAAGTGTCTTCTGCAGCGTGGCGCTGCCTCCTTCGGAACACCGGTAGTTTCTTCTTATATGTACACATAGGGCAGTTGTTTCATTTTGTTAAAACATTTATTTCAATTACAGTTGACATTCAGTATTATATTACTTTCAGGTGTACAGCGTAGTGGTTAGGTATTTACATACTTTATGCAGTGACTCCCCCAATAAGTCTAGCACCCACCTGACACCACACAGTTATTACAATATGATGGACTATATTCCCTGTGCTGTACTTCGCATTCCCGTGACTATTTTGTAACTACCAATTTGTACTTTCTGAATCCCTTCACCTTTTTCACCCAGCCCCCAGCTCCCAGCCCCCTTCCCCTCTGGCAACCATCTGTTTGTTCTCTGTATCTATGAGTTTGTTTCTGTTTTGTTTATTTTGATTTTTATTTTTAGATTCCACATATAAATGAAATCATATGGTAATTTTCTTCCTCTGTCTGACTTATTTCACTTAGCATAATACCCCCTAGGTCCATCCATGCTGTTGCAAATGGTAAGATATCATTATTTGGGGGCCGGGGGGGGGGTGAGTAATATTTCATTGTAGATATATCTAAAAATCTTTACATTTTTCCTTTTGCCATTGAGAAGAAATCTGTAGCTATATATCCTTGATGCTAATAAATACAAGAAAATTCTACATTTTAGTGATAACTTGGGGTTTCACCTTCGTCTACAAGGTGAAAAAATGATGCCAAGAACAAGGGAATTGATGGAAGCAGCAGCTTATATGTGATTTCTAGTCTCTATTAGCGAACTCCAGCTGTGCACACGATGGTAGGTGAAAGCATGAGATCCAGGCACGAAGTGAGAAAGTACAGACCCTTGCCTCCAGGAAGCATTTGGGAATTTTGGTAGGAGAGTTGGGATTTTATTTGCAAAGAATCAGGAGCTGCTGCAGGTGTTATAGCAAAGGCAGGATGTGATAAAATGGTGCTGTAGTAGAATTATCCAGATGGTAATGAATGAGATGAATCAGAGGAGGGAGAGAGAAGGGAAGACATTAAGAGACAATTGTAATAGTCTAGGCATCAGGTCATAAAAGACTGGTTGGGGAGACTAAGGGTCAGCAATGACTCCTGGATACCTGGGGGGAAGTCCTCCAGTTCTCCGGTGATTTGAAATCTTTATCTTCAGCCCATTCCTCTCTCTTGAATGCCAGACCCATTTAAGTTCCCCTTAGGGATCTTACTCAAAGTGCCTAAAACAGAACTCCTTCTCCTCACTCCCCAAACTGCTCTTCACCTCTCTCCCAGATCCTTTCATTCTCACTGGGTGGCATTTCCTGGTAACCGGGAGCAACATCTCTGTCTCCTCTGGACCATGAGCCAGAATTAAGCACAAGGGTCAGATAGGTGTGGGGGAGTGTTTGAATGTTGGAAAGTTCCGGAATATTTAACCTTTGATTTTTGTTAGCTGGGCAAACTGGACCAACACACCACTGCAATCTGGGTCAGGGATCAGCTTTGTTATTGGTAAACTGGAGAATCCGGGTAGATTGTTTAGTCCTACCTTATTGTTTAGGACACATATCATTTCATTGAAAAGCTATGACATAATCACATGACGATGATGGAGTAGCAATAATGCTCATCTGTAAAGATGTTAGGCTTTATGAAGCACTTTAACATTTACCCTTACACTCCCCTTCAGAGAACCCTGGAGGATATTTAACTCCTCCTCTCACACTCTCCTGCTGGAGGAATTCGGAGGAGAGAGGGGAGGGGAGAGGCAGGAATGGTGCTTACAGGGGAGGGGGTCTGTCCAGGGTCTGGAGGGAGGGGCCAGGTCTCCAGAGCACCCAAAGCCTGAGTTGGCCCTGGGAAGCCACCAACAGCTTCTGAGCAGGACAGAGGCCAGAGAAAGGCTGTCTAGCAGTAACATGTGGACTAGTCTAGAAGGAGGTGCCTCAGAGACATGGATCCACACTCCAGCTGGCAGACTATTGCCATAGAGCCTATGACAGGCCAGG
The DNA here is from genome assembly GCF_000147115.1 of Myotis lucifugus. Taxonomy (NCBI): domain Eukaryota; kingdom Metazoa; phylum Chordata; class Mammalia; order Chiroptera; family Vespertilionidae; genus Myotis; species Myotis lucifugus. The sequence goes on from NW_005871114.1 coordinate 2,593,153, forward strand.
AAAGAGCTGAAAGAAGCCTGAACTGGGGCTTCATTCATTCATTCACTCACAAATATTTACTGTGTGGCTACTATGTCCCAGGCACTATTCTACACAGTAAGAATATAGAGTGAATAAAACACACAATCCCCACCCTCATGGAATTTACTTTTCATTAAAGGGAAATAGACAATAAATACAATTAACAAATAAACTGGAGAAGGTCAGATGGTGTTAAGAGCTATGGAAAGAAACAAGGGCATTTTTAACTAAGATCTCAGAAGGCCTCACAGAGGAGGTGATATTTGAGCAAAGACTTAAAAGAAGCTATTTTCAGTAGGAATAGAGCTTGGGGGCAAATGCGACAGAGCAAGGAGGCAAGTCATAAAGAAACAACTTTCAAAAGAGAAACTCTCACAACGATTTAGACAGAATTAGAAAACAATAGGGTCATAACCAAAACTGTTAAATATACAGAATTAAGCCAAACTGAAATGTGTTTGTCCTTTCCAGTTTGAAAAGAGTTGGTTGGGTTTTTCAGTTATTCTTTACTAGATTTTGTGGGGGAAACTTGATACCACACAGTACTTTTTGTCACTCAAGGGGTTGAGATGACCTTAGAGCAGTGAAATGGACAACAAACAGAATCTGATGATAATGATACAGGGTGGGCAAAAGAAGGTTTACATCTGTGAGTACACAGAACACAGTTTGTTCTTGAATTACTATTTATTAATTATTGTATTATTTATTTGTATTACAACTGTAAATCTACTTTTGTCCACCCTGTACGCTTCACATTCTGGGATTGCTCCTAGTCCCTTAGTTATGGGTCTTTGTCCTCCTCCTGCTGTAAACACTCACAGTCAAGGTCACTGAAATCCCCCCAGAGAAGATCCCTGGTCACTGATGGTAGATGCTGTGGTTTGCTGCCTAGAGCCCCTCTTCAGGTCGGAGACACTCATTTCCTCTGCTGCTGGGCGTGTTGTGAGCTGATGGCTCACGGCCAAGGGAGCCACCTGGCCTGGGGTCAGACCCCTTTCTGGTGGGTTATGAAGACCTTGGTTCAAGGGGTGATGACTCTGAAAGCTCTCCAGCTCCTGCAGGATTGGCTGAGGCCTGTGACTGCGCCGTGGACCAACTGTGCCCTCCACTAAGTCTACAGACTTCCAGCTCACAAATCCCCATGACAGGGCCAGCTTCCTGGGAGCTCACAATTAGAACACACATTTTGAGTTAGAACACTCATTTTGAGTGTCTCCTGCTCCTAACTACTTTTCTTTATGTAGACAAGCCTGGCTTGTCTTCCCACCTAGCTCATAGGAGACCATCCTTGACCTCTTTGTGCACCCCAGAGAGACAGCCCCTCGTTACACACCCGCTTCTATCCAGAGAGGCCAAAGAATTCTGTGCATGCACCACCCCGGTGCGTAGAAAAGGACTGCTCGGGGCCACAAGTGTCTATGCCAAACCAGTTCTCTAAAGCTGGTTTTGCTGGGGCCGCAGCCAAAACCCTCTCTGATTCCTTGCCAGGAAGTGAGTCTTTTATCACCACCTGGGAGGAAAAAGGGGCCCAACCGCCCAGGCCCAGTTGAAACAATCACACATTGGTGAATATGGTGTGAAACTCAGTTCCTGATGCAACAGCTCTGAGAGATTTATCTTGAATGTGTGTTTCTCAAAGAGAACAATTTAGGGAGAGGGCATTGGGGAGTCCCTTTCAGCACAGTAATCTTTTCCCATAAAGGTTTGTGAGCTCTTATTTACTTTCTAAAAGTAACAGAAAATTTCATATTTGATGTTTTAATATTTTAGAGACCATAGTATGGCTTATAGCTCTTTGTTAACTAGTTTGTATTTAACCAAAGGTTTTAACTTGTATAAACTATATGCTACTGTGGTACAAAAGAGGCTGGCTCCTTTTCAAAGCTTTCTGAGGTAGCAGGTTACTTAGTCATGGGAGGAAATAGACCTACACACTCTTAGTAATTCTGAGCTCTGTTAGAAAAAGCAGAAGAGGGTCCAGAAGGAAGAACTTTTGCTGAAGGAAAAAGTTTGCTTCAGAGAGAAAAACCAGCTTGGGAAGAGAACAGAGGGAGAGAGGAGCGTTCCAGAAAAATCCAAGTGGGGGCTGGCAGCTCTGAGACGAAAATTCTGTAAATTCTAGATGTTCAAAGTCTCCTGGGCCTCAGTGGGTGTCTTAGTCCATTTGGGTTGCTATAACAAAAAGACCATGGCCTGGGTGGATTAAACGATAAAAGTTTATTTCTCACAGTTCTGGAGGCTGGGACAAGGTCAAGGTGCTGAGACCTCTCTTACAGGTTTGCAGGTGGCTGCCTTCTTGCTGACACGAAGAGCGATCACCCCTCTTGTCTTTTATCTGATAAAAGCACTAATCTCACCCTCGTCACCTCATGGCCTCCCAAAGACTTTACTTCCAAATATCATCGCACTGGGGGGTAGGGCTTCAAGATGTGAATTCTGAAGGACACCAACATTCAGTCCGTAACAGTGAGTAAAAACAAAAGCAAAAACAAAATCAATGTTTGCTTCTTACATGCATACATTGTTACATAAATATTTGTTCTCTGCTCAGAACTTTGGTTCACAACCCTGGCTACACAAAAGCACTATCTGAGCTTTTAAAATATCAGGCACCAGGCTCCATCCCAGACTAATGGAATCAGAATCTCAGGGTGTGGGGATGAGGCTGAAAAAGCATCCGTGTTTTCCCCCAGCTCCCCAGGTGCTGCCCAGGTTGACAAGGTTGACAAGCTGCTGGTTTAGAGTATTTGTTGTGGATGGCTGCCATTGCTAACTATGCTTTGTCTTCCTTTATAAAAGCTAGACACAGACTCCTTCCCACTCCCTTTTGACATTTGGGTTTGCTAAATGAAATCACTGCTTTTAAGCAGGGCATCATGAGAAGGCATCCATCCCACTTTAAGTACAAACTCCACTTCATCGTCATCCTGTGAGAGTGTTCCTCAACGCCACAAGCACAGATGGCCACTTGCTTCTTCCATTCACCCAGGCACTATCTAGAGGGGGTTATAGTGCCTGGAATTATCCAAGAAGATTGGACTGAAATTGACAGATGAAACTAAACTTTACATCCCCACTCTCCTCCCCCACACATTCCAGCAAGAAGAAAGAAACTCCGCTCTTCTCTAGACAAAATAACAAAGTTCACATTGTCTCTGTACACAAAAGGTAAAGTAAGTGGTCTTGCACCCTGACACATGAGCTTTTAAATAAATTTGCATGTGCTTACATATATTCAGGGGTAGGAAAAAGTAGGTTAAATTATGAGCCATCGTTACCCAAAAGATAGATCGCCCAAAAGTAAGTTTACGAAATAATAACAACAAGAAGACAAATAATACAAATAAATAACACAATACCTCATGACTAAATAATACAAGAATAAACTCTGTTTTGCACATTCACAACTGTAAACCTACTTTTGCCCACCCTGGCATGTCTACCCACCCACTGCAAACCAAGGCAGTGTGGATGGTAACTGAGTGGGCCGCACCCCTGGCATGCTCTGGGATTCTGGTGGCGAAGAAGAAGTGCTAGCTTCGTGGGGCAAATCCTGACATACACATGTAGGAAGTGCTGCACAACGGAACCAGGCCGCGGTGCTGTTCACAAGAGGTGCTATTTCAGTCCTGCAGTGAGCTGGCCAGACAACGTCGCGCTTCAGTTCCAACGAAGCTGTCGCCCGGTGCAGGCACAGAAGTTCTCATTGTCACCACGTGGTGTCAGTATTTTCTATCTCAAAAGGTCTCTGGGTTGTAAAGCAAAATTCCTGTTGGAGAAAGTCTGGAGCATTTGGTTGTGAATACATTACTTTATTGAATTAGATCTCACTCCTTCATCTCCTGCTTTGTGTTTCTTTTCCCTCATCGTGCAGAAAAGGGGCAGCATCCTCTTTATCTGCAAAGGCCAGCATAAGACTCTATCATTCATTCATTCATTCAACAAACAAATGTTGAGGATCAGCATTGTGTCATACAGGTGCCTCCTCCCACGGAGCTTTTGGGGTTCCAGGTGTCAGCATAAACAGGGACTGGACGGCAGCTCTGTATGAGAAGGGGTTGTCTCTGCTTTTGCCATTTAGCAGCGGTGTGGCCTTGAGCAGGAAACTTAACCTCTCTGAGCCATTCTGTCAGGCATAATAAGCACCTTTCTTTCAGTTTATCATGAAAATTAAAGCTGTTATTTGCACTTGCAGCTATTATGGAATGTCTGTTTAACACATAGGTAGGTGCTGCTCTGGCCTCATGGTCCTGCAGCTCTGGGACTGTGCAATAAATACTCGGTGTACCGGGTATTTTGAAGAAAAGTGCTGCTGAAAGTTATCGTATACTTCGGGAAGCTTATGGTGACCATGCTCCATCTCAAAATACTTGTAAACACTGGTTTAAACACTTTAAAAGTGATGATTTCGATGTGAAAGACAAAGAATGTCCAGGTCAACCGAAAAAGTTTGAAGAACAATTACAAGCATTATTGGATGAAGATGCTTGTCAAACTCAAAAACAACTTGCAGAAAGATTTACCTTGCTCAGCAAACAATTGCCGATTGTTTACAAGCAATGGGAAAGATTTTAAAGGAAGGAAAATGGGTGACATGTGTAGCTAGCGATGGACATTACTTTGAATAAAGCACTTTTGATGTTTCTCTTGAAATTATTGTTTTCTTTTATTACAAAATCTGCATTTTTAACCATTATGCAGGTTAGTTGGTAACGGATTAAAAATGAGGATTAACCATTAACCGGTTAATCTTTCTGCAAGTTGTTTTTGAGTTTGACACGCATCTTCATCCAATAATGCTTGTAATTGTTGGTCTTCAAACGTTTTCGGTTGACCTGGACGTTCTTTGTCTTTCACATCGAAATCATCACTTTTAAAGCATTTAAACCAGCGTTCACAAGTATCTTGAGGTGGAATATGTTCACCATAAGCTTACCGAAGTATACAATAACTTTCAGTAATGAATTAAAACTTCCCGCAAATGCTCTTTTTTGGCACAAAATTCGACATTTTTAAGCGTAAACATATCTATGATGTTAACACCTTCAGCAAATTTGACATATGAAGTGCTGAAGCTTGTTGTCAATACAACAAAATAGCATACATATCAAATCGCATATATATCAACATATGTGTAACCCCATCTATTGAAAAAAATCCGCATTATTAACCAGTACAGCTAGCAGCATGGAGTTCGGAGCCAAGTCTAGGTTCCATCATTTACACTTGGTGACAAGGTAACTGGCTTAAATCCTTGAAATGTGCATTTAAATATTGATAGATATTTCCCACCTGCAAATTGTTCTCCATTGAGGGTGTAACAATTTACACTCAGATTATACACCAGGGAGGTGGGAATGGACCCATTTCCTCGTACTCTTAATACACAGTGTGTTGTTATAAACTGTGGGATCTTTGCCAATCAGATGTTGGAAAAGGTGTCACAGTGGAGTTTTCATTTGCATTTCCTTTCATACGACCAAGTTTGTGCATTTTTTTCATCTAGTGGCTATCTCTATTTCTATAAACCAGGGGTGGGGAACGTCTGGCCCTCGAGCCATATAAAGCCCACAAAATCACTTGGTCTGGCCTTGCCAAGGGATTAGGGGTGAGTTAAATAAATGTTTGGCCAAATAGAGCAGGGTAATTTTTACGTTGATAATTTTGTATGGCCCACGATTGATGTTATAAATATCCAAATGGCCCTTGGCAGAAAACAGGTTCCCCACCCCTGCACATCATTTATATCTGTTGCCTAGTTTCTATGGAATGTATTGTATTTTTCTTGTCAATTTGTGAAACTTGTTTCCATTTTACACAATTAGCCCTTTTCCTGCATACAGGTTGCAAATGCTTGGTACAACTTTTCCTCTGACTTTTTATCTTGTAATGGGCGGTGTTTTCTTAAACATAGATTTTTTTTAATGTAATTTATATATCAATTTTATCTTTTAAAACTTCTATGTTTTCTGTCATGCTTAGAAAGTCATTTCCCACTCTGAGATTCTAAACCAAAGGGAAAAAATTCCTCAAGTTCTCTTTCGTGTTTTAAAAATGGTTTTATTTTCATGTTTAAGTCTTTAATCTTCATGGGATTGATTTTTCTGTACAAAGTAAGGTATTGGATCCATATTGTCTCGAAACCTACTGGAGTGTTGAAAGAAGGTGAGTGGCTTCTAAATTTGACAGCAGGAGGATGTCAAGGTGCAGAACTTTAGGCCCTTAGCACTTTCTGAATTGTATCTCTTGTCATTTGGAAAAAGAAGAAATATGTGCGCATTGAGCTAAAAATAGTTCAACAACTAGCTGTGTGGGAGAGTGGAAAGAACATGAGCTTCCAAGTTAGAAAACCTGACTTCCCTTCTCCTATTGAGTAATTGTGGGAAAGTCATTCCACTGCTCTGTGCCTCAGTTTTCTCCTCTGTATAATGGACCTAATAATAGTATCTGTGTTATGCTGCATTGTGAAGTTAAACTGCATTAATACGTGTGAAAGAGTTTTATGCACTTAAAGGTCTCTAGACACATGAGTTATTTTAACTTTTACAAGTTGATACAGCATTGCCAGTTAACTTAGGCAACACACTTCTAGATTTTGAAATTTATTAACTTTCTTGAAATCCTTCCAACTTCTTTGGAGATGGCTAGCTTCTTTCTCCCTGCTGGTGAGTATTCTGAGTTCGCTGATTTTTGTTTATTTGTTTTCTGACATCTGAGTGGGAGGAGGTGGTGATAGGAAGAGAAGGGAAGATTAGGAAGTTAGAATCATCCACTAGGCTTTGAGGGAGAGGGAGGGGAATCAGCATAGGGGGAGGGGGAGTGATTTGGTGGAGAGAGAAAACAGGGAAACCCAGAGGGAGCCTGAATGGACTTATTTGCAATCTTGTAAATATAATTATTTCCCAGAAAAATCTTAGACTTTTGCTGTTTTATAATTTAACTGACAGTAAGTTTTGTGGGCAGTACAGAATAAAGGCGAAGGGTCAGGTAGTGCAGTGGTTGGATCCGAGTCCCTCCTTTTTTTTAGTAGCCCCGGTTTTCTCATCTCTGAAGCAGAGAGCGATACGTACATGCATTCCTCACGCTCACGTGAGACAGATTGGGGATCGCAGTGGGTGATCAAGAAAATATCTCATGAGGGTGGCTTGTGTTTGCCTTTGGAAAACGCAGTAACCGATCCTGCTGGAGACAGGTGCAGCTGGAATCCAGGCAATCGCCCTTCCCCATCCCAGACAAATGCCCCTCCCCACCTTGAAGCTAGCAGAAGTCTAGGCAGAGGAAGATGCTACGGACACCCCGCCAAATTTGCATGAAATGACACGGGACAATGACTCCGTTCTCACAAGGGGAAGACAGAGTGTCCAGGAGGTGGGGGATGGCAGTCCATGAGACCAGCAGAAGGACTAGGAGACAATCAAGCCACCATCCAGGTTGCACCTTTCGGTGAAGAAAAATCTGACTGTGATTTACTTGGTTGGAACCAGAGAAACCTGTTCTTCGTAATTCTCTTGGCTGTATACCTGGCTTTATCGGCTCTTCTGTCAATCCATTACCTGATTCCCAACACACAGGGCTCGTCCATATACGTCATTACAAAGGTTCCCGGCCCCAGGGGAAAAGTGACTTCAAAGTTCCTTCTCTGTTTAGCACATTCTCAGTTATTAAGTCCTAAAAGTTTGACAACAGGGCACCCCAAACACTCTGTTCATCAGTTGGCCCAGGTGCTGTTATGAGTTACAATATTTTCTCCGCGTCAGTTATTGTCAATAAGTGAATTCTCAGGAAGTGTATTGGAAACCACCACAGGATGTGTGCGCTTTTTGTGAGGTGACGTCATTAAATTTTCAGCATGGGTTTCTGATGATTTCTGTACCCGCCTAGAGCATTGTGCTTGTGTCTATGTGCGTGTGCTCCGATTAAAAAAATCCACCAGCAGGGCCAGCTCCGTGGGTGCGTGACCTACGAAGCCACATAGGACCTCCCACTCAGAAGAGACTCACTTGGTTTAATGCTCTACTAACACCGTCCTGAAATTCTTAATTATATTTGAACAAGGGTCCTCACATTTTTATTTTGCATTGGATTCCACAAAATATGTAGCCAGTCCTGGTCACAATGAAAATCCAGGCTTGGTTCAAAAGGACAAACAAGTTTTTTTTTTAAAAAAAAATGTTTATTTTGATAGTTACCAGTATTTTATTTTATTTTTAATGCCTACCATTTAGGTACATAGGAAATACATACCATTGCTTATAGGGAAAAATGTATATATCTTATGTTAATGCATATACAAAAGGTCTGAATCTTGAACGAACAGCAGTAAATTAATGGTTTTGAAAGGGGGGAAACTACAGTTGAATTAGTTTCTTCGGTTCAAGAGCATTAATTACCACGTCACCCCTTACAGTTAGAGGAAGTGAGAAAGAAATAAGACTAAATAGAGAAGGTCAGTCAACAGTGTAGAAAAGAAAGAGAGAGGGATCTAGGGTGGGAGAGTGAAATTAATCAAGTATTGAGCCCAATGTCCTCTTTTGAGGCAAAGAAAACAATTTGCATGGCCTCGCCTCCTGATGTCTGCATTACCTGATGGTATTGACTTATTAGGAGACAGATTGTGTGCTCTCTTCACTGTGTGGTTTTTAATTTTTCTAGGTCTGAACTTGCTTTGCAACACACGAGAAACATCTCCACGATCTCTCTCGACGATCTCTTTAGGTGACCGGGCTCAAAAGAACACCAACTTGTGCAGGTGGCTTTGATCCCTATCTCTCCTTCTACTTGGAGTCATTTTACCATTTTTCCTTAACCTGTAATAATACAGTTAAAAAATAAGTTAACCTCTTTTCTTATTCTGTGCAAGTACATATTTTTCTCCCTACATATTTAGCACTATTTCCTTTTTTGGTCCCAGCCATTTCTTTTGCCAAGTTTTCTCTTAAACAGATATGTGTTCACCAAAGAAATGATTCTGTTGCTTTAAGAGAGAAAAAAAAATGTTACACTTGGTCAGTCTGAAAATGGAACACCTGGCACCCATATTTAGAAATTTTAAACACACACACACACGCGCACACACACACACACACACACACACACACACACACACCAGCCTTTAGCACTGAAGTGTGCAAAACATTACAGGAAGCTCATTGCCTAAAAGCAGTTGAGTCCAATCATTTATTTGTAACTTGGTTGTTTAGAACTTGAAAGCACTTTTCCCCATAGAAGCAAAGCTATAAATGGTGCTATGGTCCCCAGGCTCAAAAAACTGTTGCAGAAACGTCTGGTGATGAAAATATAAAACAATTCTGTGGCAATACAGTCACTGAGCCAAAGAGAAACGCTAACCAAAGTAAGAATGTGTTTGCTTTGAGTGCTTACGCTTGGAGAGGAAAGGGTTTCATCTGAGAAGGTGAAGAGGCAGCTGCAGGTTTCCGAGGTGCCGTGGGTCATTTCAGAGACCCAGACTCTTCGGCCCCTCAAGCAAGGGTAAACCACACGGCGCTGGTGTGAGGCCTAGGTCTGAGTTCTGGTTTTGGCTCAGAATGCAAAGGAGAGCAAGAGAGGAAGGGACTTTTCCTGAGGCATCTAGAGTTGGGGGGGAAAGAGAGGGGGGTGAATAAAGCTGGGTGAACTGTGGTAGCACGGCCCACATTGTTCCCTTGGAACAGAAACTCCCCTTGGAGCTCCTCTTGCCACCTTCCTATGTGTGTGGAAAGCTCCAGCTCACAGGTCCTCTTCTCTGGGGAGCTGCCGCATGTTCCGAACCCCCCACTAGCTACCAGCCCAGTTCAGTCTCTCTCTGTGGAAGCACACTTTACATGGCTTTGTAATTACTTATGTGTCTTCTCCACTTGGCTAGAACCACTCACAGGAAAAAATACTATAAATTATTTGTTTCTTTCTTTATTGATTAAGGTATTACATATGTGTCCTTATCCCCCCATTGCTCCTCCCCCGCCCCCCCCCCCCCCCCCGCTCATGCCCTCACCCCTCTGGTGTCTGTGTCCATTGGTTAGGCTTATATGCATGCATACAAGTCCTTTGGTTGATCTCTCCCCCTTACCCCCACCCTCCCCTACCTTCCCTCTGAGGTTTGATGGTCTGATGGATGCTTCTCTGTCTCTGTTTTTGTTAATCAGTTTATGTTGTTCAGTATATTCCTCAAATGAGTGAGATCATGTGGTATTTATCTTTCTCTGACTGACTTATTTCACTTAGCATAATGCTCTCCAGGTCCATCCATGCTGTTGCAAATGGTAAGAGTTCCTTCTTTTTTTACGGTAGCATAGTATTCCATTGTGTAGATATACCACAGTTTTTTAATCCACTCATCTGCTGATGGGCACTTAGGCTGTTTCCAAATCTTAGCTATTGTAAATTGTGCTGCTATGAACATAGGGGTGCATATATCCTTTCTGATTGGTGTTTCTGGTTTCTTGGGATATATTCCTAGAAGTGGGATCACTGGGTCAAATGGGAGTTCCATTTTTAGTTTTTTGAGAAAACTCCATACTGTTCTCCACAGTGGCTGCACCAGTCTGCATTCCCACCAGCAGTGGATGAGGGTTCCTTTATAATTATTTTTTAAAAATATATCAAGAAACTGCAAACACAGGAAGGCATGTTTCAATTGTCTAAGTTGTGAGCAAGCTATGAGCAGCAAAAAACAGGAGCAGGGGAAGGTAGTGGGGACATCATCCCACCACAGGGGAAGATTGGAGACTGTAGGGACCAGGTCTCAGATCACAGCCTACCCATCTCTCCCTTCGTTGGTCCAGAACCCCTTGCCTCTTCTCCAAGATGAATGGAAGAAGGAATCCTGAGGCGGGTTAGGTGAGATTAAAACTAAGTGTAAATTACTGCTTTACAAGCTATGGTGGGTATGAAATCAGTGACAGCCCGATTTCCCTGTGGGGAACACCCCAAATACATGGGCTTGGGTGGGCCTCTAACCCAGCTCCAGGTGGACAACAGGGCATCACTTTCTTCTTGGCCTTGGTGTTGGTTTAGGGATGGAGATGTAACAAAAATATCTAATCAGGATGGATCTCACTACTCTTGAGGGTGCTGTCACCATCCTGTTGTACTTGAACCTGAGGCTGGAGGAGCCAGAGTGGTGGTATGTTGGTGAATGTTTAATAATTGGTGCTTTAAAAAAAACCCTAATTTATAGTACTTTTCAATTCCTGTGGTGTAAATATATATATTTGCATTTTATATATATAATCGTGCTTGGTGTTCTCTGAGCTTCCTGGATGTATGAGTTGGTGTTTGAAATTAATTTGGGGGAAATTTCAGTCATAATGGTTTCAAATATTTATTCTGTTCCTTTCTTCTAATTCTGATATTTCCATTATATGTATATTATACCTTTTGAGTGTTCCCACAGTCCTTGTATACTCTGTTTGGGGTAGGGGGTTGTTTTCCATCTTTGTTCTTTTTGTTTTTTGAATATTCTATTAATATATCATCTAGCTTTGAGATTTGTTTCCTAGTCTACTAATAAGCCTACCAAAGGCACTCTTCATTTCTGTTACAGTGTGTTTTGTTTTTTTTTAATCTCTTGAATTTTTTTGGTTCTTTCTTAGGATTTCCATCTCACTGCTAACCTTGCCTATCTGCTCTTGCATGCTGCCTACCTTATCCACTACAACAACCCTTAGTACATTAATCATAGACGCTTTAAATTCCCAGTCTGATAATTCCAGCATCCCTGTCCTGTCTGGTCTGAGGCTTGCTCTGTCTCTTCGAATTGTGTTTTGTTTTGTTTTCACTTCCGGTATGCCTTGTAATTTTTTTCTTGGTAGATGGACATGATAAACTGGGTAAAAGGAACCGCTATAAACAGGTCTTTAGTTTATGTGGTGGTGCAGTGTGGGGGCAGGGGAGGCATTTTAGGGTACTGTGATTAGGTCTCAGTTTTTCAGTGATCTTATGCCCCTGGGCTGTGAACTTCACGAGCGTTTTTCTTTTTTATTCTTTCCCCTTAGGTGGGACAGGATGGCCAGAGTGAGCTGGAGTGGGTCTCTCCCTTTCCCAGGTCACTTGGGCTCTGATAAAACCCCAGCAAGTCAGGATTGGGTTACCTAGTTTCCCCAGAGGGCAGGCGTTGTTAAGAGTGAGCTAGTGCTCTGGTCACTACAAAACAGTTTCTTTTCTTCTCCCCTGCTGGGAGCCCAAGGGGGTTTTTTCTGATTATTTACCGTGGGAACCTGGTTAAGCTTCTAGAGGTAAATTTCACAATATAGTTGGGTTCCCTTGTGGCTGGTTCTCCCTGTAATTTTTTTTTTTAATCCTCACCTGAGGATATTTTCCATTGATTTTTAGAAAGAGTGGAAGAGAGAGGGAAAGACAGAGAGAAACATCGATGTGAGAGAAATACATCAATTGGTTGCCTCCTGCATGACCCCTGCACTGGGGAGGAGCCTGCAACTGAGGTATACGGCCTTGACCAGAATAGATGTGCCCTTGACCGGAATCGAACCTGGGACCCTTCAGTCCTCAGGCCAAAGCTCTATCCACTGAGCCAAACCAGCTAGGGCTCCCTGTAATTTTTAATTCTCAAAGTTGTCCCCACTGAACTTCCAGCAATTTGTCAACTCCAGTTCGGGTTTTTCTACACCCTCTCTCATTTCCTCCTGAGTCTGCTCCAGTAGCCACAATGACCTATATTCACCTGTCTCTCCAATCCTGTGGGCAGCGGTTTGCACTGTGTCCTCTCCTCTCTTATAGGTCAAACAAGATTTGTTGATTTTTCACTCTGTTCAGCTTTTTACTTGTTGTTAGAATGGAGTTGCATCTTCCAACCACCTTATATGTGGGAAGCTGGCAACCTCAGTGTTTTTTAGCATTAATTCAATTCCTGAGTTTAAATAGTAATTACATCTCACAACTACTTTTTACTTTATTTATTTTCAGGCATCTTTTAATAATTGCCAGATCTAATTCAGAAAGTGTTTATATATATATATATATATATATATATATATATATATATATATCAACTCGGAAACCAGGAATTTGCTTGCTATGATGTGCGCTGATCACCAGGGGGTGGCGTGGAACGAAGGAAGACCCTGGCCAGCAGCTGGAAGACCCCAATCAGCTCTGATTGCCAGCCAGGCCTAGGGACCCTACCCATGCACAAATTTTGTGCACCAGGCCTCTAGTACATAAATAATATTCTAGTTTTGTGTTTGCTATAGAAAAAGATCAAAGAAGTAGAATATAGTCCTTTTGCTGCAATGTTTATGATATGATATGCACCAGAAAAAAATATTAGATTTGGCATATGGCTAAAAGCCAAAACTGTAGTCCATGTACCAAGAGATAGAGGAAGTCAGAGTAGAGGTTGTAGACCAAAAGGGGCCACATACTACCTGACTAACTTAGGGAAGGCCTGCGTGGCGGCCTTGCAAACTCAAAGACCTCAAGTAACCACAAAGGATGGTCTGAAATTAAAACTTTTTAAATTAAAAAGCAGTCTGTGGTGGGTAGTCATGTCCTAGGCCAGTATCTTCCCTGACAAAGATCAACTTTGATCTTAACTCAGCTTATTGTCTTTTTGCATCTATGATAACATACCTTTGGAATGTCAGAGTAACTTGTAACTTCCCTTTTTCTGGACCCCTCAGGGCACAACCAGTGTGTCAGGGTGCCAGGGCTAAGACCACAAATTCCCTCATTGTTATTATTTGTTATTTGTATATTGTTACTTGTTAGTGTCAATTATTGACTGTTAACTATCCTGTACCCACCTATGTAAAAGAAACATGTCTATCATTTTACTTTTTATCCAATCCCAGAGGTTTCCACTCTTTGCTTTCTCCCACTTCCCTAATCTATCACCAGTGGATTTTATGTAACCCACTTACAACTCCTCCTTCGATGGTAATTTATAGAAATAGGTGAAAAACCGCCATTCTCCAGAGCATTATCTCAATGCAACCGTACAATCAATGGGTCCAGGCTGCCTGTTAAGTAGAGACATGAGCGTTTATTCCAATAATGCAGACAGTATGGGAGAGCAGCAGCTCATCCACAAAAATCTGCTCTGCACCCCACCATAAGCCAGTTGCTTATATTGGCTAGGAGGACAAAGATTACATGGGGAAGTAGGCAAAAGGGATATGCCAAATGGACAGTTTACAGGCATGCAAGGGGCTGGGGGTCTTCAAAGGGCTGGTGATTCTGGTTTCTGCAACAAAGTTGTTAATCTTTTCAAGATAATCTGAATTTCCAGGTGCAACTCCCAGCCAGGTCAGAATGTGCCTTCTTTAATTAAAACAATCACAGTTAACAGAGCATGATTAATATTTCTACAATTATAGCTGGTCCCCAATATTCTATTTCTGTCCCTGTCATTTCCCCACTGCTATTTTTATCATGTTATATCTATGAAATTAGTTTTAGATGAAAAATCTCATCCTGCTGGACTGCATTTTCTTCTGCCTTGAAAGCAGTCCTTGGGGATGGAATACAGCGAATGCAGGATCTAAAAAGAGGAAGACATTAAATACAGCAGCAAGCTATCAGACTACAAAAAAATAAACAGGAGAAAAATTAAAAAGAATTCCTGCAACCCAGTTAGGTTGGATAAGTCAATTCCAAAAAAAACCCTTCTCATTGTTTTACCTTGGAGATGGTTTCCCTAATTTGTTGAATGTTGCTTTCTATTAATTGAGAATTGTCAGAAAGGAATTGTCACATTCCTTCAGATTCCTCACAACCATGGTTATGCCACAACAACAAATAACCTATCGCTGCTCAGTTCTCTAGAACTGCCTCCCTGACCTGGCCCAGCTCTTGATTTATCCCACGGGTAGCCCTGGAAGTGGCATTCGGGGCTTTTACCATGCCACAAGCGAACCAGGTCACTTCTACATTAAGGGAGCCCACCATCACCAGCATTTAAAAAATGGCTAAAGCAATATATTCAGCAGGGCTCCACAGGAGGAGGTCGTCTTTGCAGTCCGGTGCCATGGCTGTGAGAAGGTCTCTTTTGGTTTGGACCCTGAGATGTTTTGGGGGCATAAAGACTGTCAGTCGTCCTAAGGAGCAAAGCCCCCTGTTCCTCCTGTTGGCAGGGATATATATGAATAAACAGTTATCCCACATTTCAGAAACCAATCAGCCTGCAGCTTAGTATGTCCATTACTATAAGGGAAGGAGAAATGATCAGAACAATTCATATCGTAGTTATTAGATACTTAAAGACAATAAATAGAACACCTGCTAAAAAGTCAGACATTCACCACAGAAAGTTACTGTGGCAACCTTTAGAGCAGCGGTTCTCAACCTCTGGGTCGAGACCCCTTTGGGGGTCGAACAACCCTTTCACAGGGGTCGCCTAAGACCATCAGAAAACACATATATAATTACATATTGTTTTTGTGATTAATCACTATGCTTTAATTATGTTCAATTTGTAACAATGAAAATACATCCTGCATATCAGATATTTACATTATGGTTCATAACAGTAGCAAAATTACAGTTATGAAGTAGCAACGAAAGTAATTTTATGGTTGGGGGTCACCACAACATGAGGAACTGTATTAAAGGGTCGCGGCATTAGGAAGGTTGAGAACCACTGCTTTAGAGAAAACATCCCTGCCCAAAACGAATAGAATCCTATATAATAAAAGCCCAGGGACCGAAAAGCAGCACGACCAGAACAACCAGAACAATTAGGGCCCCTTGCCCCGGCCTGCCCCGGCCTGCCCCGGCCCCAATTGGCCCCCATGGGGGCGGGCCGACTGGACCCCACCAGTGCACGAATTTGTGCACCAGGCCTCTAGTACTTCTATAAATTAGCAATAGGTGTCCCAATGCCTATTAGGCAAAATGTAAAGGTCCGTTCTACATAGGTTCCTCCATTGCCAGCTTTAGAGCAGTTGGAGTGGAGAGATGCATGTCTAAGGGTCTCGTCCACTTCTCCTCTGGTTGGCCCATCGTCCTTGCTCTGCTTGTGTCTGTCTGACTGCCTACCACATCCCCCATCAAGGACCTTGACTCTGAATTCTTTCATGGAAAAAGGGTATAGGCTCTCTTATGAAAATACTTCATGCTGAGGAGGGACAGAAGTTTTCTTTCAAAGTCAAGAGATCCTTGCTCTCTGTCAGAGGGACAATGAAGCCTGGACACAGAAGGAGGTGGCAATGGTGTCTAGAAGAGGTATTCCCTAAGTGTGAGTAGGGCTTGTAACCTGGGGGAGATAAACTGTGTTATAAAATTTAGTACTATTGGGCAAAAGTTAGGACAGCAAGAATTACGACAAATGGTCTGGTGGAAGGAAAAAACACTTCAGTTCTAATAATTCCCCACTGAAACACAATCTCCCCCCCAAAAAACACCCTTATTTTTATTAAAGAGCCAAATTAAGACCAATTTATTTACAATTTAGCCTGATTGTTTGCATGAACACAATAAGAATAATAGCTGATCATATAGGCTTTTAATATATATTCCACACTTTGCTGGAATCTCATGATCAAGCTTTAATTAGCCCCACAGGGCAAAGAAGCTGAACCATGTAGCTGCCATCATTTTGCCTGCAATACCCATAGACTTGGGTGAATTCCTCAAGTTGAGGTCCCTAATGATGTCTTGAGGTTCCTTCCTTGCCATCTCTCAGGAAAGCAACCTTCATTCCAACCTTCGTCATGGAAAGACTGCCATGAACCACATGACCAAGCAAGGTACCAGGCTTTCTCCAAGGCGCTCTTATTGGCTTCATTCCTTAAAATCATGTTTAGGCATTTAATTATCACTGAAAAGCTTTATCATAAACCCTTCATTTTGTTAGGGGCAGAAATAGAATATTGGGGACCAGCTACAATTATAAGAAATATTAATCATGATGGTTCTGTTCTGATTAGCGAAAGCATATTCTAACTTGGCTGAGAGTTGTACGTCCTGGGACATGGGAGCTGACATCGGAATGTAGTCATCCTCCTTTACCAAGAACAGCTTATCATTATGAAAAGATTTACAATCTCGTGGCTGAAACCATCTAGTCCTGGAGGCACCCGCTCTTGACCACCCCCAGCCCCTATTACCTGTAATCTGGTCCTGGGGCACCTGGAGGCGCCAGCCTTCTGCGACCACTCCCCGAGCCCGCATGACTTGTAACCTGTAATGTTAATACCGTGCCTACTTTCCGATGCCTGTAATTCCTACTTTCCCACGTAATCTTTGTCCTTCTACCCAATATAAGCAACTGGCTTATAGGGAGAGGCGAGCAGATTTCTGTGGATGGCCTGCTGCTCTCCCACACTGCCGGAATCATTGGAATAAATGCTCATCTGTTATTCAACCCTGTCTCTGCTCAATTGGCTGAAGTAGTGACATGCAGCCAGGACCCCTTGGTTGTCCGGTTACATAACCTGGCGACTCTGGTGGGATATAAGTGAGGGACTACTCTGGGTGAGTATCAGGGATCTCACTTGCTACCTGGACTGGGGTTCCTGGGGCTGAGGCCTGGACTTTTTTATTCAAAGCACTGCCAGGAATTTTTCTGTTTTGAATCCCAGCTGCAGCCTCATCTCACCTAATATGTAAGTTGAATCAAGCATTTCTGTATGACAGAAGGAGGAATCAGGTGAGCCTGACCAGGTCCTGGTGGCAAGGGATCTCCAGCAGTCCTTGCCTGGTCTCTGAGCCCTTAGTCTGATCCACTCTGGGACGAGATACATAGCTCTGCTTCAGTAGTGTTTTAAACGCAGGGCATTCTGAGGTTTCTGTGGCTGGACAGACAAGGAGCATGGTATGAAACTCTTGTTTATGGGTTGTGGACACCTATAAATGTTGTGCATAGAGAGTCCCTGTTGATTGTTGTTTTGTGTCTCTTTGTTGTTTGGTTTAACTTATTTAAAGATGGGGCCATATCCCACTTTGCTGTGGAGTCCCAGCTGCTTTTGGCAGACTGAACCCGTGGCAGGGATTGCAGGAACGTCCCAGCAGCTGCCGAGTTCTTAATCTTGGGGACCCTCCTTGCTCTCCCTCTCAAGTCATCAGCCGCCTGAAATTCTTAGCTAGTGAGAGTTTTGTCTGTCTGTAATGTAAATTGGTTAAGGATGTTCCTTGCTTGCTTTCTAATCTTTTGAGGACTTGGTTTACTCTTCACCGTTTTATGAACACAGGGAATCCTGTTTCTGCTGTTTGGGCTTTGGGCCACTCAGAACCAAAGGCCATTTGCTGTTCTGGGTTAGTGCAAAATAAGATTCTAAGGCTAATGTCCCAGGCCCTCCTTTTGGGAGCACTCACCTATTTACTTTAGGGGTTGTTTTTGTTCCTATTTTGAAATAGGATAAGATCTCTTCTTATACGCAAAATTTCATGTTGTTACAGTCTACTCAGAAAGACAACTATGCGAAATAAACCTTCTAAACCCCCAAAGTTTTTCTCCTAGAAGGGCCAGATCTGCAGAAGTGCCCTCAGGCAGGGGCCACTCCCACTTTGTAAAGAAAAAAAAAGTCTTTGGTAACAAAACATTGGAGTTATACTAGTTTAAATAGTAGAAATTATTAAATATCTAGGTATTTTGAAATAAGTTGATACTGAAATATTAATTAACCTGAGTTTGCCTAGTTTTGATCTCTTATTACAGAAAAGCCCAGTGTGAGTTTCTGTGAACGAGGTTTTGTGTGTTGGCCTTTAAGAGGGTGCCTGTGTCTGTAGTAGACTCTGTCTCTCCCTGCCAGACGGGATCCCTGCTGAATTTCACAGCCAGATGTTATACGTGCGCTTGGTCCCAGCTCTGGTGCGCTGGGCTTGGGATCCTGGTTTGAAGATGAGACCCCACACTTCTTGGGGGAATTTTGCAGCTGAGATATCTCTTCCGAATCTCAGCCACCAGCATCTCTGCCCTTCCTACGAGTCTCGATGTGGCTTCTTCCTGTAAATCCTTGCTTATAAGACTTCTCTTCAGCTAGTCTTCAGTTGGTTATTCAGGTTGATTGCTCTATCTTTGAGTTATAATTCCAGTTTGATCCTGGGAGGAAGTGAGTGTAGCATCCAACTACTCTGCCACCATCCTTGACAAAAATACCTTTTTTTTAAAAAAAAATGCTTTCAAGAGAGCATTCTCAGAAACCAACCTTAACAACCCTTAGTTCTATATTCCTGGGCCAGCTTGCTCTAATCATTGCTATCTGCTGGTCTCAGTAGAAATAGCTCAAAAATGCTCTGTAAAGTCAGGAACAAGGGAAAGGAGTCGGGATTCACAGGCAGGACCCTGCAGGCAGAAGGGGGCCTAGGCCAAGCCATCTGCTCCTAGCCAACCCAATTAGTTATCAGGAGGGATTTTCTTCTCATTGGGAGAGGCCTAACAGTGAGTTAAAGAAAATATGTGGGGGGAAAATGTGCATCTTTATCAATTTTGGGTTTCAAGTAGTTGTAACATATGTGTTTGTACCCGAGTTCCTATGGTCAGGGGTGGGAGCACAATAGGAGAACCTCAGAAAGCAGAGCTGGATGAAGAGACCAACCTCTGGGAAGACCAACATCTGAGTCGGCTGAGGGACGCTCTTAACATGTTTCCTTATGACTTGGGCCATTTCAGCCTGTTGATCACTGTTTTAACTGCTGGGATATTTCAGGAAACAATGTAATGCTCTGAACAAAAATAGAGAGTAGTGTGTGTTCTTGACAGTTGCCAAGAAATCAAGATCAGATAGCCCAGAGGCGTGATTCAGTGGTTGAGTATCAACTTATGAACCAGGAGGTCACGGTTCGATTAGTGGTCAGGGCACATGCTCAGGTGGTGGGCTCCATCCCCAGTGTGGGGTGTGCAGGAGGCAGCCAATCAATGATTCTCTCTCATCATTGATGTTTCTATCTCTCGCCTTCACCCTTCCTCTCTGAAATCAATAAAAACATATTTTATAAAAAGAGAGAGAAAAAAGATCAGATAAATGCCTTGGGGGCCGAGGCCCTGAAGACCCCGAAGATACATGGCCCTCGAAAAGTCCACCAACACATACATTTTTCAACTTCCCTGCAGAGTGCTCCAAGGGAGAAAGCCCATGGAATCTAGAACAAATCATTTGACTCCTGCAGCAGGAAGGGGATGAGTCACTAGTATGGCTACCAGTAAATGTTTTTCCCCTACCAATGTATTCTCAGAAAGGGATGAAGTTTCACTCCCATTGACCAGGGTGGACATGCTGGAGAAAGGTTGGGTGATACTCTTTAAAGTTTATTTTAAATGAGAGGAATGTTGCAGTTCTAAAGATAAGAAGAAGTATATTTTGAGTAAAGTTTTGAAGGTGGAGAAAGAAAGATCAGGCTAGGAGGGCCTAAGTCATGGGCAGGTTCCGTCATGGGGTACTATCTGGTTGCATGTTGTAAAGCTCCTTACTTCTGCCATCTGACCTTCCAGTTCTTCAGTGTTTAATGTGGAAAGCATGTTGTTGATATAGAATGGAGGGGAGTACAGAGGCCTTCTTCAAGCAACGCAGCCAGAGATTACCAAGTTCAGGTTGAATTTAGCTGTATACTTAAATATATTGACATTCCACCCTTTCGCTCCCTGAGAGAGAGAGAGAGAGAGAGAGAGAGAGAGAGAACTTTCTTAACCTCATAGTTATTTATGGTGGATGAGAGAATGTGTAGTTATTTCAAAAGTTCATCAGTTTAGTTGAAGTCCCAGGGAACAGGAAGAGGCTGGACAGCAGTGTGAACATGATAAGAATGGGGGTTTTATTTAGATTGCTCTTTGTCAGAAATTTATATTCTTCTATGAGTGGTATTTGTGTCCTTGAGCCCAGGATAAGGTCAGGGGTGGGGACCAAACAGCCAGATAAGGTAGAAACCAGTACACCTACCCCACCCCTTACGTACATACACCCTCTACCTCCATAGAACTGGTTTCCCTTTTGTTGCTATAATATGTTTGGCAACAATCAATCCCTTTAGAATTTTTATTTTCTGCTGTACAGAAAAAAAGAACTCAACAAACTTAAAACTCCAATTACTTGTGTCTCTGGGGTTCATGTCTAATTCTTGCCATGATATTTGTATATATAGTCATCAGTGTGAATCTACTACATTGTGTTCTAATTTTTCGCTCATTATGTTTTGTCTTTACATTCCCATGTGTGAGTGATAGTTATGTTCACTAAAAGTCCCAAATATGTAGGCCACATACACTGTCATTTTTATTAGCTACCAATTCCTAGCCATCCTCCAACTGTTGGATTTGCAAAGTTAGGATAAATCTTTGCAGTTTGAATAGGGGTGGCAGTCATCCCTAGATGTCTTTTCCTAGAAAGGTATGTGATCTGAGCTAAGCAGAAACATGTTTCAACTCCCACACTGTTTCCAGAGTTGGAAAGGTTCAGGCCCAGAAGAAATGAAATTAGCTGGAAGGTTTTGGTTGCTTACTATTTTATAACAGGTTATAGGTTTAAAGTCCAAAAGGGCTCGAATTTCTACCCCATGTTTGACGTCTCAGACCTCAACCCAGAGGAGAGCGAGCTGAGCTGACTTTCCTACACCCCGACACACGACAGTGATGTGAAGGCTCAGGGGGCCTGGCCCAGCCCTCTCCACCACGGTGTGTGGGGACAGAGGTACCAGCCATACCGGCATCTGTAGCTGCCAACCTACTTTCTCTGGATCTTCTGGGGTGAATCAGAGGTGCCCCCGCTACCCATATTGCAGAATAACAAGTGGGTTAGCCACAGGAGTTGCTGGGAGTGGCAAGAAGAATGAATGGCGAGCAGCAGTGCTGTGTAAGGCCCGGTAGGACCTTAGGGAACATAGAAAGGAGAAGCACAGATGGACCGGACACAGCCAGAAGCCAGCTAGGAGCTGCCCAAAGGCTTTTAAGAGCTGAGCGACAGGGAGAGTGAAAAAGTCCAAAGCTCAGGAGCTGCGGGTGCCTCATAAAGGGCGGCCTTTTCACCTCTGTCCTTTACTATTTTCCTCTTCATGTAAACACCTGTAGTTCCCATAAAATATCCTTTGAGTGTCCAGCTGAAATGAAAGGACTGTCCTTATCTGCTTGCAGGCCAAAACTGCCTCTTTATTTGTTATTCTTTTCCCAGCACAACATCCAGGACCAAGTGAGTACTCCGGGGAGCTTTGGTGAAGCGAGCCCTCTTCTTACGTTCTTCTGCGTTACTGGTAAACTCCAGCATGAGATTCCAGTCCCAAGTAAAGTCAATACTCTGTTCTCAAATAGAGCCTGGGAAGGACCTGGGTGATTTGCTGTGGGTTTTTTGTTTGTTTGTTTTTTAAAAATCTTTTTTTAAAAAATATGTTTTTTATTGATATTAGAGAGCGAAGAAGGGAAAGGGAGAGAGAGAAACATCGAAGGTCTGCCTCCACATGCATGCTGACTGGGAATCAAACCTGCAACCTGGGTACTTCATTGTGGTTTGATATCTTGTATAGGTTGAAGAGTGTAGTTGATTTTATTGACTCTCGTAGCAAATAGGATGTCTCACATTTAACAGATGCACTTGCAATTCCATTAACCAGTGTAGTTTAAGATGTATGATGAGTTAATACCAAAGCCAAGTAAAATGCTTAATTCTATTCTCCTTTCTCTGTGTGCCTTTCCAGCAGAGCTCTCAATCCCATTGACATAGATCGTGCACCAAGAATTCAGTTCAGGTTCTTGGCAAATGGGCATCAGCATCATCCATTAGCCAACAGGATGGAGATCACATCTTTAAATTCCCAGAAGCAGCCATCACTGTGCAAGGATGGAGAAGACTGTCAAGAAAATGGAATTCTACAGAAGGGTGTCCTCACCCCTGGGGATAAGAAGGAGTCTGGCCAGATCTCTAATGGGTACTCAGTGGTTCTGAGCCCCAGTGCAGATGACACTCAGCACTCCATCCCAGCTGCCACCACCGCCCTAGTGGCTGAGGTTCACCAAGAGGAACGGGAGACCTGGGGCAAGAAGATGGACTTCCTCCTGTCGGTCATTGGCTACGCCGTGGACCTGGGCAACGTCTGGCGCTTTCCCTACATATGCTACCAGAATGGAGGGGGTCAGTATCATGGGCCACGAGCAATCTTTTCTGTCTTGCTTAACCAATATGGGTCTGGGAACATGATTGCTTAGACATGGAAACTTATCTAAAAGATAAATCTCCAGACTAAGTCTGCATGTCTCAGGCTCTCTGAGCTGTGAAGCTGGGTGAATCTCCCAAACCTGACCTCAGCAGATCTTCAGCATCATCCCCCAACATTAGTGCTCCCTTCTCCTCCCTGCATTATCCAAGCTCCGCTTCCACCCAGCGAGATGTGGGGGTCACCAGCTGCACTGTGCTGAGCTCCTTCACTCCTGCTGGCAGATTCTGCTCAGAGGAGTCCAGAGAGGGGAGATCTGTGGCAGGAACAAATGGGTGGTAGCTCTAGGGTCCAGACCCTCCTGGGCCTTTGGACCTGTGTGAGACCAGAGAAGGGTGCCAGCTTAGGTCCAGAGTCATAAGTCACAACCTGGGCATGATCCAGAGCTGAACCCAGACAAGCATGACATTCATACCAATCCCAAGCCATGCACAGATGTGTCTCATGTCTCCAACAAAAGGGTTAGGTTTTTGAGGCCAGCGACTATTTCTTGTTCCTCCTTCTACCCCTAACACCTTCAGAGCAGTGAAATTGTCGATTATGAAAAATAGTAGGCATGGGGGAAAAATTAGGCATGGATATGGGAGCCCCAAAGAGGGGAGTGAGTAGGTATGGGACTGACATTGGACTTGCTATCAGAATAGGAAAAGGACGAGAGATAGGAGTCAAATCAGTTGATATTTATTTTGACAGGAGCTCTGGCAACAGATTTGGGAGGGCAGCTAAAATGAGGTTGCGGCAGGGGGGATGTAGGGGCGGGGGGGGGCGTAACTCATTTGTGTCCATTGCTTAACACAGAACTGCCTGTCTTTGCTGCTTTTAAGGGCCATGGTCCATGCAGCTGCAAAAGCAGTTCCTGTTGAGGGGAGGGGAGCCCAGCACGCCCTGCCTGGGAGGAGCAGAACCTTATCTCCAGCTCGCTCGGGAGGACTCACCTTTAGCCTGAGTGTTACTTAAGGTGCTGGGTCACCAGTGCTACACTCATTCCCTACGGTGCAGTCAGGCGAGCAAAAACCCTTTGGACAAATGCCACCAAGAGAACACAACGTGGTTCTTATTCTCAATCCAGATTTCCCCAGATTGTAAGTTAGGTGGGGCCTTTCTGAGCGACACTGACTTCAGGCTTCTAGGTTCAAAGCACTTAATGGGAGGGTAAGTTGTCAGGGGAAATCACAGCTCATCCATCCTTTGGGCTAAAACTCAGGCTGCAGGCGAGCGAGCAGCCTTAACTTGGCATTTCCACATTCTGCCTCGGCCATGAGAGACCAGCATTGCCAGACATGCAGCAGCTCCGGCCTTTCTCAGCCTGTGACAAACTACCCTGTTGGCCACATCTGCCAAAGTGGCTCAGGAGGGAGTGTTCTGGCTCAGTGGAATTAGAGAAAATAGCTCGCTATCGATAATCAATAGTGAACAAAGTTCTAATTCAGTGACTCGTAGATTATTGCAGCTGTTTGTCACGGAGATCTGATCCAAGGTTCCCAAACGCCGATCCATGGACTGGTTGCATCAGAAATCCTAGGGAGCTTAAATATTTTTTGTGAGACCCATACCTGGAGCTCCTGCTTCAGGAAGTCTGGGTAGATGTATGTTTTTAAGCCCACCAGTGAGTATGATGGCTGGCTGGGCTTGGGAACCTCAGCTCTCCTCAACCCAGTCATTTGATAGGGGAGCCAATACTCACAGAGGAGATGTGGCCCCGGGACCTCCAGGCAGTTAGAAGTGGAACTAACTGGTCCCAGTGCCTGTTCTGTTGACTCCCAAGCCCAGCTTTCTTTCCGTTTGCTCTCTGCCTCCGCCAAAACCTCACTTGCGCTGTGCGGCTATGTCTGCTGCTACTGGCAAAGCACCAAGACCAGCGGAGCACAGTGTGGGGGTCACTCAGCATAAGGGCCATGGTCCATGATGCTGGGCATCAGGCGGCTCTGGGGTTCCTGGTGTGGACCCTGGCGTGCGGATCAGTTGGGCCTTCCTGGGACAGATGAGGGCAGGGAGTAAAACTGTCTTTCATCTGCCTCAGGGGCGTTCCTTATCCCCTACACCATCATGGCCATTTTTGGGGGGATCCCACTCTTCTACATGGAGCTTGCGCTGGGCCAGTACCACCGAAACGGGTGCATTTCAGTATGGAGGAAAATCTGCCCGATTTTCAAAGGTAACCAAAGGCTTGAGTGGGTGGGTTTTCCAAGAAGTGGTGATTTCCATCACTGGGCGGGAGCTGGGGACCTTCTGGAGTCAGGCCTTCGGTAACCCTGGGAGATAACTGGAGCACAATAATTAAGTTTTGACTGCTCAGGTGGTAGGAGACTATTAAAGGGAAACAGAATAAGTGACCATCCAAAGTAAACTGAATAGAAAAACTTAAAAGCATTAACAGCACACACACACAATTTCTGAAGCATGTGACCTTGCAAATCCATGTAAATCATTTTACCACATCGCCTCCCGGAGTGGCAGCCCCCCTCCCCCTCCCCCACTGCAGTGCCCTCCAATGCCCTGTTCCGTCTTTCGCTGTTGGGCTGCCTTTTACACTTGGCCTCCCTCACCCTCTGTCCCAGGGATTGGTTACACCACCTGCATCATTGCCCTTTACACCGCCTTCTACTACAACACCATCATGGCCTGGGCACTCTACTACCTCATCTCCTCCTTCACCGCCCAGCTGCCCTGGACCAACTGCAAGAACTCCTGGAACACTGCCAACTGCACCAACTACTTCTCGGAGGACAACATCACCTGGACACTCCACTCCACGTCCCCTGCAGAGGAATTTTACACGTAAGTGCCTATAAGTGAGGGGGTGGTTTGTTGAGGACGGGCCATACCCCTGGGGTTTGGCCCAGGCTGGATCTGGAGTTGGGGGACTCTACCTTGAGTGCTCTGAACCTGGCTCTCTGTGCCATCTGGTCCTTTCCGATGTGCCATGCCAGGCAGCTCTGACATGCCCAGGACGATCCCTACTGTCTCATTCCAAAATTCCTCCCCTGCTCCAACCTCCCTTCTTCCTGGCCCCTCCTCCCAGCCGGTGTCAGGGAAGCCAAGCCTCTGGCCACTTCAATAGTCTGAACATAGTCACATAGTGTCTGGTCTCATGTGTTCCCTTCCTAAGTGGGATCTACCCTTTGGAAGAAGATACCTGGAGTAGGGAATACTCTTTAACGCTGGCTTTTGGCAATGGCAGCCCAAAGAGAGTGCTCGTTTTGGGTGGGGAAGGGGCCTTCTACCCACACATACAAATCCTCATGGCCCTGAAGCCAGTCATGCTGGTCACGTCTCCTGGTTGGTCAGGCCCGAGCCAGGCAAGGAGAGACCTGAAGACTGCCTTGGGGCTGAGCATGTTCCCCGGGGTTGGTTCGCTGAATGTGCTGGTCTCTCCTTCAGGATGGGCAGAGCCCATCCCAGCTCTTGCTGAGGCTTAGTGACCACCTGGTGCTTGCAGTGCCGTGTCCATTTCTTCTCTTGGCACCTCCTGCAGGTGTCACCAGCTGTGCGCTCAGGTCACTGTTCGTACCATCTCCTGGGCCTTTCTGTCTCTTTCACTCCAGGCGCCACATCCTGCAGATCCACCGGTCTACGGGACTCCAGGACCTGGGCAGCATCAGCTGGCAGCTTGTCCTCTGCATCATGCTGATCTTCGCTGTTATCTACTTTAGCATCTGGAAAGGCGTCAAAACATCTGGCAAGGTGAGGAGACTGACTGCTGATCCAGGCCTGCCAAGCGGCCCAGAGACTCTCAAATTCAGAACTCGGTAGCCCAGACAGCCATAGACAGAGGGACATTTCCTTCTACACCAGACATAGCCCATGATGCTCAATCTCTCTTCACCAAATCTGTTAGAAAGTTCTAGAAATGGGCCAATCCCAAGAACGATTACATGATTTCTAAAAAATTTCGTTAACCCCTGTTAGTGTCACCATTAATAATAGTGGCAATAACTTATTAAAACCCCTCGTGGATCATGTCCAGTGCTTTATACACACTGGCTATTGATCATTTTCTGCTACATACTTCACCCACTTACAGGTGGGTAGTGCGTTTGGAGGTAGTAAGTACCAGCAAGCAGTGGATCAGATCCCTGGCTGATTCTAAACGCTGTGATCTTTCTGCCACACCACCCTGCCTCCTAAAATTACAGAAAAAAGGAAAAGAAAGAAAGGGAGACCTCCTTTCTTAGGGGTTTTCAAGAATAAAAGACACCAACAGCCATGTGGGGATAACCTGTGTCTCCTTCCTCACAGGTGGTGTGGGTGACAGCCACCTTCCCTTACATCGTCCTTGTGGTCCTGCTGGTGAGGGGGGCCACCCTCCCTGGAGCCTGGAGGGGTGTTCTCTTCTACTTGAAACCGAACTGGCAGAAACTCCTGGAGACAGAGGTAAGATGATGAGGAAAACGGTGTGCACCTATCTGTCATTTTACCAAGTGAAGCTAGTCCTCCAAATAGGATAGTAGCAACAAGTAAAATTTGGGTTCAATGGCAAGTTTGCAATGATGCTTTCAATCAGAAATACAAGCATGAAAAGTACAGTCGAGGGCCCTGGATTGGTTTATGCCTACGCGATAAGAAGAGAAATCGCATTTGTTTGCATCTGAGATGTGGCCATCCCTGGAACGAGCCTTGAGAGCTGCTTCTTTGTGTCTGCACACAGCCACGAGGGCGCTGGCCCTGCTGGCACCCCGTGTTGGCCCAGGTCTCAGCCCTTACCTTACCTCTGCTGTGTTCCAGGTGTGGGTAGCTGCTGCCTCTCAGATCTTCTTCTCTCTTGGTCCTGGCTTTGGGGTCCTACTGGCTTTTGCTAGCTACAACAAGTTCAACAACAACTGCTATCAGTGAGTATCACGGGCCCTCCAAGCAAAGCTGAAAAGTGGGATGAATATAAGTCAGCCGGTCGGGAGGAACCGATGGCCTCCATCCTGGCTGGGCTCAGGCCATGTTGACACTCCGACCCTCAGAGGTGCCACAGGTCCCTGACCAATTCACCCATGGCCAGAGCCTCATCCGGGCCACTCAGGGGTTGAGAGAGGCCCCAGGCCACTTCCACTTTGTGAGAGTCTCTGTACTAAAAACATTAATTCAGAAATTCTAAAGCAGGTTTACAAAAATTATAACAGACACTAAATATTTATATTTGACTTATTATATTTAACAACATAATTATAATGTGATAATTTGTTTATGTATATAGGTTTCCCCCCCAAAATGTATACATAATTTGAATAATTATTAATTCCAATAGGTTAAATCTGAAAAGAAAAAAACATTACTTGAGCTATTAACAATGTATGTGTATACATTTTTTGGGACATCCTATATATATACACAAAAGAATGATTGAACTATGTTGACCAACACAAAATGCCATAATTTTTGTGGCAAATCTTATTTCAGAAATGTTGACAAAACAGAGAGCATTGCACCAATTATGATTTAAATATCACCCATCATCTTTAGAGTGGGCTTTGTTTTAATGTTCTATCACAGATGGCAAGGTGCAGCAATCAAATTATGCTATTCATAAGATAATTACAGAACTTGTTTTTTGTGTGTGTGTTTTTTAAAATGAATTTACATACAACCCAAGAGATATGGCCTTGCGTTAGGACGCCAGCCAGAAGTCCGATGATGAGCTCTTCTGTTAAATGTGTCAGGATATCACCGTGGCAGCCTTGTAACCTCATCTGCACATAGTGTCAAAAGTCTAAATCTGAGGACTTAACAAATGTGAGGCCAAGGTCCCCTGCTGGCTCCCACTCCAGCCCAGGCCCCACTTCAGAGCAGCCGTGTTTGAAACCGAGGAGTGGACGCTGTGCTGGTTCGAAACAGGCCTGTATTTGAAACCCACCCCTAAGCTGCGGTCCTCCCTGCCATGTGTGCCGACCATGGCAGCTTGTGCTTCGAGGCTGATCCCAGCAGCCTGGGAGGCCGGGCGCTGGGAGTGGGGGAGGGGACACCAGCACAGGCTTGAAGTCCCTGCAGCCCGCTCACCCTTGCCACAGCTGGAGGCAGATGCTCCTCAGACTCCTGACTTGGAAATGCCTCAGCCCCTTGGGTTTTCTGCTCCAGAGACGCCCTGGTGACCAGTGCGGTGAACTGCATGACCAGCTTGCTCTCGGGGTTTGTCATCTTCACGGTGCTTGGATATATGGCTGAGATGAGGAAGGAAGATGTGTCCGAGGTGGCCAAGGATGCGGGTAGGACCTTTGTTCTGTTTAGGTCCCTCACTCCCGATGAATTGCTTTGCTGCTCGTTGGATCTTTTCAGTATCTAACTTTTGAGTGATTTCTAAATGTTTCTTTTAAAATTTTCAAAGATTTTAGAGAAATTTAATGCCTCGGGGAGCTCAACCCTTTCCGGGCCATGGTGGGAATGGGGCGGCTCCCTCGTACCCAGTACTGGGGCCTTGACTACACTGTGGGCTTCTCCTCCCTGCCCTCTGTCTCAGGCCCCACTCTCCTCTTCATCGCATACGCAGAAGCCATCGCCAACATGCCGGCGTCCACGTTCTTTGCCATCATCTTCTTCTTGATGTTAATCACACTGGGCTTGGATAGCACAGTGAGTGAACGGGGAGGGAAATCTGGCTCTGGGGAGGCAGAAGGGGGGGGGGAGGAAGGGGAGGGGAAGGAGGAAGTTGTACCCATTCCCTTCCATCCTGGCCTGCCCGCCCACCCCCCCTCCCGCCCCAGGGGCTCCCCCAGCCCATTGTTCAATCCTCATCAACTTGCTTATCCTCCAGTATCCTAGAGAGTCATTAATGGGGTGACTGTGTGTATGTACACAAGCACAGGCCAAGGGCTCAGCATATGTAAACTGTTATTACTGTCCACTGTCCCTTGACCAGATGGCAGCAGCTTGACCAGATGGCCAAGGCAAGGTCCCTCTGTGTCTCAGTGCCCTGCCACCCAATGTTCAGCTTGATGCTCTGCACTTGGCTTTGAGCTGGCTTTTCTGGTGCAACTAAAGGTTCCCCAAGAGACCTCTCATAAAAAGTCCTGTCCATATGCTATATTTTCTTTCCTTCATGTCCTTTGCGATGGGTTCTAAGTGACAGTGTAGACAGAAAAATATACTTCCAGGGAGGGCTGGCGAATAGGGGGAAGTGGTCATGACCAGCTTGGCTGATCACTCGGCAGTCTTAATCTCTCCCTCCTGTTTGCTGTCCTAGAAGGTAACAGATTTGTCCCAAAGCCGCCCTGTGACCATCTGTGTGTGTCTCAGTTTGCAGGCTTGGAGGCGGTGGTCACCGGTGTGCTGGATGAGTTTCCCCACATCTGGGCCAAGCGCCGGGAGTTGTTTGTGCTTGGTGTGGTCATTACCTGCTTCTTTGGGTCCCTGGCCACCCTGACCTTTGTGAGTACCATGACCCTCAGCTGTGAGTCGGCCTCCCCAGAGGCAACAGAACACTACAGGAAGCCGTTCCTTTCCTTCCATCCCACATGGTGCCCTGGCTTTGGGGCTAAAAGAAGGGCTTATAAAAGGTTGTGACTGCTTATAAAAAGCTTGCCATCAAGGATAAGAAGAAAAGATGGTTCTGGTGGCGCCTGTTTGTAGAATCTGTGCTAGTTATCCGGAGGCTCTTCACATTTTACAGAAAATCCAATTAGATTTCAGGGTTGGCAGGATGTCTTGAGAAAAACTAAGAGTTGCTTTTCCGGTTTATTTCCAGTCCTTAGAGCTGCTTTCATGGCAATAATGCCTTCATGTCTTCATATGCGGAACATCTGGAGGCTGGTGTCCCATGTTTGTAATGTCACCTTGTCTCCTCCAGAGAATTCATAATGGTGAAGAAGAGAGACCCTCTCCAGGGTTGGTTTGTTTGTTTGCTGCTAGATGAAGCAAATACTGTACAACGGGCATTAGGTAATACCCACAGGATCCCGGGCTTGTGTCCTGACTCAAGGCAGATTTTGCAGATATGCATCTTCAAGCCATGACTCCAAAGTCTGTGGAGCTTTGGTGGATGGTGACATCCTGAGCAGGACCCAAGGGGTTTGTGAGTTAGGACAGAAGGCAGAAGTGTGGCCAAGGTGCTCAGTGGGTCTGGTATTGTGGACTCTCCCAGATTCAGTCTTTAGGGACCGGGATTCTCCAAAGTCGAGTACATAGTAGGTGTTTGGTAAATTGAAGAAAGTTGATCAAGGCCCTTTTGAGTTAGTCCCTCAGAACTTAGTGGGGAGAGGAGACAAGAAGAGAGTCCTCCCTAGGGACGAAGAGGTATCTGAGGGGGCGAAATCAGGCCCAGCCCGAGAAGGCCAGTCCGAGAGATACTTACATTAGGTCCAAGGTGGGCACT
Source organism: Myotis lucifugus (assembly GCF_000147115.1). NCBI lineage: Eukaryota > Metazoa > Chordata > Mammalia > Chiroptera > Vespertilionidae > Myotis > Myotis lucifugus. Next base: position 2,624,561 of record NW_005871114.1, read on the forward strand.
TTCCAGAATTATCCTTAGTTAAGAAGCTTCTTTTGGCCCCTATGGGAAAGCGGAGGCAATGCCTCAGAGGGCCCCTAACCTGGGTCCCGATCTCCTTTCCAGGGCGGGGCCTACGTGGTGAAGCTGCTGGAGGAATACGCCACGGGGCCCGCGGTGCTCACCGTGGCCTTGTTAGAAGCCATTGCTGTGTTTTGGTTCTACGGTAAGATGCTTCCTTCCACCAGCCACTGTCCTTTCTACATCAGCCCGGAGCCCCCAGAATAGAGAAGGGCTGATTTCCCTAAAGGGCAGGGCAGTGTGCAAGGTGCCACCTCCTGGTGGGCCTGTAAGATAAGCTCGGCTGAGCACCTTCTTCCAAAACAGGTCACCATCTCCTCAGCACTCTCTCCAGCAGGTTGCTCATACCCTTGGGAGGACATTTTTTCTTTCTGAGTTGAAATGTCTACCCAGTGGAGACAGGCTAAAGCGGTTTCCTAATAGTTCACCCACTGTGGATGCTTAAGATCCTGGCTGGCTCTAAGAGCTGGACACAACACGAGGAACTAGCGCACAGCGAATGCACTTGCAGAGTGGACTGTTGTACAGAGTGGCCCTCAATTTAAATTTCGCAAGTACGAGCTCCCTCCAAGCCCTGAGGCAGAGTTTAGGAGCTTAGTTTCTAGGGAAGAGGCAAGAATGTTCCTGTTTGGATTATCTGCCCTAAAAAAAAACTAAACAAAAAAAAAACCACAACTCTCCCGGTCCTGGGATGGAATCTGATAAGGATGAAACCAACAGGAACAGAGATAGTGAGCTGACACAGGTCCATTGGCAGGAGTCCCAAGAGCCTCTGGGTGGGGTGGGGAGGGCACTGGCAATTGAAGTGAATAAAGACAGCAGGTTCAGAGATGCCTGTCTTTATCTTTAAAATCAAGGAGTGATTACTTCATTCTGAAATGTATTCATTTTCCTAGTTTCTGTGATAGTAAATCAGCATTAGCCTGTTCGTCATTCTGCATAATATGAGGAAGGGGTCCCCATATTTTGAGTTGCATGTGAGTTCAGTTTTTTAAAAAGAAGTCCTCCCCGTCTCCTCAGCAGTTCAGACAACAAAGTGTGTGCATCACTGTAGACCTGCCCGAGCTATTGCTGGGTGCTCTCAGGGAAGTAAACACAGAGCTACTTCCCTTCCCCTTCTCAATTTCTCACCAGTCAGAGTCTCACTTCTACTTCCATGCAGCTTCCTTTATAGAGGAGCCTTGATTGTGACCTGGCACGTGAATGGACCATAGTGTGGTTAAAATTTTCTCTTGGAAGTTTCCACTGCATGGTTAACATGGTCCAAGTCAGTCTCTGTTGAGCAGGCTCATCATTCCTAGGCAAAATTTAACTTTCTTTTGTACAGTAACAATAAAATAAAATATGTGCTGAGATCTTAGGAAGGCAGTGTGGGCACCAAGAGGGGGCTTTCGGTTTCTCCCCGAATGTCCACATACTCCCCCACTCTGTGTTGCTTGCTATGAAATGAAGTTCTGTGACGAGTCCCCCTGTCCCACTTTCAGACCAGATTGGTGCCCTGAGCCCCTCCCATGAGACATTTCAGAGCTGCTTCTTCTCTGAGAATCAAGGGATCAGACAGTCCATGTCCTCTTCCTGTCAATCAATCTCTCTCTCTTTCGGATGACTGTAGGCATCACTCAGTTCTGCAGCGATGTGAAGGCAATGCTGGGCTTCAGCCCTGGGTGGTTTTGGAGGATCTGCTGGGTGGCCATCAGCCCTCTGTTTCTCCTGGTGAGTTGTCATTTTCCTCCTCCTTCTGGCCCTGGAGAAAGGTCCATGTAAACACATAAAAAATAAATTGTATTGAAGTGTAACATATATACAGAAAAGGGTACAAATCCTAAGTGTACATCTCAATGAAATTTTATAAATTGAGCACACTTTTTAAAAAATATATATTTTATTGATTTTTTACAGAGAAGAAGGGAGAGAGATAGAGAGAAACATCGATGAGAGAGAATCATCGATCAGCTGCCTCCTGCACATCTCCTACCGGGGATGTGCCCGCAACCCAGGTACATGCCCTTGACTGGAATCAAACCTGGGACCTTTCAGTCCGCAGGCCGATGCTCTATCTACTGAGCCAAACTGGTTTCGGCTGAGCACACTTTTGTAGCCAAGACCATACCAAGAAACAGAAACAGGGCCAACACTTCAGAAGCCCCTCCTGTGTCCCCTCCCACTATCTGTGATTCCCATGGTTAGCTGCTCTTCTGACACAGAGTCATCTGGGCCTCAGTCACCTTATTGCTTCACTCCCCTGTTCAGCAATGATGATAAATAACATTTATTGAACATTAAGGACCAGGCCTTAGTGCAGAACTTATACACCCATTGCTCTTTTAATCCTCACAATAATTCCATGAAGTAGTACAGTTCTAATACCCTGTTGTACATTGAAGAAAATGAGGCTTAGAGACGTTAAGTAAAGGATCCAAAGTTACATGACAAGTAAGAGCTGTTCAAGGCCAGGGAAGGGTTTATCCTGAGGCCCTGGGAAGGGTTCTGGTAATATTGTGTCCATTTTTTAAAATATATATGTTTCAGAGAGGAAGGGAGAGAGACATAGAAACATCGATGAGGAGAATCATGGATTAGCTGCTTCCTGCACGCCCCCTACTGGGGATCGAGCCCGGAAACCCAGGCATGTGCCCTGACAGGGAATCAAACCGTGACCTCCTGATTCATAGGTTGATGCTCAACCACTAAGCCAAACCGACCGGGCAACCACACAAATAATTTACATTATTGTCTTCTTTATGACTATAAAATAATTAAGTTCAATCTAGAGCAATAATGATGTTAGCATAGTGGATACTAGGTAAAAACTGATATTTATGCCACCGGTTTCCCTAAAAACCAAACTGAAATAAGAAAACTCAGAGCCTGAATGTTGGAAGCATGACATGGAGTTTTTCTTGGTCAAAATTTTCACAGAATTTTCAAGTAAAGAGTGTATTAAGCTGCGTTTTCCCTCCATTACTCCTTTCATTATGAGGGCCGATGGCAGGCAGTCATTCATTGTTGAGACGCCTCAAGGCACAGCCAGCCTTGTTGAAATCCCAGGCTTAAGGCAGAAAGCAGAGAGTCACGGACAGGGGAGAGAGGAACACAGACCCAGGAGTCCAAGTCCTCTTCGGGTCTTAAGAGCCTTATTATCAGCCCTGGACATAGGTACCTTCCATCTGACCAAAAGCAATCACGGCCGAGGAGTGCAGGAGGAAATGAAAGCAAAGCAAAGAGGAATAGGAAGCCCGAAGCCTGGCAGGGGCTGTGGAGGGGCCGCCCAGCTTATTGCTCCACCGTCTGATTCAAGGAGCCCAGACACTTCTGACGGATGTCAGTCTCTTCCCCTTTGGCCTGAATGGGGAGCTGTAATTCCCTTAAATAACATTCTGAGGCCTTGGCATCCCCACGGTGGAGGTGGAGGTGGAGGGGTAGGGGGGAATCAAGATAAGCACCTGGCTGTTTTATTTTCACAGAAAATTAGGCACAGAAATCAGTGAATTTTTTATATGAGAGTTCAATCTAAGATATATCATATTAGGGGAATTTCCCGAAAGTATCTTAGCTTTACACTTGGTGTTCGTAGTACCGGAACTGTCTCTGGCTGCACAGATGTTATTTTTAACGTTTCTTGGAATTTCTGTTTTAGTTTGTCATTTGCAGTTTTTTGATGAGCCCGCCACAGCTACGACTTTTCCAGTATACTTATCCTCACTGGAGTATCATCCTGGGTTACTGCATCGGAACCTCGTCTTTCATCTGCATCCCCATATATATGACTTACCGGCTGATCATCACTCCAGGGACACTGATGGAGGTGTGTGCGTGCGTGTGCATGTGCGTGTGCGTGTGCGTGTGTGTGTGTTCAGACTGGTAACTGAGGAGAAAAGGGTTCGCATGTTATGCTCTATTCACTGGAGGTAAGTCCCCCACATACACCACGCAGACCTCTGATGGCTGCCACTGCCAGGCATTCCCCATAAGCCTCAAATACAACAGCAAAGGAGCGAGCTGGAAACTCAAGAGCACCACAGTGCGCAGCGCGGGGTGTGAGTAGCGTCCTAAACTTACTGGATAACTACTTTGCCTCCTGCTTGCCATTGGCGTGGACATCAAATTTGTGGTGTCGGGAAATACACACATTTTGATTTAAGTGGAGATCATGGTGGGAAATGTCCATGGTCATTTTTTCTAACAGCAATGTAACAAGGGCTATTTTGAAAACCATCACTAAATAAGGATGTTGCAATAACATCATAGTTTTAGCTTAAGCCACTAGAGTTAAAAAAAAACGTTGCCATTATAGCAAGGTTTGTTTCTTTAATTAATAATGGGCTGTAAAATTTTTAATAACAGAACATGACAATTTGTATAAGATTGTGTCTTTTTCCAGGGCATCTTCATGTAGATTATCCCATTTTGTCATCAAAATACCTTGTGAGGTGGGTGGGCAGGTATTATTAGGAGACAAAGGTATGGAGGCTGAGAATAATGCTGCTCAAAATTTCCTTATTTCAGTGACTTGTCCAAGGACACACAGCCCAGGGAGGCTCAGAATCCAGGCCTTCTGATTCCTGGGCCAAGGCCCTTTCACTCTAGGTGCAGTTTCTCTTGTGTCCTCAGCTTGCCTTTAAGGGTTTGCTAAGTGTAGACATTGGTGCTAGAGGTTAGGGAAAGATGAGTTGCCATTTTTCATCCTGTGTTGCTAAAGTTAGTAGTCTAGGTCACCTACAAGTCTGAGGGTGGATGCTTTCGCAGGGGATAGCTCAAAGGGGAAGAGTGGTACTTGTGGAAAGCGAGGAGGGATGGTACTCTATAATGAACTGAGACCTGAGATGGGATGGTCCGTGGGCTCTTAGAGACCAATACACTCATCTTCCTAAAACATTTTAAAAGAAACATGAAGCAAGAGAACATGAGGCAATTAAACATCAGCTCTTCTTGAGAACTGAGTTCATTTATTTTTACAAACAGGAAACTGAATTCTAGGTGAACAGAACTCTGCAAGGAATTACTAAATTCCTGCATCCAAACCCATTCTGTCACCACCTCATTCCTCCCAAAGAGCGTTGGGCTCTGGTGTTGCTTGAAACACATGCTCAGACCTACCTAGAGTCACTATATTTATATCTTCAGGTTGTCCTTTATGGCAGTCATGATGGTCCACTGGTTCTATTGACTCAAACCCAGACGCCAAGGTCAGGGGTGGGAACTCAGGTTAATAAATGTCAGTATCCTTTGGTCACAGACTGCACCTCGAATATTTGTCATCTTTCTTGCAAATCCCTCCCATTGGTCATAAGGAAATGCCACCCAAAGGTATATAATTAACAGAGCTCAGATCCATTAATAATAAAGGTGAGGCTGTTTGTAGGGCTATTAGTAATAGATCAAGGCAAATTGCCATAGGTCACCAGAGAGGGAATGGTGGGTTATCAGTAAGTATCATGATACAGCCAGCCAAGGAGGGCTGGGAGGGACAAGACCTAATCAGCTATAGCAAGTTATGCACCTTCTCTGAGCCTGAGTTTCTTCATCTTTAAAATGTGCTCATTGGACTGGATTAACATTTGCCAAATGTTAGTGTCTTTTAAGGAGCAGTAGTTCCATAGGATATCAATAGGCCTTATGCTTGGGGAAAAGATTTAGTTTCAAAAGTTTTGGCAAATGCTGGATTAAGGCAAGCTAAATAGGTTTCTTCATTGTGGGACTTCGCAAAAGCCTTACCATGCTGCATGTTTGGTCTCTGAGAGGGATAAAGCATGTCATGTTTTTTTTTGCCAAGAACACCAAGGGACTATAATTCATCATGAATACCATACTCGATGGTCTGCAACATTTTATCTATGAGGGAGGGAGGCTTCATATGAAATTTTGGTATGGGTAAAAAAAAAAATGACTAAGAGAAAGGTAGATTGTTTAACTCGTTTGGGCCCTAGCCATACACAAGGTTGGAGTTTGTGGAGTGAGCCACCAACTTGCTCACCTATAATTTGGAGGGTATCCCATGCACCTGCAGCCTGCAAGTCTCAAGGTTGGAAAATCAGCTTGATTGGGTCATTGACAGAAGCCCCTCCCTGGTGACTTACACACTGATACTGGTTCCTCACAAGTAAGCGTCCAACAGCGACCCATTGCTTAGATTTCCACCTGGCAGAAGGCCAGGATCCAGCACTCATTCTTCTCCCCAAGCCCCATGTGGCCACAGGAAACCTCCTCCTTCCAGGGGGGAAAAAAAAAAATAAAGATGCATTTTCCCAGGTTGTCGAAGGCATGTTATAAGCCTGCAGAGGTTCTATTGAAGGCTTATCATTTTCTCCCAGTAGTGATATAATGACTTTCAAAATTAGTTTACAGATGCTTACAGTTCCTGAATATTCAATTTTAATTCCTACTTGAGAATGAATAAATTGGAAATTCCTTTCTTAAGGAAAGTCAAAGAGACTATTCCAATTTACTATTAAATGCCGTTAAATGCCATTCAAACTGTTTTAATATTAATGTTGAAAAATTTTTTTCAGGACTGTTAAGTTACAGGAATGTTTGTAACATCATATTTTCTTCCCAACAGCGTATTATGAAAAGTATCACTCCAGAAAAACCAAGAGAAACTCCCTGTGGGGACATCCACTTGAATGCCGCATAAGACGCTTCAGTGAGAGGAAAGTAGCTTCCCAGCAACCTCTGCCCCCAGTTCTGACAAGTCCCACCTCATCTTCTCCCTCTAAGTAATGAGTTTCCAGCTAAGCCTGACAATGGCAGGGCCTTCTTCATAGAGACTCAACCCTGAAAGACTGTGGTGCCCAGACTCTTACGGCCTCCAGCCACTTGTTGCTGGGAAGTCTCCTGGACAGATTACCATGTTAGACTCTGTGATGCAGCTGAACTGGACTATCTTGGATGCATGAGGGTGTGTATGGAGGTGATGAGAACCACCATATACCAGTTAGGGTTAGGTCTAGAATCAAGTCTGTGAATGTCTCCTGTATCATTTGCTGTTATGATCATTAGTATTGTGGGGGGATAGTAAGAAGCTAGGGAAATTCCTTGACAAGTGGAATAAGGGAAACTGAGACAATTAAGCAAGGCCAAGCAATTTGAGCCATTTACAGCCAGCTAATGCATCACAAGGTTTTATCTTCCCTAACCAAGGACACTTAGGAGCAAACTGTTTACACATTCCAGACTGTCCCAGGACAGACCAGCCTCAGTCCCTCTTCGACGACGTTCTTTAACAATAAAAGCAACCAGAAAATAACCCTGACCCCTCTATAGGAACATTTTGACAAATCAACATATTCAAGGACACACCTGGAAAGCTAATGAATATTCTGTTAAGACCTTCCCCTGAGACCTCCCCAAGGAGTCCCACCTGCCAAAGATAAAAAGCCTCAAGACAAAGGACCTACTGTGCACTCTCGCTAGTGCACAGCCATCCTTTATCTCTGCTGTCTTTCTCCTAAACTCTAAGGGTCCCCGCAAGACTTGCAACCAGGAGGGCAACAGGCAATGGCAGCTCATCCCAGGCTAATCCCCCGAACCTGTCTCCAAGGCCCCCTTTTCTCTGACTTTACAGTGAGCTAACGGCAGCCCCACCTTGGCTCACCTATTTTACTGTGACTTCTATTTCTCAGTGAGCCAAAGCAGTCCTGCCTAGGCTCTCTCCTGTTGCTTCTTCTACCAAAGCCCTTCCTTTGCTGCACTGTCCCAGCTTTAATAAACATATTCTCAAAATCACCTGGACTCATATTGTGAAATCTTTCCTGCACAGAGTCAAGAACCCACATACTACTGGTTGGCCCAAAGCAGACCCATTCCACGCCTAGACCCTGTCTGGTAACAGTATCAGACACTTGTTTTCTTCTAAAGTTGTCACTGTTCATGGATGCATAGACCAAGTAGGAGAAAACAGGAATGCTGTCTTGCTAGCCATATATTTTCTGAAGAGCACAGAATTCTATAGCGGGATCCACTAGAGCCCTGTAATCCATGTGTTGCTGTGGAGTCAGGAGAGGAAGATATAAGGAACTAAACTGAAAAATATTTTGTACATGTGAGCATGTATGTCTGTGTGTACTGTGTTTCAGGATATCCTTACTTATCTTTATTCCAATATTTTGTGCCCATTACAAACTATATGAATTTCCTCTAAGTTTTCTTACATTAACAAGTTCCACCTACTCAACTGTGGATGTATGTTATTTGAAGAGTATAATTGCTACAACATGCTCTGTCTCCTTTTCCTTTCCCGGTGACACTACTTGAGCTCACACACCTTTTTTTTATGGGCCAGACTTTAGCATTTGCTGAACTTTATTGCCATCTTTATCAAAATCTTAAAGGGAATAAAGCCTAATCAATGATAAAACAACTCAATTATCTAGCTCCATATCACTTCAGTCCTATATGTAAATCAAATTTAATTCTAATTGCCTATGGAAACAATATCCATATAGCAGAGGCTTGGTTTTATCCATTTATAGTTCTTCCTTATCTGGGAACAAGGCCTGGAAATGAGAATGGGGTAGATCTGACTACAGAAAAGTAATAGGAGGTTGAGTAGTGATCCAGGTGAGGGCCAAGGCTGGAGTGAGAGCAGGGCGAAGGTGGCAATCTTACAAAGGAGAATCTTGTTGGCAGATTGGCTCAGAGGACAAAAGAGAAGGAAAGAGGTGAAGATGACATATAGGCCAGGAATTTTCTATCCTGATTATAGGCTATTGTAATGTTCTTGCCGACCAGCGACTTAGACTGATACAATGAGGAAAGGCTGTTTTCTTCTAAGTTATTCTCCTAATATACAGAGGCTATACTCCAGGCTCATTTGATGTAAAGAATACTGAGTTTACTGAATAGATAAAATAGGGAACTGATTTGTGTCACAGAAAGTGAAAGCTTAAGATCTAAAGAGCCTTTTCCCATTGTTTAAGTCACAGAACTGTTCTCTTCTTCCTTCTTTCTCCCTTCCTGCCCCCCAAATTCCCACAAAGGAGAACAGACAGACTGCTGCCAGCATCTGCCACACTTCCTTTCCTCTCTCTGCCTTTCCATGGCCTCTTCTGTTACTTTTCCCCACTGGCTTAGCCAGGCTCCCTTCTCCTTCTGGGCCCCTAACTGGCACTGGCCAGTTAACCAAGCTGGGTCTGACAACAGCCAGCTCCTGCTACTTTGGCTCACATGCATCAGAAAGCTACCAGGGCCACTGTACCTGCAGGACACACACATGCCCATCCTCACCCCACCCCAAGTAGGGCCAGCACAAGAGAGGAAAGAGAGTGAATGATGGTTTGGGGGTTAAGGCTCCTGGCTCAGGAGTCAGGAAGATGAATGGCCTCTGGTAAGTTATGTCACCTTTCTGAGGTTGAGGCTTCAGATCATAATGTGGGGAGTGATAATAACACCCCCTCATAGAGTTGTTGTGAGGCTGACTATCATGGGAGTAGGTTATGGTTAGAACCACACTGCATAGTACCAATGCTACACCCTGTCTACTTTCTTTGGCAGTTTGCTAAACCAGACCTGGCAAGGGAAAAGCCATCAGCAGGTGGATGGCAGGACAGAGGGTAAACAATAGCTGATCTCTCAATTCCAGTGAGGACTCAGATTACTTCCACAGCTCTGTGTTAGGCCACACACCTAGCCCCGCTTTGGGAAGCAATCTAGTGTGGACAATCAGAGCTTTCTCTTCTGGAAACAGAGAGTGCTTCCACTGGTGGAATCCAATTTATGTGCACACGGACCAGTGTCCAGATGCCAAGAAGGAGCCTGAGCTCTCCTTGAATCCCCTTTCCTATACTTGATGAGAAACTGAGGTCAAGGAGACTAAGTGATTCCTCACAGTCATGGTTAAGTTGGTGCTTTAATGCCACCACAGGGCCCTCTACTGAGTCACGATCTCTTGTGCAATGATAAAGCCCTCTGATTGGCAGCTTAGACTATGGAAACAGGGTTGAATCCCAGCTCTTCCACTGAGCATAACTTTGGGCTCTATAAATCAGTTTCTTCACCTGTAAAATGAATGTCATCATAATACACAAACATGAAAGCATTCAATAAGCATGTTGTTGTTTGTTATCATTAATAGATGCAAGGAAAAGAGCCCCAGAGAAATCAGGGCTGGTCTTAATCCCAAGCTTCAGTATTATCTGTCTTCTTGTTCTCAAAACATCATCTCACAGAGCTAACTGAGATTTAGGCAGTCTGTCCTGGCTTTGGACCATAATTCTAGTCCAGATCTTCTTTCATTTGTTTTTGTTAAATATTTAATAGCTACAGTAGGTACCTATGTACCCACCACTCAAGAAATAGGACACTGGCATTGCCATTGAAGCCCTGTGTGCCCCTTCACTCCAATCCCACTCCTTGGTAACCATTCTCCTGAATTTTACATTTATTGTTCCCTGCCTTGGTTTGACTATATCTGTACATGTCATAAATTATATGAGTTAGTTTTACATGTCTTTAACCTTAATATAACTGTAATCATGCTATATGATCTTTTTAACTTGTCTTTATTGCTTAAATTATTTTTGTTATTTATCCATACTAATGCAATTGTACTTCACTCATTTTTCACTGTGTAATAGTACTCCATTGCATGAATATGCCACAACTAATCTATTCATTCTCTTGTTGATAGGAAGTTGGGTTATTTTGTTTTCTATTAGAAATGGTGCTTCAATGACCATTCTTGTGCATGACCTTGATGTACATGGAATACTCTTCGTGCTCAGTTACGCCGATGGCCCACGCTTGTCATCTGTAAGTATGTCATTACACCTGCTTACATTTTTATCAGCAGTGTATAGGGCTTCTCAGTTTCCTGTAAGGTTGGGATTATCCATTTTTCATCTGTTAATCTGGTGATTAATCAATTTCTATGCTCACTGTGCCATGTAGATAGAGACATGGCACAGTGAGCATAGATATGTTGTTCTGGCATGATATGTTGTTCTTCATGTGCTGTGGAAACCATGTTTTGTGATCTCATTCCTTTTATAAGTGTTGGCTAAGACTCAGTGTCCGCGGTTTCCATGCTTGCACTGACCTCCGTGGGAAAGCGGTTACACCTGCTGAGTGGCTGGGGCAGCCTGGAACATTGTGGCTGTCACGCTACACACCGCATGGGGCAAAGTGTCCAGTCTGAAAAAGTAGACTCTCATTCTTATCCTGTCAGGCTAAATACAGTAAAAAGAAGAAAGACAAGTGGCTGTAAAAAGAAAAAGCAGAAGTGTAACTCCTGCCCCCAGTCTTTTTCTCTGGGGAAAATAAGAAGTTGCCAGCCCAGGTGCTGAGCAGAGTTTTGGTTGAGAGAAAAATCAAGTGGCCGGTGGGTGTCCTTTACCACTATTTAGAAGGAACAAGCTGATTATCATCATCTCATTCAGTGAAGCTTGGTTCTCCTGATCCTTGATGACATTACGTGTGTCTTCATCATCCTAGACGACTGGTTTCAGTTAGGAACCCTGGGAAGAGGGTGGGAGGGGGTTTGGAGCTCCTTCAGGACACACTGCAAGAATATTGAGCTGCTTGTTTGGGGAAAATAAATGATTGCAGGCGACAAGTGCTCTCATGTTTCTTATGAAGATTGTCTGCCCTCTTGCTGGACTAGCCAATTCGGTGGCTTGGCCAAGCAGAAGGGCCCTACCCTTCAATAGCTCTGAGGACTCAGCTCCTAAACATCTGGTCGAACTAGAAATTCAGATGTAGTACATGAATGTGAATAATGAAGATGTACCTGGAGAAATACAGAACCTCTGTACAAGGGTGAGGCACAGGAGGGAAGAAATCCATCTACTGCTTCCACCTCTGCCATTGCTACTGCTCTAGCACCCCCACCCCTGCCTCCCTCCTCCTCCTCCTCCTCTTCCTTTTGTCTTCTCTCCTTTGTCTCTTCCCCCTCTCTCTTGGGTCTGTAACAGGAGGATTACCTGGGAGCCCTCTACTTTGTCCTTTCTGTGTATTCTTTAGACTGGGGAGAGGACCGGTCACCTGGATCATGGTGGAAAATGTGTTCTTACTCACAAAGGTGAGCAGGACATTCCTGCTCACTACAGGAGAGTGTGTCTATGTGTATGAAAGAAATGGTCCCTCTCATTTCCTTCTTCCCTGGCCCTAAACTGCCTTCTGCTCTCTACATGACAAACAAATCAGAGGTTTTCAGAATAGGGCAAAGGAGTAGGCGAGTCTTCCAGAGGGAAGTGGGCCTCTCTGGTGGGTCAGCCCCGCACACAGAGTGTGTGCTTCCCTCCTCCCTGCTCCTGCCCCACCCGCTGTGCTCGGGATGCCCTTACTGCTCCCAGGTCTGCACTCCACTGGGTCTGGTGAGCAGGGGATAGCGAGCAGGGGATGAGGGCAGAAGGGGACAAAGGCAGCGAGGAGAGTGGCACCCTGTTTCTAGGGAACTTCCAAATGGCCTGATGTCAGAATTGCATTGTTGGGAGATGGTTGGATTTGTTCTCAGCTGACATTTGGGTATATCCTGGTTTTGTTTGCAAGCATCTGGCTATCGGCATAACTCCTGACTCTCCAACCTGATAAGGAGGACATATATCTTATGATGGAGTTTATTTTAAATACTTTAAAAAATATTTGGAAGGTGGAAGGAACAAGCAGAACAATATAAAAATGCCATTTTCATATAATTTCCATCTTTAAGTGGAAAAGTTTACCCATGACTTTATGCAAATGAGCATAAAGTTCCAAAGAAACCTTCAGATGGAATGAATTATTCTGCTTTTTCTTGAGCCCAGGAAGCTGCTGGGGACAGTGTGACACCTGCTGGAAATAGGACTAAATGTGTTTGAGACAACAGGAAGTAGTGACCAGCAGAGCTTGCCCTGACCTGGTTACAAATCTGGTTATAAAAGAAAGCAGCTGGAAAGAAATTTGCATGTCCAATAGGTTTCACTATTAAAGTTTACACAACGTGAAGTAGTCAGCCAAGCTGGCTGGCTCCCCAGATCACATGATTATGTAGAAACATGAAACTTAGCTATGTGTTCGAGCAAGTTTTACTTCTCCCTGGTGCAAGGGTGTTTGCCAGCAGTCTGAACTCTCAGAAATCAGATTCAAGTGACTGGGGCCCTTGAGATCAAAGGTTTATCATGCTACTCCCTAGGAGGGCCAGGGACTGCTGACGTTACCACTGGACGGTTACTTGTGGCTCTTATCATCACCAAAAAGAATGGACAAGCTTAATAAAATAACTGTTCCTGCCAGTCAAAAGTTGAGGTAAGATTCTCCCCAATCAATACTTTTTTTTCTTCTTCTCCTTCTTCTGCTTTTTCCCAATGCTCTTACTGCATCTTAGAAAAACTGAAATCCTAGAATACTTTCTAGTTCTAAGGCAGTGGGTGGCAACTGCTATAGGGAAGTGGGCAGGATTTTTTAAGAAGTGTGTAGGAATAAGTGGGTTTGTTCTAGCTGGCTGTTGCCAATAATAAAGTGTAAAGCTCTGGAGAGAAAATAAAAAGAAATGTCAAAAGTTTAGATTCTACAAAAGATCAGCTTTCAGAGTCTGAATACAGCAAGCTTTTGCTAAGGAAAAGTCTACTTTGGTCCTCAACAATTTCATTGTAGATTGATATGTAATGTTAAGGGTTGTTGTAATCATTTTATTAATTTACTTTGTGGGTATATATCACAAGTGTTTTGGGGAGATTGGGTCTGGTTTTCTCATGTCCTTATGTCAGTGTAACAATTATCTATAAAAATCCACTTAGAACAAATAAACCAGAAATGACCCAGGGGCAAGAATCAAGGAAACTTCTTTGATCTATGGAAAAGATAACCTTCCAAATTTGAGTTTGAAAGTCTTCTTTTTTGTCTTATTGTAAGGGCAGCGGGGGTTTTGGGGACTGGGAACTTTTCAAAATGTTCAATGGCTTGTTTTATATTTCCCAACTACCCATTTGAACTTCAATTTTTTCACAGGGGTGACTTTGGGGGGCAGGAAAGTTATTACAAATATCAAGGGACTAAAACTTTTTGGACCAAATTTAAGAGAAATTAGCCTGGCATTGGCAAAAGGACAGCCCTTCATAGTTAGAATATGGGCCGTATGCCTGGTAGGTGCGTGGTAAATGCAGTTGGAGGTGAACTTGATGTGAAATCTGTAGGCGGTATCGCTAAGTCAGCCATTTTGAGGGCATGTTGTTGGGTGTCTGTGGCTGATCTGCAGGGACAGGGGACAAGAAGGCACTCTGTCAAGCCCTTGATCTCAAGTTTCTACACCCTCATGGGAGGGGAGCAAGGAAAACAATGGAAGTAGTAATATAAGAAAGGAATTAGAGTAGCTGGAGAAGGTTTCAGGGAGAAGGTGCTTGCTTCAAGAGCTAGGCTTTGAAAATATCTTCTATTCGGTTGGTTGCCTTTTTGTTTTGTTGGTGGTTTCTTTTGTTGAGCAGAAAAGCTTTTTAGTTAGATATACAGATCATGTAGCACAGACTTGTACACTTGAGACCTACATAATCTCATTAACCAATGTCACCCCAATAAATTTAATTTTAGAAAGAAGAGCTAGGCTTTGAGAGGTAGGTAAGATAACCATAGAAGGAAAGCATTATGTCCTGGGAGGGAGGAAATACAGAAGCTGACACGTGGAGCTGGACTTCAGAAGGGTCCATGGTGAGATAGTGAGAGTTTTCTGCCCAGCACAGACAACAGAGTAGAGCGTGCAGGACCAGAAGTTCCCGATAAGGTTGGATGCATGGGGTGGGGCCAGATTACAAAGGACAGTGAGGACAAAGTTAGAGAATGGGTTACACTGTTAGAGTGTCACGCCAGCAAACTTATAGGAAGCTGGCAGGATGGACTGGAGGGGGAGGGAAACTGGAGGCAGGGAGACTCAGTAGATGGGGGCAGTTAAGTAACCCAAGCATATAGTGTTGCAGGCCTGGATCTGGGGCACAGCAGTGAAGAGGGAAAGGGAAGAAGAGGTAGGGAAGACATGCCAAAGAAACTAACAAGGAATGGATATTAGGGCTTCTCTCCAATGAGCAGGAGGGTTTTTATAGGTCATTCCTGGAGATATTCCACAACCTGGAGCTATACTAAGTCTTAGAACCTCTTTCAGGAAATACAAATGGGAATTTAAAGAAAAGCAATAGAACCTAAATCACTTGATGGTCCCTCCCTCTGGGACAAAGTCCAGCTTGATCATAGAGTGGTCATAGGTAATATACACCCATAGATTATGGGGTAGAAAAACAAAATTATATTGTGGATAATCATACACTACACTCATCGGCTTAGGCAGAAATAACTTTTTTTTTCCACTTGGTTACTCAGTTGTCTTTACAGAATTGGCCCGTTTTGGTAAAATGTGCACTGTCAACGTGGAACTTTTGAAAGAAATGAAATTGTAAGCACAATGGACTTAAAGCACCATCTTACCTCTTTTTCTGTAATTACATGGGAGTGTGAGAAATAGGTAAATGAAATACTTGATCCCTGTGGTTTAAATCCTCTGTCCCAACTGGTTAACATCAATTCAAAAGGTTGCCTAACTGTGCAATTATTTGGCACCAGATGACAATATAAGTGGAGAGTTGTGTATATACACTCTTAGGATTATCAAAGTTTATATGAGACTTTGCTTAAATTCTTAGCCACAAACATAGAAAGATAGTGAGTATCTATCAAGAGTGGCTAAAAGGGATGACCCTGATCTAGGGGATATATTCCAAGGGCTGAAAAAAAAACTGGAGCAGAAGGAGTGACCAGGAAGGAAGGAAAAGCAGAATCAGCCAAGGAAAGGAGGGAAGGCAGGATTAGAAGGAAACAAGGGATCCTCAGAGTGAAGGAGAAAGAGAAGGTTCCTCGATGAACACCGTTGGGGATCAGTATCACCCTAAGACTGTGCTATGGAAGAACTGAGGAAGGTGAGGTGGCTAAGTTATATTGGACCACAGAAATGTGTGAGCACAGATTCTCCCCTTTTCTCTCCCATTGGGGCACTACAGAAAGTAGGTTTCTCTGTTAGTAGTAATTCATAAACCTTCAGGATCTTCTAGTTTATTATTAGCCATTATTTTCCCTGGATTTTATGAGATAATTATATCATCAGAAACCCAGCTAAGACCTGGGTTCTCAATTCTCCCACAGTAAACATTCCTATGGTCATAAAAAGTTTACACTTCTGGGTAAACATTCGAAATTTACAATCCTGATTACGTTGACTATGTTCTTTTCAAGTTAGTGAAACTAGTTTGAAAAGAAAATTTTATATTTTTGTACTTTTAATATCCTCCCAGAGACTCATCATCTGTGCTTTTGTATTTTTCTTTGAAGCACCTGAAAACACATGTTCACTTATTTTTACAAATGCAAAGGGTCTTTGACATGAGTCTGGTTAAGCCAAGTCTCTACAGTCCTTATCTTATTGGTTAAAGAGTACAGTAGTTTTCAGTCAAACTGACACATATTAACTTTAGGTATGTATATTTAATCTCCCTGGTCCCAGTTTCTTTTCTGCAGCTGATAAGACAGAGATAATAACAGTATCGATCTCATATGGCTGCTGAAAGGATTAAATAAATTATTTTGAGAAGCAGTGACACATAGTGAATCTGGCACATTATAATATTGAATTTTAAAATGGTAGTTTTAAAATAATATTTAATTAATATCAATATTATTATTCTTATTAATTCCATAGGATGCAATTGATTTTCTGAACATAAACATGGGACTTTACATTGATCATTGATAAATGTCATGTTAGTTTCAGTTCTTCTTTCTGGCTATTTTGGTTATTTTACCTGTTGATTCTGACATTTGTGGCATAAGCTTTGCATGGACTGTAGATGTGAGAAACACCCCTCCTCCACCTTAATCTAAGAGGCTAATGCAACTGTTGAGCATGACAGAGCCCTGTCATGGGTGTCTGGGTTTAATGCTAGGACTCTCACTTGGAGATCTGATTTAACAAATTCTGGGATATGACTTCTCTTCTCAGGTCTTGGAATTCTCAATTAGAGTTTCTAGTTACTTGACATACCAATTTCTGAAGAAACAAATTCACCTTCTTTTCACCATTCTGGCACTAGCGCCCTCTCTGGTCCTCCTTGTTTCTGTCAATAGTTTCATCAACCCAAAGTCATCCTTCTCTCTGCACCTCCACTCACCTACCACACCCTATAGTCTTTCCTTTATGATGCCTCCAAATATGCCCTTATCTTCCTTTCTACCACAGCATACTGAATAGAATTTCATCTCCCCTGTGTCCCACATCTACAAAACAAGGAGTTTGGGCCAGATAATTCCCAAAGTCCCTCTCAACTCTGTGTGATCCTTTAAGCATGGAGACCATGCTTAACATATGTTACATTTCCTAACACTGTTATTTTATCCCATGACTCTCAGGAAATATTTCCTGAATGAATTATCCATGTATTTGAGGCAAGCTGTTTTCAAACTCTTTTCTTAATCTGTTGAAACTGCCAACCTCTGAACACTGGGGCCAGAGGATTCTAGAGAGCATCCAGATAAGATTATATAGAAGGTAACTCTGATGTATTTAGAAGGACAATGCAATTGGAGCCCAAAAGGGCTGAACTCCAATTGTCAGTTACTAACCAGGTCCTGAGGAAGTCACTCAACTTCTCTAAGCCTCAGTTTCCTCAACTGTCAAATAAAACTAGAGATGCCCTCCTCACAGGCTTGTTGTGAAGACCAAATAAAATAACATGGACTGAAATACACTGATAATATTTGTCCAGGGGCTCACGGTGGATAGAGCAAGTCTTGAGTACACACGTGTCTGGGGGCATCACTCCTCTCCTTCTTTATAAGCTTGGGTTAAAGGCCAGTGCTGATGTGGGAAGGCAAAAAGGAGGCACCACTTCTGATGATAGAGATCCGATAGGCTTCCATTCTCCTCACACTGCATTGTGTCATCTGAGAATCCTCTTAGCTGGGCCATTTGTGTCACACCAATGGATGGACTATTCAGACAAAGCCTCTTTGTCCTTATGGAAAAGCCACACAGGAGCCACATTAGTAGATATTTGCTATGTGTGTGTGTGTCTCAGAATCATCAGCTAAGAAAACTCATGGCACTCTTTCTCAACCGTGGCTGTGCCAGGAAAATCTACACCAGAGTCCACATATCCAAGGCACGCCCTCTCCTGAATCCAATGATCACCTATGTGCCATGTCTGAACAAGTCCTTCCTCTATGCAACCGATCTCCAAATGGGCTAGGATGCAATTAATTAGGTTTCCAAGAACTGAACCGCAATTACATTCCATCCCTCCCTCCCACATCACTGGATTAGAGGAGACAAGGCTGGTACCAAATGCTTCAGACACATATTTACAGACAATCTCTTGCTTCTTCTCCACCCCCCACCCCCAACAGATGACTAACCTCTTCTGTAGAATTTACTAGTTTAGTTCATTTTCAAAGAGGACCTAACTATTGCCCTTATGCAATGACATCAAAGAATCTAGGCTTATTAAAGAATACAGTTTAGAAAAAAAAAGAAAGTAAATGACAGCTTGTTATAGGGAAATTGAAACAACGGATGGTTTTCTTTGGCTTTTTAATAAACCCTAGACATAGCTGCATCATTGAGATGAGTGGTTCTCTACCAGGGTCAATTTTGCCCTCTAGGGACATTTGATCGCCACAATTGGGGAGGGAGGTGCTATAGGCACCTAGTAGTAGATGCCAGGGGTGCTTCTAAACATCCTTCATTGTACAGAGCAGTCCTCATTGCAAAGGATTATCTGGCCCAAAATGTTAATAGTGCTACTGTTGAAAATCTCTGATTCAGACCAAGAAGCACATATCCATTTGCATATTTTTATAGCGACAGTATGTACTTAAAGTTTAGAACATAATATATGTAACTTTGCAATTGATGCAGCCTCTGCTCACTGGACTCATTTTCCTTGGTCAGGGATGGTTTGAGTGAAGGGTTGCTAAGGGAAAGGGCTAGAAGTACTTGGGCCTATATTTTAATGATTTGTTTTTTGTTTTTTCAAAAAAAAATATTTTGTTTCTAACAAAACTGGATTCCACGAACTACATGCACCATTGAGGTACATGTTGTTCTCTCCTGGGTAGAGAAATGGGAGCAGGAAAAAATTTCTAGACATAAGATTCTCCTGGAATAGGCTCTGCTTCTACCTCTGTAAGTAGACGTGGTTTCCTTGAGTGGAAACCCTCAGAGCTGGGATAGAAAGTGACGACATAGATATTAAAAAGCCCAAGGGCTCACAGATCTGACCCAATGGACAAATTCTGGACAGAGGTGGACATCCTGTTCTTGTCCTGGAGCAGCTTGTATTGCCCTGAGGTCCATGGGTGGAACACTGCCTGATAAAGACAAATCAAGGCATGGAGGGGAGATGATAGGTATTTGTTTGTCTACCCTTTAATACAGTGGTTCTCAACCTTCCTAATGCCGTGACCCTTTAATACAGTTCCTCATGTTGTGGTGACCCCCAACTTCATTGTTACAAATTGAACATAATTAAAGCATAGTGATTAATCACAAAAACAATATGTAATTATATAGGTGTTTTCCGATGGTTTTAGGCGACCCCTGTGAAAGGGTCGTTCGACCCCCAAAGGGGTCGCAACCCACAGGTTGAGAACCACTGCTTTAATGCCTTCTCCATCACCTATGAAGATTCTGCAGCTGTGTCTGCGAGGAATGAATTTGGAATAACTTTTTCATCAGCTGGGATAGTTTCAGCTGCAGCATTCACCATTTGGGTCCTCCTGGGACCAATGATCTATATTTTGTGAAAATGATGAATGGGTTTTGAGGGTGCAGCTTAAAACACACACACGCTTATTCCAGTTCTATTATAAAGCAATCCTCTATCTCCCCCTATGCCATTCCCCATGACTTCTTAAGTTGGTATTGATCTTATCCAGATGTCAGAAAAACAGTTTTCCTGATTCTCTTATGCTGTCAGGAATGTGAGGGATGCAGGCTGGCGTGGGGC
Source organism: Myotis lucifugus (assembly GCF_000147115.1). Lineage (NCBI taxonomy): Eukaryota > Metazoa > Chordata > Mammalia > Chiroptera > Vespertilionidae > Myotis > Myotis lucifugus. The sequence continues at coordinate 2,644,570 of NW_005871114.1, forward strand.
TGCTGTCTGATGTAATGTCAGATGCTCCAGGCTCCTGGTTGATCCCAGATTCTGCCTCCAACCTAAAGGGGCTTCAGTACTCTTGGCAATGGTAGAAATAGCCTAGCCACTGACAGCTGAGGGCTGTCTGCTCCCAAACAGCTCCTCCCACAGGCCCCTGCTCTCCTGGTCTGGCCCACCTTCTCCTGCCTGTCCCACCCCACCTCCCTTCCGAAAGGATCTGTGGGCAGCTACACCTACAGGCTTATTTTTAACTCCAATGTTTTTTATAACCCTTTCTGGTCTAGGTCCCCAAATAAGCCATTTTCCTACAGCCCAGCATGGCTGTTTCAGTGCTAATTTCAAAAGTAAGGCAAGGAAGCCAGCTTCAGGGACATGTACCTCCTTGGTGAGTCATGCTTCTCCATTAGCCACTTTCCTGAGAAAGGAACTCATAACCCCAGGGGCATCCCTGCCTCCCCCAGGCTAGCTGGGGCCCCAGACCTACTCCATCCAGACAGCATCCCTTCCCACATGCAGCAGGGGCCTGTGAGCTCCCTGGTAGTGTGGCCGGGCACTCACACAGGGCCCGTGTCCCAAGAGCCCCATTCTGGGGTTAATGCCGTGCTGTCACAGTCTTGAAACTCTGAATAATACTCAACAAGGGGCCCTGCATTTTCATAATACACTGGTCCCAGCAATTATGTAGCCAGTGCTGGCCACAGGTTCCACGAGCCATGAGGCTGAGCCTGCTCCCCCCGCAATGCATAGGGACATGGACATCAATGGGGAAGCCCCTACCCAGATCATAGAGGTTTACCTGCCCAGGACTGAGAGGCCATCTTTTCTGCCCCTTTATTTCTCAGATAAGAAAGCCAAGGTCCAGAGAGGTGAAGTTACCTGTTCAAGCTCGCACCAGCAGAGCCTGTTCTAGAACTACACCTCAATGTTTGCCAGCCAGGAAGATGAGTAGGCCACACCCTGCTTTTTTTCCCCTGTGTCATTTACTGGCCAATTAAACATTCTAACTTAGTCTGTATTCTAAAATCTTACTAGACATTTTTTTTTTAATTAAAAGGCAACTAATTTACTAGTCAGAATCCCCAGTGAAGCCCTACCCAATCATGCTGTCAGTATTTCAGGCTTTTACATGTTTCCAGGTCCAAACTTGAAGCCCACGCTTACTCAGATGTGTTTGATGTACAGTTTTAAATAATTCTCCCACTGGCCAGGTGCTAAATTTAGGTCTCTTTCAGGTGTCTTATTGTGTTGAGACTAGCACCTCTGCAGTTGCCTTCTCTTTTTACCCCTTCTTTCTCTCTTTTTAAAATGTTTTAAGTGAATTTCTTAGGGTGACATTGGCTCATAAAACCATATAGGTTGCAAAGTGTACAACTCAAGGAAACATCATCTACACCCTGCATTGTGTGCCTATTGCCTCAAGCCAAGTCTTTTTCTGTTCCCATTCTTCCCCCTCCCCTTTGCCCACCTCCACCTAGCCCCTCAACCTTCTTTCCCTCTGGCTAACACCACATCGTTGCCTGTGTATATGCACTATATATATATGGGTGGGGGTTTTTTCTTAATCCCTTCACCTTCTTTCATCTAGCCTCCCAACCCCTCTCCCCTCTGACAGCTGTCTGATCAGCAATTCACGGCTTCATTCATTCATCCCTCATTCTTTCCTTTCTTCAGTGAAGAGACATTTATTGAGCATGTACTGTACTGTGAGCACTGATCTGGTCACTGCCTCTGAGGAATGCAAAGTCCACTGGGAAGAAAGACATTTAATCAAGTAATTCCAATAAAGAATTGTTGGGAGAGGCAGTCTCATACGTGCAGTATTTCAAAGCCCCACTCAACCACATAAGAATGGCCCTTGGGCCTGGAATACTTCCTTACCAAGAGATAAGGAGTTCTTGCAGGCTGTGCCAAGCTTATCACCTTGTTTGAGAATATCTTCCCCTGTTTCATGCTCAAGGAGTGCTTTCCTTTGTTCTGCTTAGGCAAGTATGGCAATGGCCCTCAGGCACACCACTGCCTTTCAGGAGAGAGGATTACCTGCAGGCCAAATGGCTGCAGGGAGCTGGGGTTAGCCACAAGGGACCATTGCACACCACTGATGTTGATTTTGCTCTATCTCTTCTCCATGTGAGTAAAGCATTGCTCCATCTGAATAAATAAATGAATAAAATAAAGAATGCTCCCACAATAATGAACACGAATGTAATCTGAAAATGAGTTATAAGGAGCAGAGCTAGTCTTACGTGTGGACTGAGTGTACAGGATCAATGTGGTGTAGTTTAAGAAGTGCTCAGAGAGGTGTATTTGCTGTTCTGGAAAGAATATGAGCTTTGGAATCAGGCAGACCTAGGTTTGGGTACTTGCTCTGTACCTACTAGCTCATGGCCTTTGAAAAGATCTTTTTTAGCCTCAGCTTTACCAGCTGGAAAATGGGAATGATAATATATACCATAATGGGGGTGTTGCAACAGTAACTATGTTGACTAGAAAGAGAGCTCAGTGAATGTCCCCCTAAAATCGTCCTAGCCTGGGCTTTCCTGATGCCCCAAATTGTGTCAGAAGCATGGCATCCAGTTGGATAAGGCAGTGTCTCTGATTCTTGGATCAGAATTAGATAGCATGAAGTGTACCAGGCTCAGGCATTAGTGTTATCTGTCACTAACACCCAGGCAGGAATCAATGATCTGAGCCAGCTCAGACTGAGGTGGCTCAATCAACAGTTGTTAGCTGAAAGAATGGAACATTGTTCAAGAAAGTGGTGATAAGAAAGAGGGAAAGGTCAGAGCAGGGAGGCAACAATTCCCTACCTAAAGGAATCCCCAGGGAGGCCATGACTAAGGGTACTTAAGGGTACTTGGACTAGAGCAGTGGTTCTCAACCTTCCTAATGCCCTTTAATATAGTTCCTCATGTTGTGGTGACCCCCAACCATAAAATTATTTTCGTTGCTACTTCATAACTGTAATTTTGCTACTGTTATGAATCGTAATGTAAATATCTGATATGCAGGATATATTTTCATTGTTACAAATTGAACATAATTAAAGCGTAGTGATTAATCACAAAAACAATATGTAACTATATATGTGTTTTCCGATGGTCTTAGGCAACCCCTGTGAAAGGGTCATTTGACCTCCAAAGGGGTCGAGACCCACAGGTTGAGAACCGCTGGACTAGAGGATTAGAGTTCAAAGTCAGAAGAAATGTCCTGCCATGTTCAATTTTTTGTTGTTGCTGTTTACTTGACAACTTCACTTTGTTCAAAGTGTAAAACGTTGCAGAAGAAAGAATAATCTTTCAAGCACATAAAGCATGTTAATGTCCATATTTAATACTGAACAGGAAAGAAATTGTCATTTTACTGTAGTGCAAATAAATACTGGAGAATCAAATACAAACATGAGAAATGTACTTCCAAAAAAAAAAGGAAGATGGAAAATGGAAATGGAATACTAAGTCATTGGAAAACTGAACCTCTTACCCATATGTGACTATGTTGCCCTTTAAACGGCCTCTTTAGCCTGTTCATGGGCAAAGTTCTCTTTTTACAATGGAAAGACTTTTGATTTCACATCGTTTCCACATTCAAAGATCATTACAGTTGCCAAGTCAATCCCAGATGATTGGGCCTAACATGCCTGATGAATTCTGAAGACAACCTCTTAACAGAATTAAAACAAAAACTATTCATGCAAATACCCCAACAGTTGATTGAAAAAGAATCTGCTTCAAAATTGCTAAAGACTGCTTTTTGTGTATGAGTTTCCTTCCGGGGTGAGGCGAGTGTTCTGTGACTAGGTGGTGGCAGTGATTGTACAGCATTGGGAATGACTAAATGATCCTGAGTTGTACACTTTGAAATGGTGAATTTTATATTGTGTGTATTTTACCACAATAAAAAATTGATATTGAAATTATTTTCCATATTTACTTAAAATAGTTTATTTAAGGGACCTATGATCGTATTCTTATTTGACCAATTAGATATTGTTTCAAATGTTTAAAAAAATGTATTATCAATGTTGATAATTACTGAATGGTTTTTAATAATTAAAAGCTTGCTTCTACTTCAATCCCTACACATCATGTTCTCCAATATCCTTTTTGTTGCTGTTAATCCTCACCTGAGGATATTTTTCCATTTATTTTTTAGAGAGAGTGGAAATAAGAGGGAAAGACACAGAGAGAGAAACATCGATGTGAGAGAGACACATCAATTGGTTGCTTTCCGCACACGCCCCGACCAGGGCCCCGGGATGGAGTCTGCAACCAAGGTACATGCCCTTGACTGGAATCGAACCCAGGACCCTTCAGTCCACAAGCCGATGTTCTATCCACTGAGCCAAACCGGCCAAGGCCCCCAATATCCTTTTATGCAGAGCCCAGTGAAATGAGCTTAACTGAGTCAATTTTTTCCAGTACATGGGAAATACCATCCCATACTATTTACTCCCTGAAAATACTTTAGCTGGGCAAATGGATGCCCAGACAAGTGGGCATCAATATTGTAGTGTACCATGTACACACAGCTACGACTCATTTTCCCCCCTTAGGTTAATTTTGAAAAGAACATGCTCAAAGTCTTAAAACACATTCATTTTCTAGAATTATATAGGTTTACTCAGTGTGAAGAGGAAGGAAAGCACGGCAGCCCTTTAGGACCCAGTGGCTCCTGCCCATAAAACCAGGGACAGGGAAAGCCAGACAACTTGTGTCACATCAAATGAAGTCTTCTAAGAACTTTTAAAAGCTAATATAGCATGGTTTCCTTGTCATCTCATCGGTTCAGGGTGATGTGTCCCATGCCTAGCTGCCTCTGATAGAGTAAAGCATTCAAGGATTTTTTTTTTAAGGATTCAGGGATTTAGTATAATCATCCCTACTCATGGTTGTGCCCAGTCAGCCCAGTTTCTGTCTGCTTATAACCCAGATCAGCAGTTTGGACGTGCCAAAGACTACCACAAAATATTTGCAAATCTCAGTAGGGGGAAGAAAAAAAATGGCAGAGCGTCTGGAAAAACTTGCAAATTACTTTCCCCATTTAATACGTGGTTAGTACGACAACCCAGGCTGTGAGATGCTCATGTGCAACGTGCACGCATTCCCTCCACCCAGGACTCCTCCGTTGTCTTTCTGACCAGGGTGTCGAGAAAGGACACTGGAGGCTGTGGTGCTCAGGCCTCCTTCCAGTTTCCAGCCTCTACTTCTTTTTTTTAAAATAAACATTTATTGTTCAGATTATTACAGATGTTCCTCTTTTTCCCCCCATATCTCCCCTCCACCTGGTTCCCATCCCACCCCATGCCCTTACCCCCTGCCACTGTCCTCATCCATAGGTGTAAGATTTTTGTCCAATCTCTTCCCGCACCCTCCACACCTTCTTCCCCCCAAGAATTGTCAGTCCACTCCCTTTCTATGCCCCTGCTTCTATTATATTCACCAGTTTATTCTGACTTAATTTTTAGGTTCACTTGTTGATAGGTATTTATTTGTTGTTCATAATTTTTATCTTTACCTTTTTCTTCTTCTTCCTCTTCTTAAAGAATATCCTTTAGCATTTCATATAATCCTGGTTTGGTGGTGATGAACTCCTCAAGCTTTTTCTTGTCTGTGAAGCTCTTTATCTGACCTTCCATTCTACATGATAGCTTAGCTGGGTAGAGTAATCTTGGTTGTAGGTTCTTGCTGTTCATCACTTTGAATATTTCTTGCAACTCCCTTCTGGCCTGCATGGTTTCTGTTGAGAAATCAGCTGACAGTCGTATGGGTACTCCTTTGTAGGTAACTAACTGTCTTTCTCTTGCTGCTTTTAAGATTCTCTCTTTGTCTTTAGCCCTTGGCATTTTAATTATGATGTGTCTTGGTGTGGTCTTCTTTAAATCCCTTTTGTTTGGGGTTCTCTTTGCTTCCTGGACTTGTAAGTCTATTTCTTTCATCAGGTAGGGGAAGTTTTCTGTCATGATTTCTTCTAATATGCTTTCAGTATCTTGCTCTCTCTCTTCTTCTGGCACCCTGATAATTCGGATGTTGGTATGTTTGAAGTTGTCCCAGAGGCTCCTTACACTATCTTCATATTTTTGGATTCTTTTTCGTTTTGCTTTTCCAGTTGGGTGTTTTTTGCTTCTTTGTATTTCAAATCTTTGACTTGATTCTTGGGATCCTCTAGTCTGTTGTTGGATCTCTGTTTTTTATTTTTAATTTCAGTCAGTGTATGTTTAATTTCTGGCTGGTCCATTTTTTTGGCATTCTCATTATGATCCTTGAAGGTCTTACTAAGTTCCTCGGAGGTTCATAGAAGATTCTTGAGTAACCTTTTAACTGTGGTTTTGAACTCTATGTCCCCCATTAGTTTGCTTTCCTCCATTTCTTTCATTTGTGACATGTTTCTTTGTCTCTACATTTTTGGCTGACTGTGAGGACCCGTTGTGTCTATAGTGGAAGAACTGCTGTGTTGGAGACACCCTTATGAGGCAGGACTTGCTTCAGTGGGGCTTTGGTGCTCACTGAGTCTGCTTCTTGAGTGTGTCCCTTATGGATGTGAGGAGTTGAAATCTGGTGTCTGACCAGGGGTACCCTGGCTCCTGGATCTCCAAGTCAACCACTGTGTGGGTCTACCCAGCAGGAGCTACAACGATATCAACAGATTTCTCCTATTTGTTTGGAATTTGGAAGTTTTAGAGCGCTCTGACCCAGCTGCAGTTTGTTGGGTTAGGCTGCAAAAGCACAGGTGATTCCTTTGGCCACTGGCACAGCTTGGGTGGGGATGTAAATTGAGTGGGGTGGGGTCTCAGAGAATCATCAAGGCGGAGCAAACAGCAATGGTTGTCATCAGCATCTCTGCGACTCCTCGAGTCTCCGCAACTCCGACTCCGAGTCTCTGAGTCCCCAAGTGCCACGCCCCAACAGCAACAATGATCCCTGAGAGTAGCTCTGCAAGAAGGCCACCCTTGCTTTCCAAACCGCTGCAAGACAGTCCAGTTTCTCCCCGTAGGAGTCTGGGACCTCAGAATCTCGCCTTAAATGAGCTCAGTGCATTCGAGAGCTTGTATCCCCTTCCGATGGAAAAAAAACCACGCACCCAGGTGCAGCCGCCTCGCGCTCGCCTTTGTACCTCTGTTCTTAGCGCCTCTGCACCTCCTATTCAGTCTCAATGCACTTCTTTCTTTCCTTCTAGTTGTATAACTTCCACTCGGCCAGCTTTCCCATGGTTCTGGATGATAGCTGTTTTATCTTATAGTTATAGTTTCAATGTTGTTGTGGGAGGCAGCACGCATAGGTTTATACCTTATGCTGCCATCTTGGTTCTCTCTCCCAGCCTCTACTTCTGAGCATGTTCCGATGCCAGAGAGCTCATGCCACAGTCCCTCCTGCCACCTGCGTGCATCGCCATCTCTCTTTCCCCCTCCTCCGGTCATAGGTCCCTTTCTCTTTTCTCTCTGCCCCTCCCTAAAGACTGCAACAAGCCCTGAGATTCCATGCTTCCCTCCAGCAACAAGTCTGACCTTGGGGACCAGGCAAGGCAGTAGCAGGGTCACATGTGTCCCCAGTAAAAAGTATGTGGCTGGTAGAGGGACTAGATGCCTTCTGCAGTGACAGAGAGGAAGGTCCCAAAGAGGCACTTGGTGCAGCTGGTCACCTGCCCTGGTGAGGGACCAAGTTGAAACAAGTTAGAAGGTGACACTCACGGGTGGTTGAGAGCACAGGTTCTCTGTTGGGGTCCATCCCCAGCAGGTCCAGGGATTCCCAAAGGTGTGGACAGAGTCGGCGAAGAAGGAATGACTGGAGGCAGTGTTCAGTTGATCGTCACAGCCAGGTTCTGTCTTTATTGTCCTGTTACATCTATATTCATACCAGTTGATTTTTTTAAAATTTTTTTATTGCTTAAAGTATTACAAAGGGTATTACATATGTGTCCTTTTTTTCCCCCCCGCCCTTGACAATCCCCTGGCCTCCCCTACCCCCCAGTGTCTTATGTCCATTGGTTATGCTTATATGCATGCATACAAGTCCTTCAGTTGATCTCTTACCCCCCTCTC
>NW_005871114.1:2652707-2723958 GCF_000147115.1 Myotis lucifugus
AGTTCCATCCATGCCGTTGCAAATGGTAAAAGTTCCTTCTTTTTTACAGCAGCATAGTATTCCATCGTGTAGATGTACCACGGTTTTCTAATCCATTCATCTATTGATGGGCACTTAGGCTGTTTCCAGATCTTAGCTATGGTGAATTGTGCTGCTATGAACATATGGGTGCATATATCCTTTCTGATTGGTGTTTCTGGTTTCTTGGGATATATTCCTAGAAGTGGGATCACAGGGTCAAATGGGAGTTCCATTTTTAGTTTTTTGAGGAAACTCCATACTGTCTTCCATAGTGGCTGCACCAGTCTGCATTCCCACCAGCAGTGCACAAGTGTTCCTTTTTCTCCACATCCTCTCCAGCACTTGTCGTTTGTTGATTTGTTGATGATAGCCAGTCTGACAGGTGTGAGATGGTACCTCATTGTTGTTTTGATTTGCATCTCTATACCAGTTGATTTTAAACCTATCCATTCTATCCCAAAGGTTAGGGCGTTTCTAATCTCCATTCCAAGGTTACTCTATTGTTCTATTAAGCTACAAGGAAGTAACTGAAGGAGATTATCCTAAGTAAAGATTATGTAGCTTGCCCTGACTAGTTTGGCTCAGTGGATAGAGCGTCGGCCAGCAGACTGAAGGGTCCCAGGTTTGATTCCGGTCAGGGGCATGTACCTTGGTTGCAGGCACATTTCCAATAGAGGGTGTGCAGGAGGCAGCTGATCGATGTTTCTCTCTCATCAATGTTTCTGACTCTCTGTCCCTCTCCCTTCTCTCTGTAAAAAATCAATAAAAATATATTTTTAAAAAAAGATTATGTAGCTTAAGCATGATTGTTCATAGCTAAAGTGATTAACTACCCGCCTGGCACTTAGTTAAGGGGTTTTAAGAATTTATTCCTTTTTTTTTTTACTGTCAAACACAATGATTTATTAAAAATAAAACGTAAAAATGATTTTTGTACATATGCTTCCAAATTTCAGGCATGGGATCCAAGTAGATTTCATAGAAAACGCTGTAGCCAGGTATCAAGTCCTTACAACGAAGTAAACTAACCCCCCACCCCCACCCCCACCCAGGTTTTGCTACAGAATCAGCAAGTTCACTCCCTCCCCCCAAAAAAACACAAATTAAAACAAGACATTTTGCTAGTATAAAAACGACTAAGGTCCAAGTAATAATAAAAAAATAGAGTCCATCAATAACTAACACAAAAATGTGTAGGTGGGGCAGAGTCCATCTTCAGAGGGGGAGACGAGAGGTGGCAGGCAAATAGGGCAATACCCCTAAGGGTAGGCAGCCTTAGAAGCGGCTCCCCCAAGGGCAAATGGGGAAGGCGGTGGGAGGGAAAGGAACTCAGGAGTTGACCCTAGGGTTGTTGAAAACAGCTACCCCTAAAGTCAACCCGGACTAAAATTTTTTTTAGAAAGAACTGCCTCCATAACCACCCCCACCGCCATAGCCACCCCTGTAAGGTCCACTGTTAGTGCGACCGCCCCAGCCGCTGCCTCCGCCGCCGCCGCTCTTCATGGGCCCGTAGGAGGACTGGTGCTGGCTGTAGCTGCCCAAGCCGCCGAAGCAGCTACCGTAGTCGCTTCCGCCGTAGGACGAACCGCCTCCGTAGGCATTGTAGCCGCCGCCGTAACCATCGTAGCTGTTGTAGCCGCCGCTGTAACCACCGTAGCTGTTGTAGCCGCCGCCGTAACCATCGTAGTTGTAGCTGTTGTAGCCGCCGCCGTAACCATCGTAGTTGTAGCTGTTGTAGCCGCCGCCGCCGCCGCCGCTCTTCGACAGGCCGTTCTGATCACGACCACCGCCGCGGGCCCGGCCGCCCCGGCCCGACCGGGAGCCGCCTCCGCCTCCGCCGGAGTGGATATCCTCCTTGGGGACGGCCTTTTTCACCTCCACGCGATGGCCCTGGATCGGATGGAACTTGACCACTGCGGCCTTGTCCGCCGCGTCGTGATTCTGGAAATACACGAAGCCGAAGCCGCGCTGCTTGCCGGACCGCTTGTCGGCGATGATCTCGGCTTTCTCCACGGTGCCGAACTGCGAGAAGTGCTCGATCAGGTCGCCCTCGGCCACGTCTCCTTTCAGGCCACCGACAAAGAGCTTCTTCACCTTGGCGTGGGCACCGGGCCGCGCCGAATCCTCCCGGGACACCGCCCGCTTCAGCTCCACCGTGTTGCCGTCTAGGGCATGGGGAGAGGCGGCCATGGCGGCGTCGGCCTCCTCCACGCTGGAGTAGGTCACGAAGCCGAAGCCTCGGGAGCGCTTGGTCTGGGGGTTCACCACCACCACGCAGTCCGTCAGGGTCCCAAAGGCCTCAAAGTGGCCGCGCAGGCCCGACTCACTCGTCTGCACGTTGAGGCCGCCGATGAACAGCTTACACAACTGGGAATTCTCCATCTCCACGGCCCGGGCCTTCCCGCCGCCCTGCGAGCTCCGAGGTGTCGCAGTCGCTGTTATCGGTTGGCTAAGGCCTCCTCACAGATCGGGCCCAGCCGTTGCTGGAGCTGCCACCGCTGAACACAGACAGGGAAGGAAAAGAAGGAAGGGGAGGGAAGGAAAGGAAGGAAAGAAGGGGAGGGAAGGGGAGAGATGCTGTCTAGAGGACGAGCCGAGGAGACTGGAAGACAACCAAGGCCGCAGCTACCGCCACCTCCGAAACCAAGAAGGAATGACACCGAGGCAGCGTTCAGTTGATCATCACAGCCAGGTCTGTCTTTATGGTCCTGTTACATCTGTATTTATACCAGTTGATTTTAATCCTATCCATTCTATCCCAAAGGTTAGGGCGTTTCTTATCTCCATTCCAAGGTTACTCTATTGTTCTATTAAGCTACAAGGAAGTAACTGAAGGAGATTATCCTAAGTAAAGATTATGTAGCTTAAGCATGATTGTTCGTAGTTAAAGTGATTAACTGCCCACCTGGCACTTAGTTAAGGGGTTTTACGGATTTATTCCCTTCCTTAGTCCCGTTAATCCCTAACTCCAGGGAAAAAATCCCCACCTGGGGAAACAACCTTTCTCGGGGAGGTGGGTCTGTTTAAAACACAAAGTGCTAAGAGGGGGAGCAAACATATGCCATATACGCCAGGTCCCTTGAAACATAAGCTGTGCAGATGTGTCTTCCCTGCAGCAACTGTGTCAAGCAGCAAGGGTGGTCTGGCTTCCGGCAAATTCCCCCATTTTTATTTTTTAAATGACAGCGCGTGTAAATCAGTGGCCACCTCTCGGATTGGGTTGTTTAAGACTCGGAGAAGACTTGTTTGTGATTTTGCCAACAGGTCCGTCCGAGGCTTAACCTTATATCGGCTCCCCACAGTTCTCGTGTCAGATAGCCTGACTTTGAGTCCCATCTCTGTCGTTTGTTGGGTGAAGGACCTGGGGGAAATTACTTAACTTCCTGGAGAAAACTTCTCATCTATAAAACTGGGATAATCACAGCAATGTGCATATACAATGTGTATGTGAATACACTACTGAACTGTACACATAAAAATAGCTAAGGTGGTAATTTTTATGTGGTTATTTTTTATCCCAATTTTCTTAAATGGGGATGATTATAGGACCTACCTAGAATTGTAAGGGCTAAATGAGATAATGCCTGCAAAGTACCTGGCACATAATCCATGCTCAGTAAGTGCTGGCTTTCACCATTGCTGCCGTTGATTAACTGAGTCTGACTGGCGTGGCTTCTTGGGCTCTGCCTGTGACTGTGGCTCTGGGCTGTGGAAGAAATCCCTGCCACGGAAAAGCTGATCCTCTAGCGGGAGACTCCAGCCATGTCTGGAAAGGGAAAAAAAACAGGGTATGAGGGAAAGAGCTGGGGGATTCCTCAGCTAATTCATCTTGGGCAATGGCAACATTTCCGTACAGTACAGTTTCCTCCCTTACAAGAAAGGAGGTTGACCCAGGACATTCCTTGAGGCTGCCACACTGCCAAATTTCTGTGATTACCTTAATGACAGGCAAAATTAGGAGCAGGCTCTCAAAGCTGTGTGATCTGAGACAAGCAGGATGACCTCTCTGGGCCTCAGCACCTCCATCTGTGAATGGCATTGAGGTGCCAACTCAGCCTTGGGAGGCTGCCTCGGATTATCACCCATGGAAGGGACTGTCGAAACTTCTGTGCCGGCTCCACCGTGGACTCACTGTCCAGATGGAAGCAGACTTGGCTGCCTACTTTGAAAAGCTAAATATAACATCAAGAAAGTCACAGCAAGGCCAGGCTGGGGGAAGTGGGGCACGAGGAAGTTGGGCCGGAGGCTATGAAAAGGGCAGAGGGGGAACTGGGGACAAGTTCTGCTGCATGCAAATACCAGCTTAGTCACTAAAAAGTGCCATTCTGTTTCAAAATGACGGATGGTGGCCAGAGACTTCAGCTTTGAGACAGAAATTACCCAAAGGGAGATATTTTGTGTGAATCACCCTTCTCTGTCTATACCTGTCCCCAGGTTTCACACAAGTCACAAGATTTTAGTCCGGGACCTCTCTCCTGCCTTACAGTCCAAGAGGGCAAGATCTGTGTTGAGCTTAGCTCTGCGCCCTGCATATGCCTTGCTCAGTGTGCATTCACAGAGTATTGGAATAAATAACAAACTCATGTCTTGTGTACAACAAATAATAACCTTAAACTTTAAGGGGAGCCCCCCAAAAATCAGTAAATCAAGATAAACAATATAGGGTGTCCCCAAAAATGTATATAAACTTTATATAATTTTTAATTCCAGTGAGTTAAACCTGAAAAGGAAGAAACATCAATTGAATTATCACGAATTCAGTATTAAGTATAATATTTTAAAAATTATTTAGTATAATATTTTACTGTATTTAGTATAATATTTTAAAAATTAAAATTAATACAAAAAAATCCCTGATGAAGAAAATATTGACATTTTAAATGAAGACAGGACTAGCCCTGGCTGGGTAGCTCAGTTGGTTAGAGTGTCATCCCAGTACACCAAGGTTGCAGGTTCAATCCCTGGACAGGGCACATACAGGAATCAACCAATGAATGTATAAATTGATGTTTCTCTCTCTCTCTCTCTCCTTATCTTTCACTAAAAATCAATAAAAACCTATCCTTGGGTGAGGATTTAAACAAAACTGAAGATGGGACTAGTACTGCTGATTTATTTTGCCTTAGGCCCCAATATGGCGGGGCACCACACTGTGTCCAGGCAAATTTCTCTTTGAGAGCTGCTGGCCTTGTGGCCATCAAGTGTTTCTTCTGCCCAGATGAGGCCTGAAAGGACACTCCTAACATTACCCCAGTGCTATTGCTATCCCATGGCCATGGCTTGGGCTGGGGCCCAGGAGAGTTGCCTTCATACTGATCTCCCAGCCAGCAGCGTCCCCATGCCCAGGCCTCCCCCTAATCCATTCTTCTCCCCAGTCAGGACACACCCCTGAGCAAAGGTCTCTGAAAGGGCTTCCCACCGCTTATAAACCCCATCTCCTGGGTCTAACACAGACCTTAACTCCTTGCACCCCAAGCTTAAATTTTTACTACACCCCTCCCTCCAATACCCCAATTCTTGCCACTCTCAACTTCTCACTAGACCCCAACACCCCAGACAATTTCACCTGTGAGCCTTTGTACTTGCTGTTCCACTACCAGGCTGCTGTTCCTCACTCTTTTGCCTGGTGAATTTCTATTTTGCATGAGGATCCAGCTCCCAGGTCTCTTCATCTTAAAACCTTCAATCAGTTATCCCCTTCTTAGGATCCTCCCAGCTCTCTGACCTTCCCTATTCCCAGCAAAGAATTATGAGTAGTTTTCACTTGTTACCTATCTGGATCATATGAATTTTTAAAAATTAGCTTGTATTACTTTCACAAACTAAAGCAATAAAACTAGTTTCAGTTTAGGACCCCAAAAAACAGTTTAAGATATAAGATACAAAAGATGTCACATGAACCAAATAATATTTCACAAATTGCTATTAGACTGGAGATTAAATGACCAATAAATAGTGCTACGAATTTAGGGTACATAAAATAAAACTTAAAGCTGCAAAAGACCCGAGGTTAAGATTCAGGGATAAAGAAGGAGGAGGAAGTTCCCTGCTCTTTTTGTTTGCAAAGAGTTGCTTTAATATGAGACCTTCTTTAATCCTAAATCCAGATTAAACAGAGATTTTTTTTTCTTATTGTAATTAATACTAATAGCAGGCAGGTGGGAAGTTACTCTGTAATAACTATGTACTACCTCCCAATAGTTCCATGTGGGTACTGGAATTTGGGGGGAAATGCTTTGTAAAGTATATGATTGTCTAACCCAGCGGTTCTCAACCTGTGGGTTGCGACCCCTTTGGGGGTCGAACGACCCTTTCACAGGGGTTGCCTAAGACCATCAGAAAACACATATATCATTACATATTGTTTTGTGATTAATCACTATGCTTTAATTATGTTCAATTTGTAACAATGAAAATACATCCTGCATATCAGATATTTACATTACGATTCATTACAGTAGCAAAATTACAGTTATGAAGTAGCAATGAAAATACTTTTTATGGTTGGGGGTCACCACAACATGAGGAACTGTATTAAAGGGTCGCGGCATTAGGAAGGTTGAGAACCACTGCTCTGGACGGCTCCATCCACACCAAAAAGCTTTGTAGCATATGGGTTCTAAATCCTTACCGAACCAGAGAACATTCCTCCCAGGTACCCCTCAACCCACAGGGTTTTACAGACCTGTGCTAAGCTTAGTTGTGCACCACTATTCGTATTACCCAACAGAAGGCCCAGCTTCCAGAATCAGAGACATCTGCATGCAGGTTTATGGGAAATCTTGATTTTCTCTAGGTACAATGATTGTGTATAATCTTTCCATTTTGTTAACTAAAACCCAGTCAAACAGTTTTTGCAGAACAAAGGAAAGGCTTGCCTGAAAGGTGAATTCAGATATCCTACTCTCTCAGGGCAGAGCCATGTTATTAGGAAGAAAATAAAACGTGGTCAACATGCTTCTGTATATATGTATGTAAAACAGATATAAAAGGCATACACTAAGGTCATGCTATCAAGAGTCAAATACTATAGAAAAGTTTTCATTGTAGAGTAAAAGTCTCCTTTTTATAAAGTAGGAGCCCCCTTCCCCACTCCAAGCCACCAGTCCTCACTGTCCAATAGAAGGACTGGTAGGGCCTGAAATCCCCTTGTCTGTTTGCCAAGCTGTGTGCCCTGCCACTGGGCAGTGTCCACCCAGAGACAAGGGGTTCCCTTTTCTAATTTGTGTGAAAGCACTCAATTGGCTCTAAAAACAACATTTTAATGACTTCTTGTGTATCTTTCTAAAACATTGCCGAAACCGGTTTGGCTCAGTGGATAGATTACGTCGGCCTGCAGACTGAAGGGTCCCAGGTTCGATTCCGGTCAAGGGCATATACCTGGGTTGCGGGCACATCCCCAGTAGGAGATGTGCAGGAGGCTGCTGATCGATGTTTCTCTCTCATCTATGTTTCTAACTATCTCTCTCCCTTCCTCTCTGTAAAAAATCAATAAAATATATTTTTAAAAAAATAAAATAAAATAAATAAAACATTATGTACATACCAGCACATATGCATGTATATGGCCTCCCCCCCCCCACAAAGATGGCACATACTACACACTATTCTGAACTGCCCTTCCTTCTTTTTTCCTCTTCCTCCTTTTCCATTTTTGTTTAACTTAATATTTCTTGGGGATTTTTATACACCAGCAATACAGATGTTTGTTTTTAAAGAGGGGTTCGTGGTATTCTGTCATATAGCTTTATCAAAGTTTATTTAAGTAGTTCCCTTTTAGTGATTGATGGGTGTTTAGGTTGTTTCCAGGTTTTTTAGGGGGAAGGCAGAAAGGATGAGGGTTATTATAGATAATGCTTATATGTGTACAATGTGGATATCTATATAATAGTATAATTTTATGACCATGTTCAGAAGACAATTCCTAACAGTGGAATTTCTGGGTCAAAAGGCATGGACATTTTAAATTTTGACAGATGATGACTGTAACAATTTACATTCCCAAGAATATCTGTATTCTCATACCCTCATTAACCATGGGTATTATCACACGAGTTAAGTTTGACCAGTCTGATAAGCAGAGCATATATCACTGTTGTTTGATTTAGATCTCTTTAAATATAAATGATATCTTTTCATTGGGTCTAGCCAGTGTGGTTCTGTTGGTTGAGCATCGTCTCATGCACCAGGAGGTCACCAGTTCAATTCCTGGTCAGGGCACTTGCTGGGGTCACATTGCAGGCTTTATCCCCAGTGGGGGTTGGGGGGGTGAAGAGGGTGCAGGAGGCAGCAAATTGATGTTTCTATCTTTCTCTCCCTTTTCCTTACTCTCTCTGAAATCAATAAAAACATATTTAAAAATATATATATGTCTTTTCATTGGTCTGTTGCCCACTTATGTTTTTCTGTTCACATCCTTTGCTCATTTTTTATTGAATCATTAATCATTTTTTACTTCATTGTAAGATTTCTTTGTAAATCAAAAATTGTAGTCATTATTGTAATTATTACCATTATTGTTATGTGCTACAGATATTTCTTCCGCATGTCATTTATCTTTTGATTTTTGTGCATGTTACTTTTTGTTCTACAGAAGTTTCAAATACCTGTGCAACCAGATTCACTAATCATTTTCTTTATGGATTTTCTATGTGTGTAACTTTTAAATGACAATTAAAATTACTAGGTAGAATTTTTCCAA
This sequence comes from Myotis lucifugus, assembly GCF_000147115.1. Taxonomy (NCBI): domain Eukaryota; kingdom Metazoa; phylum Chordata; class Mammalia; order Chiroptera; family Vespertilionidae; genus Myotis; species Myotis lucifugus. The sequence goes on from NW_005871114.1 coordinate 2,661,430, forward strand.
ATTCTACCTAGTAAAGTTAATGAAAAAAATTTTGGACCTGATTTCAGCCTATCCTGTGAGCTTCAAGATAGCCCCATTCTTGCAATATAGGGGCTGAGAGGACAGTAAGTGATGAACAATGAGGCTTATGATGGGATCAGAGGGCTTGGACCTCACATGTCTCCTCAGAACAGACATCTCTGGGAATCAGAATTCCCCTTCACGGATGCCTGATGGGGCCACGGCCCAATGACCACATTCCTTATAGAACCATAGAATCAGTCACCCTTTCCCTCTACTCTAGTAGCAGATGGTCAACTCAATTAAATATGATTAATTAAACTTAAAGAAATACAATATAATTCATGCTATTTGGGATTTTATTGTAGGGTTCTGTCTCTCTTTTCAATAGGATAGGTTTTTTTTAAAAAAAATAAACATAGTTATTAATATTTTATGTTTAATTTTTGTCTCTTACAGGCAGCTTCAAAAGATGGTCCATGATATTAAGAACAATGAAGGTGGAATAATGAACAAAATAAAAAAGTAAGTTAGACTCCAGAGCACTATATGAGCACTTATCTGAACATGTTATGCCAGCCTGAGAAAGGGAAAAAACAAAGTTCTCTGGTACCGAGTGAGGATTTGCAACCTCTTTAGCATGTAACCCTTTCTTACTCGTGGTGGAGTCCACTGCGCTCAGAGCCACATTCAGGAACCCTGCTGAGTGGACGGGGTGGTTCTCGGGGCACTTCACTTCCCCTCTCACTGCTCAAAGGGTGAGCGATGCCATTTGAGGTGCTGAGCAAATGTCAAAATGACGTTTACTGAAGTAGGAAAATCAGCTTCCAAAACCATTCAGCTAAGGGTCATGAAGACACGGTTGGGAAAATCCTAAAGAGAAGTTACAAGAACACAGCGCAAGCTCCTTTAGGATGCCATACCTCTCTTCCATATTTTGATTTCTGCTTTTTCAGTTATTGCCTTAAATGGTGTTTTCATTTGGCACTTGTAGAGGGAAAGCTAGAATTCTCCATCTTCTTGTACACCCCAAACTCTTAAGCTTTTGTTAAGAGAAGAGAAATTGTACATAATATTGTACATACTCGCATTTGACACTCAAAATCTAAATCAAGCAGAAAGGGGAACTGTTATTTGTTAAGTTTTTAAGTTTTGTTTTGTTTTTTTAAGAAAGTAATACAGATTCACCCGGGGGGGTGGGGGGTGGAATATCAAAGAGTTCAGAGTTGTATAGTCAAAAGCTTCTACTTCTTCATATTCCCACTTTAACCTACTCCCCAAAAATGGACATTGTCATGTGTGAGTTTGGTATATAAATCTATATGTATAAGCTTATACAGACATATACATACAATGACATGGATACAATGCATGCCTATACACACAAACATTTTCACCATGAATGGTATCATATTTATAATCCATTCTACCAACTTGCTTTGTTTGGTGATTTTACTTAATGGTACATCATGCACATCTGTCTTTGTTGGTATGTGAAAATAAACAATATTCCCTTTTAAAAGCTGATTAATAGTCTACTAGAAATGTATTATTGTTCATTTCACCAAGCATATATTGTTGGATATTTTTTAAAGAGGTGGTGGGAGGTTGGGAATTTAAACTAGAACATTTTTGGAGGGCAATTTGATAATATCAATTTAGATAAGATCAAAATTTTGTGGGCACTTCTTTCAGTTTAACTGCCACAAGTAATATTTTAATAAATATCCTTTGCAGACTCTGAGTATACCAGAAAGCTAAATTCCTGAAATGAAATTTCTGGGTTGAAGGATATGTGCCCTTGAAGTCTTTATGGATGTTAGCAATTTGCTTTCCCAAAATTTTGTACCACCAATGGTGTATGAAAGTACATTGCCTTCGGAACAGAGTATCTTCATTCTTTGTGGTCTTTGCAAAACTTAAAAGTAAGACATCACTTTTGTGGTGTTTTCACACTATAAAATGTAAATGGGTCTCAATGTGTATAAGTGATCATCATAAAATAGTTAAAATGGTCTGTTTGTGGGGCATTAGTCATCATGGAGGAGGAGAATTCCTCTTCCTGTCTGTCCTGTGACTGGGAGAGGAGAGGAGTGTGATTGTTTTCATTTGTTTCAGAATTTCATTGAAATGAGAGCCCTGCTATCATTGTTTTAATCACTAGCAATTCTAGATTATCTCACAGCTGCCAGTTTTACAATGCAGCAGTTTTCTCAATAGTATGAAGCCTCTTTATAAAATGGCCATTCCATGGTCAATCATACAGCAGCCACAGGGCTCAAATTTTTCCAGGCAGTTTCCATTGCAGTATACCCATTGCACTTTTTGTTTTCCAAAAAATGCACTTTCACTTGACAAGCTGTGTTTGTTCTCAGCTTGGAAAATATGGCTGCCATAGTCATTACCCCTGGTGAAGTCAGTGGCCCTTTGGTTTGAAGTGACTGGTAGTTCTTAGCTCGTTGCCAGGCAACAGGTGCCACCTTGAAAGGAGGAAGCATGGTTGGTTGAACACACTGGTTTCCTAACCCAAAACTGTGACAGAGTCGTCACTGGTCACGGCCGAATGAGAAAATAAGGACCTTGAAGTGCTGGGGGCTGGTGTGTAGCTGCTGGCTGCTAAGTGGGGCCCAAGCCACACCTTTTATTCCTGGCCTGTGTTCAGTGACCCAGTCCTTTCTTGAATCTGTCCTTTATTCTGAAATGATGACCCTCATACATTTGTGGGGGGATTAAAATAACCTTCCTTTTCTTTTAGGAAATGATTACAAAAGTATGTAATAGTTGGTTTGTGCTTTTTGAAATTTTACTGTTCCATGAATAGACCTGGCCCAGATCCAGTTTTGCTTTGTTTTTCTTCCCTACAACACCTTTGGTAATCTCTCTCTCTCTCTCTCTCTCTCTCTCTCTCTCTCTCTCTCTCTCTTTCTTTCTCTCTACCTCATCACAGGTCTAATGATCGTATCTTCCCCAGCACACCCTGCTAGTAGGTTTGTTATGAGAATTGAAAGAAATAATAGATGTAAGAGTCTTTGGGAAAATGAAAAGCAGGATTTCTACACAAATATAAATATTGTTATTTTTGCATCATTACAATTCTGGTTTATAAGTCTTGTTTTTTTGTAATCAAACATGAATTTCTGAACTTCTATTTTTTTCTCCAAGCAATGAAATATGCTTTGTATGTGATGATTACCTTTATACTGTATGCTGCTTCTAAAGGATGTGATATTTTAGTAAACAAAGTCTACTGGATGTAGGTTTTACATATATATTTAAAAATATTAATTAAGTAAATCATTCTCAAATAAATTTGGTAACTGTTATTAAAAGTAACAATTTACCATAAACTGTAACCATTTCAAATACCTGTAATGGAAGGGAAGGTGTTGCCAATACTCATAAAAAGCCTAAAAATTGGGATGCATTTTTAAAATGTAATTTTAACTTCCTTCTTTTAAAGAGTGGGGAAGGATTGTGAATATTCAGAACGTTTTATATGTGTATAAAGATACCACAGTTTTGAAAGAGCTTGAAGCAGTTCAACTTCTAACTAAGCGAAATATCACAATCCCCAACCTAGAGATACTCAATGCTCACTTATTTGTCAGTTTTTCAATAGCACAAAAACAATTTCAGTCCAACCTACAATTAAAGTGCTCATGAGAACTAATTTTTCCTATTGAAGTGTTCATTAATTATTTATTAAAATAGAGTACATCTTCCCTTACCTTCCTATCAACCAATCAACATTCATCACTTATCTTCCTTGAACCTCTGGACTCAGTGCTTATACTCTGACCTCTCAAAGCCCTTTCTCTGCTTGGCTTCACCTTTGCCAAGTCACAGCCACATTGTGCACTGGGGACAAGGGGAGAGCTGGGAAACCTCTGATTAATGGCTTGGTTACATTTTCAATATATTTGGTCTTTCGATGCAATGAGTCCAAAAAAAGCCATTATTCTATTCGTTATCTCTTATCTCTATATCTGCTTATATTATGGGCCTTGACAACAGATGTCCTACCCACTGACCTTTTGTCTAATGGTTGTTTCCCACAGGCTGAAAGTCAAAGCACCTCCAAGTGTTCCTCGAAGGGATTATGCTTCTGGTAAGAGTATTTCTAAAATACTTGGATTCTTGACTAATTTAAGGTGTATATTTACTTCTTGCAAAGAGAACTATGTTCTACTCACATGGAAACAAAAGGCGCCCATTTTTCAAAAGTATTTTTTTATTGATTTCAGAGAGGAAAGGAGAAGGAAAGATCGAAACATCAATAATGAGAGAGAATCTTTGATTGACTGCCTCCTGCACACCCCCTACTGGCCCACAACCTGGCCATGTGCCCTTGACCACAATTGAACCCGAGACCCTTCAGTCCACAAGCCAAGGCTCTAACCACTGAGCAAAACCAGATAGGGCAAAAGGTGTCCATCTTAATTTTAAGAATGACCGAATCCTATCCATCCATCTGACAACCATCCATCCATCCAGTCATCTATTTGTCAAACTTTTATTAAGCATCCTCCATGTGCCAGGCACATGCAAGGTCTCAGGTAGAAACACAGTACTAAACAAGATAGCGCCACATTCACAGAATTTATCGTCTAGAAGGGAAGACAGATGGTGTTAAACGCAATTACATTTCAGTGTGATCGGGAAGCACAAAGTTCTACAGTAGTATTTAATCTAATCTGATGTGGAGGATGTGGGGGAAGTGGGGAAAGGAAGGCTTCCTGGATAAAGAACTTAAAAGGGGATATTTGAAGGGGGTGAGGATAAATTATTGGTGGCACACGGTTACTCAATCCTTTCCCATTCCAAGTAGGATCAACTTCATCAGGGGAGAATAGTTACTCTTGAGGTTGGTAGTTTTTATGGCAGTTGTGAGCAAAGTAAATTATCCAGCATACTTCCCTTTTCTAGAACAGATGCCTTAGGAGGATAGGTCTAAAATGTTTCTAATGGCTTAAATGTAAAGATTTCTTAGATGTGGACAGATCTATATAGCCCTCAGTAAAACAACAACAAAAAACCCTTATTCTTCTCTTCAAGTTCTAAAAATGAAAAGAAAACCAAGCAGGCTATACCTGTTAAGTACCCAAAGCTTTGATGGGAAAATATGAAATCATGGAGTGTCAGGTTTAATAGGAGCCCCAGAGGTCAAACAGTCTAACATCCAATCCAATGCTTAGACCTACCCACCACCATGTACCACAAACAAGGCCCACTTTCTGCTGGGACATCCCATACCTGTCCGGGCCAGTCAGGGGCAGATGACTTCCCATACCTGTCCGGGCCAGTCAGGGGCAGGCAGCCCTGGCGGGATATAGATGTGACTCATTTCCTTGTGGCTTCATAGTCTGTCCTGATGGCCACACAGACCCCTTCTTCTCTTATATTTTTTACTTGGGCAAAAGCCAGGTAACATTCATCATTTATTCATCCTTTTGCCTAACCCCCACACACTAGAGATCATCATTGATTTCTTCTCTTCCTTCCCCCTCTACCAAAAAAATATATAATAATAATAATCTCTAAATCCTATTAATTTTAGCTTTTAAGTGTCTCTCAAATATGTTTGTCCCTCTCTGTTCACATAGCTACAGCTCAGAGCCCTGTCATCAGGGCTTCTGTCCCAGTACAGAAGCTTCTAAATAGTCTTGTTAATTCCTAATCCCATGTGGTCCTCTCAACCTCCACCAAGAGTTGTTCTGAAATGCCTTTGCATTATATTCTCATGGCTTTACATCAGCAGCAGGAGGAATTGCCAACCACTGAGCCTGCATACAAGGTCCTTCAATGCCTAGCCACAGGCTGTGTAACCCTGGACCAAGCACTCTCCTCTCCTTTTCTATATCACACAGGACTGAACAAGAAGCTCTGTCAGCTTCCCGCCAACGCTAATACTCCACACGCACAGAAACACAAGTCTCTGGAGCCCGGGGCCCAGGGTGACGCAAGCTTCTCCTAAACTCCCCTGGCTTTAGGAAGTTGCCTCTTCCAGGTTGTACTTAATCTCTCTGGGTCTCAGCTGGGTCTTCTAAGCCTTTGCTGCTTGAAGTGCGATCCCTAGCGTGCAGCATCAGCATTACCTGGGAGCTGATTAGAAAAGTAGACTCTGCCCCACCCGAGAACTCAGGCATCAGAATTTTGTATTTTAACTAGAGCTCCAGGGGATCTGAACGTACATATATTAAATTTGAGAAACCCTGCTATAATCCACCAACTCTGTCCTTACTGCGGCTCCTGAACTGTCAAATCCATGGAAGTTCCTGGATCTCAGAAATTCATCCTATTGCTGAGATCCCCTCACCCAGGCCTTGCCTACTCTGTTCTGCTAAGACACCCAGTCCCCAAAAAAGGTCCTTTTGGCAAAACCACCAACACCACCTGCAGTGAGTACCTCCCTTGCCATTTCCCTCTGCCCCCCTCTTCCCCCCCAACTCATGTTCTAGAAGCATTTCCAGCTGCTTCCTCTGAGCCTTGGGGACCCTAAACAGTTGCAAGCCCGGGGCCTTGGAAACCAACCCTGACAGCTCCTCCTGAACGTAGGGGGTCTGCAAGGTCCCTGAACGTGGCAGTGCTTGGAGACCTTAGCCCACCAGACCTCCAGAGCCCCAGAGCCCAGTCAGGCACTCTCTGGAGGCCTTGAGTCCACCAAAGACTCCTGAAACAGCCCCACCTCTCTCCCCCAGATGTGGGAATTATGTCCTTTTTCCAGTCCCGGAAGCAAATGGCTTCCCCACCCTCTACCCAGGAAAATGTGTTGACCTTGGTGATAGAGACCTTCAGGAAGCAGAGGAGGGAAAGGGCCAGTGCCCACAGCAGTCAGCAGAAGAGTCACCATAGTCCCTCCTCTCCTTACAGGGGTGGGGAACCTTTTTTCTGCCAAGGGCCATTTGGATATTTATGACAGCATTCATGGGCCACACAAAATTATCATTAAAAATTAGCCTGTTATACTTGGTCAAACCTGATTTCCCAGATGAAGAAAATGCACCTCAGGAATGTTAATAACACGCCCAAGGTTACTGCAGCCACTACAGGAAACCCACCCCAGCTCCCATCCTGCTGTTCCTCCCTTTGACCCAAGCTGAGATGGTTACACTTTTCTGGGTAATTTCTTACTATTTTGAACCCCCAAAGCCTCTGACATTAACACCAGAATCTGCTTTCCAGTTCCTGTGCTTTCATAGTTGAACAACCTCTAGTGCAGTGGTTCTCAACCTTCTGGCCCTTTAAATACAGTTCCTCATGTTGTGACCCAACCATAAAGTTATTTTCGTTGCTACTTCATAACTGTAATGTTGCTACTGTTATGAATCGTAATATAAATATCTGATATGCAGGATGGTCTTAGGCGACCCCTGTGAAAGGGTCATTCGACTGCCAAAGGGGTCTCGACCCACAGGTTGAGAACCACTGCTCTAGTGTCTTTGTCTGGCTCAGGAGCTGGCAGGGTGGGAGTGGGGGGGTAGAGAGAACCAGTCATGGTGACCCCAGAGCCTGCTGAGGTCACTGCAGAAGCTCCCATGGTCCCTGCACAAGCCCTGAGAGGTCAGAGCTGAATAAGGCCTCTCTCCTTGTGTACATGAGCTCTGCTATCCAGAGGCTGCTGTGCTGTCCCTTGGAGGCCCACCCTCTGCTCCCACCACTGATGTCATGCAGGGAAGAGATCAGAGAAGTGATGGGGGTGGGGCAGAGGAAGTTACCTGCACAGGGATTTCTGGGTAAATGTCCGCCACAGAAGAATGGGATACGCATAACAACCCTTTGTCCACAAAGGAAGTGAAATATAGCACTGCTTTTGCTTCCATGTCCTCAGTGAAGCCAGCATTCGCTTGGTTTTCCGTCTCCTCATTTATACTCTAACTGGTGCTGCCAACAAAGTCCACATGGGGAGAGCTGATTCCACATCAGGCCTGCCTCATGGAACTAAGAATAAAGGAATGAAACTTGGACTCAAAGGTATTTTATAGCCTAGAGACGATCATCCAATCCAAGCTTTTCATGTTAGGAATAACTGGAAACCACAGAGGCAAAGTGACTGCCAAGGTCACACAGCCAGGTGATGGCTAAGCCACGACTATGTCCCCCTCTCATGCACACTCACCACCCTGTTAATAGGGCCCTTGGTAGGGATGAATAAACATACCAAAAAAGGGAATTTCAAAGATGCATTTAGACTCATAACCAGGCTGGATCTGGCCTTGGCCTCAGTTCCCACACTCAGTCACATTCCTTTATCTTTTCAGGGTGTACCTAGTGGGACTGTCCACTCACAACCTCCCCTGCCTTACCGTTCTGTTTTATATTCCTTCCCTGAATCTGTCCCCCCACCAAAGCTGGTCCACCTGCCTTCCTTCTTCCCTTCCTGCATCCCACTGTGGTCTTCCCATTGGTCCCTGCATCCCACCACCAGCTCTGTAGGAGGAGAAATGGGAGGACTCCTGGTCAAGGGCACAGCCAGAGTGGAATCAGAGCCACAGCTGACACTGTGTGTCAGACACCAGCTGTGGAGTGCACCTCTAAAGTCCATGGCCGAGATGCCACCAGCACAGCCCCACAGTCTCTGAGGCTCCTGAGGACCCAGAACCGAAAGGCTGACTTCATCCCCTTGCCTTCACCCCTTCAATCAAGATCACTCCACAGAGCCCTTTGCTGTCCTTCCAGCCATCCCGCCCCTCCCCAAGACCCCCAGTCTATTTCAGCCTTCATGTCTTCATGGCTGAGTTACTCAAACACCATACTCATTAGCCTCCCCATCTCCAGCTTGTAACTAGGACCACAGTGTCCCTTGGCTGGCAGTGACTCTAGCTTTGTTTTTCCTCCTGGCAAATTCTCCTGTGACTCTCCAGTGGAGCTCGTTCATTCTGTGCACATCTGTGTCTTATGGATGCCCCTTCCATCCCTCAGCTCTAAGTCCTACTTCTGGGACTGGCACACAAGCCTGTCTTAGGGGATGAGAGGGAGATGCCCTCCTTCATCTTCATTCTCTTGCTCAAGTCCCACTGGTCCTTCAGGGCCCAGTCCAATTCCATCTTTGACACAAAGCTTCATGCCTTCACTGACCACACTTTTCTTGATCTTTCCCAGCATCTGGCCATGACTCCAGGTGCTGAGACACTTATCAGGAAATTTTACACCACCTGGACTGTCTGATACACAATTGTTCTCAACTCTAGGTCTTTTATTACTGTTGTACTGGGTGGCTCGGTGAGAATACCTGGAACTTTGGGGTCCTTTTGACTTGGGGTGGCATCCTGGCTTTGTCCCTTAAGCACTGCATGAACCAAGAAAAGTTTTGTAACTTCCCCAGGCCTCAGCTCCCTGATCTAGAGATAAGATTACCTATCCTTCAGGTAATTGTGAGAATTAGGGATAAAGTCCATCGATAGTAATAACTGGGCCCTAACTCTATGTCAGGTACGCCTCTAAGCACTTCCCATGTGTCCTTTCACTTTCATTCTCTCAAAACCGTATGATATAAGTACTACTAATCATGTCCATTTTAGTGATGAGAAAACTGAGGCCTGGAGGGTAAGCAATTCACCTGAGGTCACACTGCTAACTAATCACAGAATCAGGCTTTTAAGCAAGACACTGGACCCTACATGTCTTAGCTTGGAGCAGACACTGAGATGGGGGCCACTGTGGCCATTGTAGCGTGTAAGTGCCAGGTGCTGTGTCCACAGGCTTGGGAGGGCCATGTGAATTGCAAAGCCTGGGTGAGGCAAGGGGACAAGTCCCTTTATTGTGTGGCAGGAAATTATGACACAGTCAATGGAGCCTAAGCCCCCAAACAGGTCCAGGACACAGTAGGAGAGGCTTTCCCCAAAAAGGAGGCCCAACCAGCTTCTCAGCTTCTTGGCAAGGGCAGGAAATCCCACACCCCAAATTGAACCACCTGGCCCATATTAAACTTGAACTTACCCTCCTGAAGAGTTCACCCACTACACTAGAGGCTATCTTAGCTCCACGTCTTACCGCATGGTTGCAATTAGAGTGAAATAGAATTGAAATTGTTTTGAGGGTTTATTGAGAATTATCAATACCCAAGACAACAACAATACCGACACAGCATTTACTGTGTGCCAAAGCACATGTATTATATTACTTGACTCTCATAAAAACATGGGCAGGCACTATTCTTATCTTTGTTTTAAGGTGGGGAAATGGAACTTTAAACACTAAAGTACTGGTCCACTGCCAAGCAGGTGGCAAAAACCAGAGCCAGGATTAGAATCCAGGGAGCCTGGTTCTAAAACACCTGCACACCGTGGAGGCTCCCTGAAGTGCTGGAAAACTACCCACTACTCTAGATCTAGTACGTTGGCTTGTCATGCTTTCTAGTCTGGACAATGGCCTGCAAGGTTGTGACTCTGCATTTAACCTCTAAGGCCATTTAACCAGATGATGCTGTGAGCTGCTTGTGGAACCGGAAGACGGGTGTAGCTGGAGAGGAGGGGCACCATCAAAAACCTCTACCACATGATACTTTTGTCTCTTTACTGCCTCGGTGTGTCATGATGCCCAGAGGGGGCCATTCTGGTTTTTTCTAGATTTTACCTGAATGCACAGTGGAGGGCCAGGTGGTTCACAAGAGATTTCTGCAGGAGCCAACAGATAGCCAGGCCTCCAACTCCACCCGCTACACTAGCTAGCCACATCCATTTTTAAGAAGTATTATTTTATTGATTTCAGAGAGGAATGGAGATGGAGAGAAAGATAGAAACACCAATGATGAGAGTCATTGATTGGCTGCCTCCTGCACACCCCACTCTGGGGATCAAGACCGCAATCCCAGGCATGTGTCCTGACCAGGAATCAAACTGTGACCTCCTGGTTCATAGGTCAACACTCAAATACTGAACCATGCCAGCTGGGCTGTCACATCCACTTTTATACCCCTGCAGAGTCTAGGATGGTGCCTGCACCCTGGAGCTCAAAGACAGTGAGGCAGCATGGCACTGGGGTTCAGAGCTTGCACTTGGAAGTCAGCCCATAGGGCTCAACTATTCACTATCTGATCTTGGGTGTTAGTTGTTCTTGCCCACTCTCCATCTGATTAGGAACAGAGCCTGGATGAGAATTTAGGTCTGACTCCAGGTCCAGTGCTCTTCTTACTGCACCATCCACATATTGATTCAAAGAGATCCTTGGGAGCAACACAGTATGAACTGCAGGTTCCTACTGGGTTACTCTAAGGTCCCCAAAATGTCCCTTGACAAAGGTAGACATGGGTCAAATGCACCATTTCTCTGCTCCCAGCGAGACTTCTCTTAATGCTGTGAGAACTGACTTTAAAAAAAAAAAGGATTTGAAAGTGAGTGAATATTAGATGACTGTAATAACCGTTCAAGGTCAAGTGAAGGGGACCAGGAAGCCCCAGGGCAGGGAAGGCAGGTGCAGGTGCTGTGGACAGGGGGGAGCTGCCAGCTGAGATTTATGTTTATGCATTCCGCCTCCTCCGTGTCATTTCAGAGAGCCCTGCTGGCGAAGAGGAGCAGTGGTCAGATGACTTTGTAAGTATTGCTCCTGGGACGAGGAGGGTTCTGTTTCCACCAGGGCTTTTCTAAGGGTTTATTTCTGAGTCACACACTGGTGGTCAGCTGCACATCACAGAGAGGAGGTGGCCGGGCCACCTGCAGACATGGCACCAATAACCTCAGACAGGCTGCTGTGAGCTGCACCATGCCAGGCGAAGAGCTTTATGTGCATTGCCTCACCTAAGCCCCACTACAGCCCTCTGTAGGCATCCTTATCCCCATTTTCTGCTAATATCGAGAGTATTCACCAGCATGGAAAAAATAGATGGTAAACTGTTTAAATATTTCCATGTCATTTAGCAAATGCCTCTGTCCTGAATTCCCCAGTGCCCATCACTTCCTGGCCCCTGCACAGAAGCTCAAACAAACCAATAACCAAGAGTAAATGCCTGGCACATTAGGGGCATTGAGACATTCTTCAGGGCCATTGTTAAACATTTTGAATATTAGCCCCACCAATTTTACAGCTGAAGAAACAAAGGCATGAAAAATTTAACTTGCAGTTCCAAAATTCTCACTCAGACACTCAGATCTCAAACCCAGGCTCCAAGGTGCTTGTTGTGACCAAGCAGGCTAGCAGAGCATCAGAGGCCAGAGTGAGAGAGGAGGCCCTGGCCATGATGACATTGGGGGAGGGGGGCGGGGGTGACATGTCCAAATTAACTGTAAACCTCTCCAAGGTGTCTTTACAACCCACAAAACCCCAGCAGTCACTTTTCCCTTAGGCTGAGTCTTATAGGGACAAGACAGCCTAAAAAAATTTTCTTCCCAATAATTATTTCTCATATGTCAAATTCATGCCTGTGAATCCAATCTGTGAACTTTAGATCTGGAATGGATCCAAGAAGGTCTCTACACGACAACATATCATATAAGGAAACGAAGGCCAAAAGAATGAAAACGACTTGCCCACTGTCGTTAAGTTACTCAGCAGCCAGAATGAGAACTAGGAACCCCTGTCCAGTGCCCAGAATTGAGCCTGGGCTCATGTTGTGTAAACCACCTGGAGTTTACTCCGAGTATAAGGAGACAGAAGTTCTTCCCTTTTCGACTGCAGAGAAAAGATTTTTTTAAAGAGAGGACAAATGGCTTCTCTAAAGGCAAGTCACTTGGGCATGGAGTTATTTCCCAGAGCCCAGCTGTCACTGATCCCTCAGAAGCACTGCAACTGCGCCCCCTGCTGGCTGCACGCACTGAGCCACATCTTAGTAAAGTTAGGAAGCTGGTCCTCATGCTGAGGGAAGCCAAGGAAATTTAGCTTGCTGGCTGAATAAAAAAAGCACACAGTGGGAAATTAGGAAGCACAAAATAAAATCACCCTGAAGATGAGGAAAAGACGTACCTCAAAGTCAAACCACCAAAATCAAGGCACCAATTGTAATAAGGATTGAGAAACATTCACTCACAATTATTTTGACATTAATGGACGAAATCCAGACTTGTTGTAACACCTCTAGGCTCTGTGAAATCTGGTCCCTGTGGACCTGTCCCGCCTTCCCCACCCCCAGTGCACCCCCTGCCAAGGCCTCATCATAGCCCAGGCGCACAGCCTGCCCTTAGTTCCTACAACATGCCAAGGCCCTGCCAGCCTCAGTGTGACTTCAGACTCGTGGCCCTTGGGCAGAAAAAAAGAAGGCAAAAGAGGAGAAACCAAAGAGCAGTCTTCCATTCTTCCTCGCTTGGTCAGCGCCTTCTTGTCCTCCAGGCTTGGTTTAAATGTCTCCTCAGGCAGGCCTTTTAGGTACTTCATCCAAGGTAGAATCGCGCCCCCCACAGCATGGTCTCAGGCCCCTGACCATTCCCCTAAGTCAGCGGTTCTCAATCTGTGGGTCGCGACCCCTTTGGCGGTCGAACAACCCTTTCACAGGGGTCGCCTAAGACCATCCTGCATATCAGATATTTACATTATGATTCCTAACAGTAGCAACATGACAGTTATGAAGTAGCAACGAAAATAATTTTATGGTTGGGTCACAACATGAGGAACTGTATTTAAAGGGCCAGAAGGTTGAGAACTACTGCCCTAAGTGCATCTATCACTAGTGATAGACATTTTACTAGTATGTGGTTAAAGGTCTACTTATTATTTATTATTCACTATTTGTGTGTCATCAGGTTCCCTTACTAGAATATAATTTCTGTGAGCGAGTTAAGCACAATGCCTGGCACATACTAAGTAATCAATAATTAATAACTGATTAAATGAATAAATGCACAACTTAAAATTTTGTCTTATTACACATTCCCTTCTTCAAGTTTCCATCAGATTATCCAACATATTACACTTGTTGAATATTGAATGAATGATTAAATTTCATTTGCCAGAATTTATAATAATTTAGGGGAAGAGGATTTTTTTTTAAACTCTCACAAGTTTGAACATATTCCTTTTTTTATTCTCTTGATAAAAAGGCATTCAAGTGCTCACTTCGGCAGTACATATACTCAAATTGGAATGATACAGAGAAGATTAGCATGGCCCCTGTGCAAGGATGACACACAAATTCATGAAGCGTTCCATATTTTTTAAAAAGAAATAAAAAGGCATTCGATGCATTCTGCTGTGTTTGAAGCAGAAGGGGCTCCTGGTGCATTGCCCAGAGAATAGATTTTCCAGCCCAGCACTTCTCCTGAGAGCCATTCCTTCCTCCTCAGTCCCTGCAGAGCCCAGGCAGCAGCTCAGTCATTCATTCCATAGCTGTGTGGTGGGCACCTGCCTTATTGCAGGTCCTATGCTGGGTCCTGGATATATAGTCTCAGTCCTGTCCTCCTGCCTCCATCTGGTAGGCAGCCCAGTGTCAGAGAAACAGCTGACATGGAGTCCCTCTTCCCCTTCCTTCTGCCTCCTCTGCCAATGTGATCCTCCCTTTCAGGCTGCCCAGCCTGAGGGGCTGCAAGGACCCCAGACTCCTCCCCAGACACACAGTGCTCCTCAGCCGCCACATAATTAAGCCTCAGAAGTCCCATCCCTGGTCCATAAAAACCGAAACAAAGAGCGATGCCCAAACCTTCTCCTTCTCAGGCACATGGGTCCTGGTCCCTGCTGATTCTTTCACTTTCCAGATGTTAATTAAAGCAGCTGCTTCTCAGCACTTGCACTGATGCCTCCCGGAGAGGCTGCCACAGCAGTGACTGGGCCCTTGGCCTGGATGAGCAGGGCTCAAACCACCTCATGCTGGCCTAGGCTGGCCTTGGGAAGCCAGGCTCTTGCCTGATAAGCCTCCTCCAGCCATTCTTTCACTCCCAGCTCACCTCCTAGATCCCCCATCTGAGAATAGTCATTGACTTCTCAGAGCACAGATTGCAGACTCAAATTACTCAACTCCTCTGTGCCTCAGTTTCCTCTACTATAAAATGGGAGAGTTTTAAAACACTATCTCATGATTGTGGTGAGGAGTAAATGAGGTATACAGCACATAGAAATGTCAGTTATAAGAATAATATCATTACTATCATTATTCTATTCCTCCTAAGTTCATGTTCATGTTCAGGAAGGATTACTGAGCCCACACCCACCCCACCCCCAATCTGCTATTACTGGGATTAGGGTGTGGGAAAATCCCCCTACAGGAATTTTCTTATCTCACCCCATCCACCTTCTCTCCCACTCTAGGACAAGAACAACCACACCTTCTTTTCAGCCTCCTTTCTCATTTCTCCCATCCAAGTACTAACCAGGCCCGACCCTGCTTAGCTTCCGAGATCAGACGAGATCGGGCGCGTTCAGGGTGGTATGGCCGTAGACTCCTTTCTCATTTCTTATCCCACTCTTCACCCTATTCCTCTCCTCTCACCATCTCCCTACAGACTGAGGAAGAAAGCATAGGCCTCACTCATGTATTTATTAATTCATTCATCCCAAACACACTGAGCTCCTATCATGTGCCAGCCCTGTTACAGGCCCTGAGGATACAGCAATGAAGGAAACACTACCCCTGCATCAGTGTTATACAACTGCAAGTAAATGAAACGGGCCAAAGGGCAGATGCATCACCCACTCACTGGAAAATCATGTGTGGATCATGCATTGCCAGGCAGCAGTGGGGAGAGGGCAATGGACACAGAGGTCAGAGGACCTCTTAACTCCTGAACCAAATATTTCTTCCACACAAACATACACATGCGTGCTATACACATAAGCTAGCTCTGGACAAAATGCACAAGAAGCTGGTGGTTCTGTTTGCCTCTGGGGAGAGGAACTGAGTAGCTGGAAAGGAGGCTTCATTACATCCTTCCCAACTGCTTGAACTTTAGAACAAACATGTCAATGTATTTTTCAATCTTAACTTAAATATAATTTATATTTAATAAAAGAATAGAGAGTGGACTCTGAGTCTGTGTGAAGCCCAGCCCCTCTAGCTTACCAGCTCTGTTTTTAAAAAATATATATTTTTTTCTTTTAACTTCATCTTCTGAAAGGTATTTATGTTTTCCTGTGTGTCTCCTTCCCCTATCCTTATTAAACTTATTTTTCCCTCAACTATCAGCCTTCATGATAATAAAACCTACGGTTATTCTATTTTTCTGTCTTCTTAAAATATAGGGTGTCCCAAAATTCACGCAAGGTTTGAATTTTGCATGAGCATTAACAACAACAAAATAAAAGCCTAATTTTACTTGGTTTATTGAATCAGATTCTAATATCTGTTGCCCTTTGATTTCAATCCCTTCAATTTGATAAGCATTACCAAGTACCAATTATGGCCCAGGAGCAGGGACAATGAAGACCAATGAAGACCACGGCTTTGCGTATGTGCCAGCAAAGCTGTGGAGGCCATTTACCCGATGTGCTATTCCATACATAACCCTATACTGTAAACTTTATGAATCAATAAAAAATTTACAATTTTTAATTATAAACCTGTGTTTTCTATCAAAATTACTTCTTGCGTGAATTTTGGGACACCTATATATTTTTCTCTCCCACGGTTCAGCCACGCTGCGGGTTAAATGGCCCACCTGGTTTCCCGCCCACACTCCCCACCCCTGCTCCCACCCCATCTGAGCCAGCCCGTCCAGGCCTGGCTTCCTCATCCCGACACTGGGGGAGCAGCTTGGCCCTCCAGGTCAGGTCTGTCCTGACGACCAGGCACAGCTGGGCCCTGAGCACGGTGTCTGCACTTGCAGGACAGCGACTATGAAAACCCCGACGAGCACTCCGACTCCGAGATGTACGTGCTGCCCGCCGAGGAGCCTGGGGATGACAGTTATGAGCCACCGCCCGTCGAGCAGGAGACGAGGACAGTTCACCCAGCCCTGCCCTTCACCAGGGGCGAGTACGTAGGTGAGGCGGCCCCCCAGACCCTGGGTGTTTAGCGGGGAGGTGGGGACAGGCCAAGGTTGGCGGGGAAACCTCCCATTCCCACCACCTCCAGGTGGATCATCTGGTCACTCAGGTAATGGAGCCCCAGCTGGCAAACTTGCCCATTTGATGGGGGAAACTATCCTTCCTAAATCAGGAATATTGGAAACAGACAAAGGATAAATGAAAACACCCTGATGGTTGCTCCCAACTCCCAACAGTCTGAGAAATCAACCCCGAGATTAGTCCCTATTTCTCTTTGGGTTTCCTGTGCACAAGGTTCCACATTTCTCTTGAGAGGTCTATACAGAACAGGGATGGCCACCAAGGATCCCAGTGTCTGCTACAGCCACTCCTTCCACTCCCACCCCCCACTGGCTGGCTGTGCACACTGGGTCTAGACTGCAGACTTTTAACTGGGGGTGGGGGTGAGGAACTTTAAGCCTGGAATTAGCCTCATAGGTTAAATGGACACAGCTCAGGTCTGGCCTCCAGGCCTGAATGTGGCTTTTTTTTAAATATTTTTTTTTTTATTGATTTCAAGAGAGGAAGGGAGAGGGAGAGAGAGATAGAAACATCAATAATGAGAGAGAATCATTGATAGGCTGCCTCCTGCACGCCCCACATGTGCCCTGACTGGGAATCGAACCATGACCTCCTGGTTCATGGGTTAACACTCAAACACTGAACCATACTGGCTGGGCTCCCACATGGTTTTCTGAGGCAAGCAGAAGAGATGACAGATCAAACAATATCTCTCTGAGGTGGATATGATGATCCTCATTTTAAAAATGAGGAATGTGAGAGAGAAAGGAAGATGGTGGCATAGGTAAACGTCTGTACTCGCCGCCTCCCACAACCACATCAAAATTCCAACTAAAATACAGAGCAATCATCATCTAGAACCACTGGAAAGTTGGCTTAGTGGAAGTCCTACAACTAGAGAAGTAAAAAAGAAAGCATACTGAGACTGGTAGGAGGTGTGGAGGCATGGAACGGGCTGATCCAGCACCCATGTGTGCTGCTTTTTTAATTGGGAAGGAGATCATTTCGGCGGAGGCTGCCCGGAGGAGCAAGGGATCCCAGCCACACACCAGACCCCCAACCCAGGGTCCCAGAGCTGGGAAAAGAAGTCCCCATAGGCTGTAAAAACCAGTGGGGATTGGGGCTCATTGACACAGAGGCTGCTGGATACCCAGCTGTTCCTCTTAAAAGGCACAAACTGAACTTACAAGGTCCTGCTTCCTCTGAGCTCCAGCACCAGGGGGAGGCTTTGGAGGACACAGATACATACGAGGAGGAACTGGATTGTCTGGCATTGGGGCAGAAATTCGGGGGAGCTTTCTTCCAGACGGAGGTGCTCGCGGGGATCATTGTTCCTATGCTGGCAGCCATTTCTGTTTGCTCTGCCCTGGTGATTCTCTAAGACCCCACCTCATCCAATTTACAACCCCATCCAAGCTGTGTGCAGTGGCTTTTGCATATAAATGGCCTGACCTTGCTCCCAAACAAACTGCAGCTGGTCAGGGAGCCCTAAACCTATCAATAAAAGGCCCAAGACCTGGCACCAGCACCATCCTACCTTGCTTCACAGCTGGGCCTCATCTGGGCACTTCCAAACCTGATACAAAGAGAAGGAATCTTCAGATCTCTCTGTAGCTCCTGCTGTGTGGCCCCAGGCAGTGGCTGACTTTACACCTCCCTGGAGACCCAAGAGCCAGTGTACCCACTGGTCAATGGTCAGGCCATACCAGATTACAACTACACATCCATAAGTGACACACTCAAGGGGCAGACTCAGTGAGCACCAAAGTCCCACTTAAGCAAGTCCTGCTCCATAGGGGTGTCTCTGGCACAGCAGCTCTCCCACTGTAGTTGCAGCTGGTTCTCACAGCGAATTGGCCTGGAGGTCAATTCCTCCCAGTGACACCAACAGCAATCAAGTCTCAACTACAACAAGACTGTGTTCACAGCCCACAAAGGGGTGCACCTAGAGTGCCCAGCTCAGGTGACTAGGGAGGCTGAGCCACTGGGCCCTACAGAATACCTACTACAGAAGGCCACTCTACCAACTCAAGGAGACCTAGCAGCTCTACCCAATACGTAGAAACAAACACAGGGAAGCAGACAAAATGCAGAGACAAAAAACATGTCACAAATGAAAGAAATGGAAGAAGGAAACTACTGGATATAGAGTTCAAAACCACAGTTATAAGGTTACTCAAGAATTTTCTAGAAACCTCAAAAAAAAATGGAAAAGGACCTGTCAGAAATTAAGCATACACTGACTGAAAAAAAAGAATAATATATAGGGATTCGACAGTAGAGTAGAGGATTCTGAGAATTAAATCAACGAATTGAAATATGAGGAAGCAAAAAACACCCAACCCAGAATAGCAAAAAGAAAAAAGAATCCAAAAATATGAAGATAGTGTAAGGAGCCTCTGGGACAACTTCAAGCATACCAACATTCCATTAAGGGGGTTCCAGAAGAAGAGAGAGAACAAGATACTTAAAACCTATTTGACAGAAAACTTCCCCTTCCTGGTGAAAGAAATTGACTTACAAGTCCAGGAAGCACAGAGAGTCCTAAACAAGAGGCCCACACCAAGACACATCATAATGCCCTGACTGGTTTGGCTCAGTGGATAGAGCGTCGGCCTGGGGACTGAAGGGTCTCAGGTTCGATTCCGGTCAAGGGCATGTACCTTGGTTGCAGGCACATCCCCAGTAGGGAGTGTGCAGGAGGCAGCTGATCGATGCTTCTCTCTCATCGGTGTTTCTAACTCTCTATCCCTCTCCCTTCCTCTCTAAAAAATCAATAAAATAAAAAAATAAAAAAAGACACATCATAATTAAAATGCCAAGGGCTAAAGACAAAAAGAGAATCTTAAAAGCAGCAAAAGAAAAGCAGTTAGTTACCTACAAGGGAATGCCCATAGGACTGTCAGCTGATTTCTTAGCAGAAACTATGAGATCCTTGCAGGGAATATTTAAAGTGATGAATAGTAAGGATCTACAACCAAGATTACTCTATACAGCAAAGCTATCCTTTAGAATTGAAGGTCAGATAAAGAGCTTCACAGATAAGAAAAAGCTAACGGAGTTCATCACCACCAAACCAGTATTATATGAAATGTTGAAGGGTATTCTTTAAGAAGAGGAAGAAAAAGAAAAAGATAAAAAATATGAACAACAAAATGGCAACTAATACATACCTATCAACAACTGAATCAAAATAAATGAATAAGACATCTAATGAACAGAATAAACTGGTAAATAAAATCGAATCAGAGGCATGGAAATGGAACAGACTGACGATTCTCAGAGGGTAGGTGGTTGTGGGTGGGAAGAAATTAAATATCTTATATACAGATATGCATTACCTATGGACACAGACAATAGGGTGGTGAAGGCCTGGGATGGGGCGGGAACTGGGTGGAAGGAGACAATGGGGGGGGGGGAAAGAGGGACATCTGTAATAATCTCAACAATAAAGATTTTTTTTAAAAATGAGGAATGTGAGTCCCAGAGAGACTGAATAACAACTAGCCCAGAGGAGTGCAGCTAATCAGCAGCAGAGCAGGGGACCAAACTCAGGGCCATTTGGCTTCAGAGCTTAGACTGCTTCCCTGATACCTGAGTGAGGAAAGTCCTGGACGGGGGAACTCATGAGTTCTCCATGATTTGAGAGAAATCATTGAGGGGGAGGACCATGTAGGTTCACCCAGATGAGCAGTTGCCACCCTGAATACACCTTAGAATAACCTGGGGCACCTTTAAAAATCTATAATGCTAGATCCTACTCTACAAGTTCAAACATGTAGAGTAGGATCAGTTATGTCTGGGGTGGGTCCTGGGCCTTGGCATTTTTTAAAGCTCTCATGTGGTTCTTGTGTGTAAGTGGGAGTGAGAATTTCTGCCCTTAAGGTTCATGGAGCGTGTGAAACCATGAGGGAGCACCCCTCTTAGACCCTCATGCTGCTGAGGTCATCATGCCCCCTGGTGGGCAGGTCCTGGGCTCTCAGCTCTCTTGAGCCCATGGGTCTCTCTCTCTCCCCCGGGAGGATGTTTTTGATGAGGACCTTCTTCTACTTTTTTATAATGTAAGTCAATGGGCAGTTGAAACTTTTTACCTAACATGTCATTTCACTCTTTTAAGGAATGCCCCGATTCATTTGTGGCTACTTAGGTGCTGGAGGTTCTATACTTTCTAGAGCTCAGTGGTTTCCTTCCAGGGAATGACCCAGAGCCCCTTTCATTTCATGCTTTGTTGTTTCTTTCAAGACAACCGATCAAGCCAGAGGCAGTCTCCACCCTTGAACAAGACCCTTCCCAGTAAACCCAGCTGGCCTTCAGCTAAGGCGAGGCTGGCCTCCACTATGCCCACCTCGATGTCTCTGCAGAAACCTCAAGTCCCACCCAAACCCAAGGATCTTGAGGATGAGGTAAAGTAAATCCATCTGATGGCTTCCCAGACCTAGTGGAAGGCAGGATATGGTGTGGGATGGGAGGGAGGCATCAGGACAGTCTGGACCGGGCATGTCTTCCTCCTTCCATCCCTGCTCTCTGGCCAGCACTAGCCACTTTGTGCCTTCACTGCCACCCTCTAACTCTCCAATGTTATGCTGAAAGGGTGTAGTTTTCTTTCTCTAAAAAATGGCATATATGACCTATTGTAAGCATTTTCTTTTTTTAAATATATTTTTATGGTTTCAGAGAGGAAGGGAGAGGGAGAGAGAGATAGAAACATCAATGATGAGAGAGAATCATTGATAGGCTGCCTCCTGCACACCCCTCACTGGGGATCAAGCCCACAACCCCAGGCATGTGCCCTTGACCAGAATCAAACCCAGGACCTTTCAGTCTGCAGGCCGACGCTCTATCCACTGAGCCAAACTGGCTAGGGCTGCATTTTCAATCCCTGGAGGCATATGGTACAATATCAATACTGGTTCCATGCCCCTCTTATTATCCTCTTTCTCTTCCCCTGGTTTCCTGAGATCTTCTCTTTCCTCTGTAAGATCGTTTCCTGCCTTTATTCTCCTTTGCCTCTCTGCCCTGCCCCGCCCCACCTAGCTTTCATTCCTCCACCTTTTCTCTCTGCTCCTCCATAGTCCTCCTCTAAGATGCAGAAGGGTGGAATGTATAAAGGAAACCCCTAGTGGGCAGGGAGAGCTGATAGTAGTATCTGCTTTATTAAGTTGTTAAAACAATTAAGTGACACAACACATATAAAGTTCTCAGATGAATACCTGGCAACAAGTGCTCAATAAAGGTTTAGTTTATATTTCTCTCAGTACTCATATTGGCTACCCACCAAGGCAGGTTGTAAAATGACTTTTGAGATCTGATTACCTCATTTGATTTGTATCAATATAAAAAATCACTCCTTCCCTATACAAGGTGCCCAAAAAAATGTATACACAATTTAACAGCTGATAGCTCAATTTTTAAAATGAAATGTATTTTAATAAAGAGTGTATGTACATTTTTTGATATCCTATATTTACGATCAATTGATTATTAACACAGGTGCCAAGACAATTCAATGGGGGAAAGGATCATTTTTTTTTACAAAACCATGCTAGAATGACTGTGCAGACACATGCAAATGAATAAAAGTAGAACTCTCATACCATATACAAAAATTAACTAAAAATGGACCTTAGACCTAAATGCAAGAGCTAAAACTATAAAACTTTTATAAGAAAACAGGTATAAATCTCTATGACCTTGGATTAGGCAATGGTTTCTTAGATACAACACCAAAAGCACAAGAAAAAAAAGTAGATTAAATGAGCTTCAAAATTTAAAACTTTTGTGCTGTAAATGATACCACCAAGAAAGGAAAAAGACAACTTATAGAATGGGAGAACATTTTTTAAAATTATATATCTGATAAGAGACTTATTTTTCGAACATTTAAAGAGCTCTTACAACACAATAATAAAAAGACAAACAACTCAATTCAAAATGGTCAAAGGAATTGAGATGTTCAATATCATTAACCATCAGGGAAATGCATTTCAAAACCATAGTTAATACCACTTCACATCCATGATGATAATTATAATAAAAAGACAGACAGACAACAAGTATTGATGAGCATGTGGAGAAATTGCTAATGGGAAAGAGTTTGGCAACTCCTCAAACTGTTAAACATAGAGCTACAACACGACCCAGGAATTCTAGGCATATTCCCAAGAGAAATGTACACCTACATAAAAACTTGTACATGGATGTTCATAGCAACATTATTCATAATAGTCAAAAAGTGAAAACAGCTCAAATGTCCATCAACTGATGAATGAATAAACAAACCATGGTATATTCATACAACGGAATGTTATTTGGCTATAAAATGGAATGAAGCAATGATATATCCTATATATGGTTGAACCTTGAAAATATTATGCTAAGTGAAAGAAGTCACAAAAGACTACATGTTATATGATTTCATTTACACGCAATGTCCAGAATGGGCAAATATTAAAGACAGAAAGTGGATTATTGGTTGACTAGGTCATGGGAAACAGGGAGATGGGTAGTGTGACTAATGGGCATAGCATTCCTTTTTGGGGTGATGAAAATGTTTTAAAATTAGATTACAGTGATGGTTTCACACTCTGCAACTATACTAAAAACCACTAAATTTTAAAAAAAGAAAAAAAACACCACTAAATTATGCACTTTACATAGGGAAATTTAATGGTATATAAATTATATCTCAGTAAAGATATTTTTAATCACTTCTTCCCATACAGTAGCCTATGAATGTACAGCATTCTTCTCATTCACTTCTGCATTTCTTTTAGGCTGATTATGTGGTCCCTGTAGAAGATGATGAAAACTACATTCATCCCACAGAAAGCAGCTCACTCCCGTCTGAAAAAGGCAAGCGTTTGTAGTCTTAAGCACCTGAACATTGCTACCAGTTGATGGGGGGTATATGAGACTATTTGGTAGCAAGCACTACGGGGCTCAGAAGTGATGGTGCTCAGGCCTCTCTCGTCTGTGTCCACAGCATTTGCCTGCTTTGACAGGTTGAGTGAGCCATCTCTGAATTTCATAGTCTTTCCCTTCTTCCTCCGTCCTCTTCCCATCTTAAATTATGAAAGCACCTAGGTGCTTATCATTAGCTGTCCTCAACTGCAATGGATGTCTCACAAAACCTAATACAAAGTCACAAGCCACTGTGCCGGCCTTACAAATATTGCACCAGGCACAATTTCTGCAGAGGCCTGAAAAATATGAAAGAGTAAAATATGCTCTGTATCCTGAATCTTTAAATTTAGTGCTATTTCAGGAACATTTTGTTTGTAAATGCTTCAGAAAATAACAAATGCAATTACAAATTATGTTGAAAAGCCAGTGCCGCGTACCCTCCGTGGAACAGCGCCTGCTTACTCTGGATATAGTCACTATGAGGAATATACTCCTGTGTGAGGGATATTTCTTCAAGGAACATTACTCGGCTAATAAACTCTAGAGTAGCAGTGCTCAGTTTTCACACCGCCACTACGTCGCAACCCTCTGCTGCATTCCCTACACATCACCAACGGCTTGAAGACCCACCTGAATTCCTGGCCACCCATCACCATGAAAATAAACACATATAACACATCTCTACCCAAACAAATCCTGAAAATACAAAAGAAATGGTATGGGTTGCTGTGGCAGGGAGGGTGGGGCTGCTAATGTGGCCCCTTCACTATTAGGTTCAATACACTTCTACTAATTTATAAAAAAAAGTATTCATCTCCTACACCTCCAGTTTGGCAAAGGGAATTCCAAGCCAGTATTCACGTTAACAAAATTCCTATCATAAAATATTTCATTGTTCCTTTAATCATTAATATATTCATTCTAACGGTGTGTTGTTGTTGTTTTCTGAGGAGGCTTTTTAATGGCTTATAGGTTTAATGAGTATGTTTCCTATTCCCTCCAAACTCTCTGGTCTGACCCATCATTTCCACAATGCATTTTCCCATAAGTGTGAATCCCCTTCAGTGGACTGTATTATAATCATTCTGTGCATATTTGTGTATTTAAGCTCCCATGGTGAATAGATCAACCAAGCCAAGTAACTCCTTGAAGCCAGCCCCTCCTCCAGTGACGGCTTCAGGTAAAGTATATGTGTGATGTGCTGTTTTTTGAAATAATGGAATGATTACATTTGGGGGGTTGGTTTTTAATCTATTGCAAATAAGATAAACTGAGATCAAATATTAAGAAATAATCACTTGTATATTTAAATAAATGATAGCAGAAGCCCTCATCCTCATGTACTGTCTGGTGGCACCCATGTTGAAGGGACCCTCCCCCTCCCTCTGATGTACCTGGACCTCTACTAGACAAGCCCTAGTTTTCATCCTACCTCATGGGCACTTGGTTGGTTTCTCCTTCTGTCCCTGACTGAGGATGTCTGCCTCAGTCAGTCCTCAGCCCTTGCTCTTCTTTCAGAATATGGTGGTGGTTAAGAGCGTGGTTTTGAGCTAGACAGATCTGGGTTGGAATCTCAGTTACCAGATGTACCACTTTGGGCCTGTAAATGGGGTTAGTGCACTGAAGCAGGAGAATTCTGAAATTGTGAGTGTGAAACTTTCAACCCACAGTAGGTGCTCAGTAAGGGTATTATTTTTTACATTAAACATCTCCACCCAAATAAATCCTGCAAAATACAAAAGAAATGGTATGTGTTTTCTTTAGGGTTCATTAATTCTTCTGGTTTTATTTCTCTTGTCTCTGGTGATAACTCTGCTGTCCAATGCTGACCTGCTTTCCCTTCTGAACACCTTGACATTCCCACTACCTCCCACTGCACCCATCACCCTTTGGGCATCCCTACTGCTCTTTGCCTGTCGGCCTCCAACCTGCGTGTCTCGGCATGCCTGTGTTCTTTCCAAAGGCTGCTGGTTATTTTTCCTGGAAATTTTCTACTATTTTAGTCGTCACCACCCTAGTCCAGGCTTCCTTTACTTAATCACCTCACACCTTCTGCCTGTGAGTGTCACTAGCCACACCCTTGCTCTAGGCTCTCTTCTTGGTCACTAGACTAAGCTTCTGAATGCCTCCATATGTTGCCAGTTTTATTCCATTACAAAGTTGGTTTTTACCATGTAACCACTACCCGAACCATGAACTCCCAGTGGTTCTCGTAGGGTTTGGCAACCCCTAAACTGAAGCCCACGAAGCTGAGTGGTACATACACATCCACCCTATTACAGCACAGAGAGGTTCAGGAGCCTCCTCTCTAGTCCTCCCTCCTTCTCCCTCTCCCCTTCATCACCTCTCTCAGTCTCTCTCTCTCTCCCGCTCCTCCCCTCCAGAGCTAAAGGCTGAACACAAGAGATTGGCAGATGGAGCTCTGCTTCCTGGGCCATGATCCTTGAGAAAATATGAAACAATAGTATGTTTTTTAACCTTTTCCTAGATTCATTTCTTGTGCAATTGTTCAACCTCTTCACAAGTTCTTGTCTTATTTCTCCTCTCCCTCGAAAGTCACGGGCTCTTTATATTTTGGGAGTAACAGTCAGGGCCATCTTGTCCAGCTTATTGAACTCCTAGGATCAAATGTCAATATCATCCTAATTGGTGATGACTGCTTTGATCCCAGCTGAAATGGAGACTCCTGACTCATAACTGAGGAGAAGGGCTGCTATGACTGGAACAGAAAATCTTTTATTGAAATAGATAAATGAAGGCCTGCACCCTGCTTTGGAAGAACAGTTTAATCATCTGTGGTGTTTGCATCTTAAAATGCTCTTACCAAACAAGGGCTTTTTCTTCCTAAAACACACCCAATACTCCAATCATTCTGTATTTCATGGATCCTACCTTTTGGTCTTTGTGTTCTCACCTTTATGACATCAAATTCTAACTATCCTTCAAGGCCCAGCCTGAGGTCTCCCCCTCCAGGAAGCCTCCTATGGTTTCTGTAGCCCTGAGAGAGCTTTCCTTTGCCCTCTCATCCCACTTACACTGGCCCCATACCTGTCCTCTAATTACTTTGTGTCTTAGTCTAATCTCCCTAACTACATTGAAAGCTCCTTAAATACATTGACTTCAATGTCACTTGCTCAGGAGGCCTTTCTTGACCCCACTTTGGGCTAGATCCCCCTTGGTGTGCACTCCTCTAGTTCTCTACACTCCCCCTTTATCTCCTGATCTCTCCTGAGTGCGCTCTCTCTCTCTCTCCTATAAAAACATCAGTGTCATGTCTTGCTCACAGCTGTGTTTCCAGGGCCTACACACAACTGGCTCAGAGTAGGTGCTGAAATGTGGATGGGTCAGTTGGTTGTGAGAGTGGCTGAGTCCCCAACACTGGCGATAGTATTTAAAGAATCACATGGCACCATCAAGAGGGCATTAGCCCATTGGACTTACTCGTTCATTTTCTATTAATCTAGTGTAGGTGTATTTTAATACTAGAGACATCAGATGAAGAAACTAAACCTGAACAAGAAAATAATGTCTTGATTATATGATTGTTGGATACAGACAGGAGAAAGTACAGAAGGAGGAAGCGAGATCATTTGAATGATTAGACTACTTGCGTGTGTCTTTGAATAACCTACCCTCTGTTATCCTTTCAAAGCTTCCGACAGTGCCCCGATAGACATCGTGAAAGGGCTAAGGTTTCAGCTTGGTGTTTCTGTCCAAGTACCACACCATGTTGCTGCCTCTGGTTAATGTTGCTTTTGGTTCTTTGATGGCTATGAAGGTGCTTGCTGGGGGTTACATAGTGAGTTAGGTGCAGTGGCAGGTTCTCCCTCCCCTGTGTGTTCCACACTGAGATGCCCTGAGCAGGACTGAGCACAGACTCCAAAGTCAGAGGCTCAGGTCCCGGCTCTGACCCTTGCAAGATACCAGACTTCGAACAAGCTAAGTAACCTTGCTGGTTTTCAGTGTCCTCCTCTGAAAAATGGAGGAGAAAATGCCACTTACACCTAGGGGTATTGTGAGAATTAAATGGGTAAAGACATATGAATCACATTCCTAAAATGATAGTTCTGTGTTACTTATCACTGTTATTATTCAGATCCCCTAGTTTAACCTGCCTAAATTCATGAACAGTCTTGGCAGAGCATCCTGTACATATCTCAGGAAGCAATTGTGTATCTTCCTCTTCATATAAAGTTTTCCTCCAAATCAGGGTTTCTCAGCCTCAGTAGTATGGGCATTTGGGGCTGGATCCCTAGTAGGGGGCGTGCAGCAGGCAGCCGATCAATGATTCTCATTATTGATGTTTCTCTCTCTCCCCCCTTCTCCCTTCCTCTCTCTCCAAAAATCAATAAAAATACATACTTTTTAAAAAGTTGTCCTATTATCTTACCACAGTAACTCTGAGTTAGGTAAGGTAGGTGGTGGTGTCCCTGTTTCACAGAGGGGAAACTGGGACAGTGACTTGTAAGAGGTCACCCAACCAGTTTTCTGGCAGAGAAATAACTAGAACCTTGTCTTCCTGATGCAAGACCATAGGTCTCCACCACTCTGTCCTCCACACCACCAGAGGAGAATGGGCCTGTCTTCCCATCTGATCACAGAGGTTATTTATAAGGAGGGAAGGGGAAGGAAGACGTTGGCAGGCTGTTTGGAGATATGAAGAGGGAAGCTGCGTAGAAAGCCAGACAGCAGATGTGACAATGATAATGAACCCAGGCCACATGAGCCCTTGGTATTTAAGGAGAACCCCTGGGAGGAAATTCTGACTTAGACCTTCTTTACACTTCCTTATTTTTCAGGCAAGGTTTTTGTTCCTCTTCCCCGAAATATTCATTAAAATCTATGAGTAGCCAAGTGTATTTTTATTGATTGGTTGATTTTTAGAGAGAAAGAGATCTATTTGTTGTTTCCTTATCTGCATTCATTGGTTGATTCTTGTATGTGCCCTGACTGGGGATTGAACCCAAAACCTTGGTGTATTGGGACTATGCTCCAACCAACGGAGCTGCTCTGCCATGGCCTAACCAAATGTATTTTAAGGTCAATCTCAGCTATGAAGAATTTGAAGAACCCTATCAATTTGATACAGTAGCTAAGGAAACATAGTGGGACTCACACTACATACTCAGATGATATTTCAGTTTATTGTCATGTGCAATGTTACAAATTCCAGATATAGTCTCTTTTTGAAAAATCACATCTAGGTCAGGTGACATGTAAGTAGGAATCTCCTGGGAGGGGGGCATTCCTTTATAGGGAGTCGGGGGAGGCAGCTCATGAAATCAACACCACCCACTCTGTGCCGCTAAGCGTTATGGAAATGGGCCCTACATAAGAATGGCGAGTAGAAGACGGCATTGGGAGGTACACGTTGGCTGTTGCAGAGCGGTCACGGAGATGCGGATTACAGTATGGGGAATATGGACAATAATATCTTCCAGGCTCTGTATGGGGCCAGGTGGTGCTTGGGGCAGGGGAGGGACTACTCTTAGAGTGTGTGACTGTGCCACTGTGCTGTGCATCTGAAACTAATACAGAATAATATGGAGTGTAAACTATAATTGAGAAAAAAAAAGAATTGTGTGTGGAGAAAGAGCAGGTGGATTCTGTGGGAAAGCCTGAAGGTCTCTGGTCAAGTGCATGAGAATAAACATAAAGATCTCTATTTTTAATACTTTTTGAGGCCTTTTCTTTTCTGTGTTTAGAATAGGTGGTCCTATCAGATGAGGTGGCATGAGGTACACGTTTTCTCCTGTTGTAAATTCTGAGAGGGCAGCGGCCTAGCGTTACTTCTTCCCTCTTCCCCAGCCCCTAACATAGAGCCTTCACATGCTTCCTGCACACCAGGTCCTCAGGAATTCTTGGTAATTGATTTTTACTGCAGTGTTTACTTATGTGTGCTTTGTCTCGCAAACCAAAATAACATAGACTAAGGGTAGGTCCAACCTACACTTACAGAGTATCCTCTTTAAGTCCAATAGGAATTCTGGACTTATAAATGTAGGTTCTTAATAAAATATTTTTCCAGTTCAATTTAATTCAATAAATAGGCTTTGTCTCACTGAGCAGTAATGTGCAGGCAGGCGAGCATGGGCTTAAGAGGAGGCCCGGGATATGCTGAGGGGAGCTGGCTTAGCTTCTGGCCTCTCCGCCTCCAGGCCTGCTCTCTGCCCCATTGGTGAAGCGCTGCCTGTCTCATCGTCTTCCCTCATAGTGATTGTCTGGCTTCTATCTTTAGGATTGGGCAGCAGAAAATAGGGTGCAGTGGACAAGGCCCTTTGGGTCCCTTCTGTGACCTCAGAAATTAGATCAGGACAGTAGCTTAACTTGTCTCAATTTGTCTGTTTGTGCAATGAGCAAAAGCCCTGAGAAGTCAGGTGAATGAATGAGTATCTAAGAATGTGAAGTGAGGTGCAGGTATCAGTGCTTGTGTGATTATGAATGAGCGATATCCACCAGTGTGGATCAGGAGTGGCAGGTCTGTGCCTCATCTCTAGGCACCTCTGGTGTGCATGTATTGCAAGTGTGAGCTCCTGGCTCCCTCCCATAGGACTCCTTGTGTGGCTCTCACTGAGCCCACAGAATCAGGGACTCTGGGTTTGTCCCAGGGGGGAAAAGAGAAGTTACTTAGAAATGTTAATATTATTGACTATATTCTCTAGGCTGTACTTTACATCCCCATGACTATTTTTTCACTACCAATTTGCACTTTTCAATCCCTTCACTCTTTTCACCCATTCCCCCAAACCCCTTCCCTTTGGCAACCATCAATCTGTTCTCTGTATCTATGACGAAGTCCCTAATTTACATCCTAGTTCTGAGCCAATAAGTGGATATTTATTAAAATGTTTCATCACCTTTGCCTAAAACAGTGGTTCTCAACCTTCCTAATGCCGCGACCCTTTAATATGGTTCCTCATGTTGTGGTGACCCCCAACCATAAAATTATTTTTGTTGCTACTTCATAACTGTAATTTTGCTACTGTTATGAATCATAATGTAAATATCTGATATGCAGGATGTATTTTCATTGTTACAAATTGAACACAATTAAAGCATAGTGATTAATCACAAAAACAATATGTAATTATATATGTGTTTTCCGATGGTCTTAAGCAACCCCTGTGAAAGGGTTGTTCGACCCCCAAAGGGGTCGCGACCCACAGGTTGAGAACCGCTGGCCTAAAGGTTTTCCCCAATAGCTTCAATACATGCTTTAAATATGTGTACTTCTGAGCCTGCCCTAAGGCCAGCCTCCCTGTGACCATCAGCCCCAGATTCAGAACTTGAGACTGACCTGTGTACATGTTTGTGCAGGTCGAAGCAGTGGGGCCTGGGACAATAAGTCGTCTTCGTTACCGGCTGTGCCTTCTCCACTGCCCAGGGCCGGGTGAGTACCTGCCACAGACAAGCAGCTCTGTGAGATGGGAGTGGATGTTCCCACCACTGCTGTGAGCAGGGCCTGCATGGAGCCACAAAGGGAATCGGGGTAGAGGGTGCTTTTCCACTGTTTCCGTCCAGAAGAGCACACCTGCAGGACCACAAACCACAGTGATGATCAAACTTGTGTTGGTCTTGGATTTCTCTGTTCGGAATGAAACCCTGGGCAGAAGTTTAGTAAAGAACAGACACCTAGAAGCAGGCGGAAGCTGACATGAGGAGGTGCCAGCTGCAACCTCACCTGCATGGCCACCCTCATATCTCCCGTCTCCATCCCCAAGCAGTAGCCTGGGGTGCTGTTGGCGGAGGGGAGGACTCTGTGTGCACATTGAAAACACTGAGTCTGGTCCTCATTTTACAGATGAGGAAACTAAATCTCCAAGTGGCCTCACAGCTGACAGAGAGGCCTGAGTCACAGAGTAATTAGTAACAGAACTAGAATAGGAGCTCAGTTATGCCAACTCCCTGGCTACTGGTGCTCCTGTTTATCCCCAATTAACCCCTTTGCCATCTGCCAGTGGATCCTATGTGTGTGTGGGGGGGAGGGGGGGCGGGGAGGGCGTGGCACTACTGAATCCTGCTTCCTCCCTCTCCGCCCTTCCAGGAGACCTTCCTACACACTCGTACCACTTTCATTGCTCTAATTTAAATTTGAGAAGAAAATGATAAGCAGATAGTTCTACTTTATCCTTTCATGTTGCAACAAAGCCAATCTTTTTTTTTTTAATCCCCCAGGAAAAAGCCAGCTACAACACTGAAGACGGTAAGTTACTGTTGCAGTTAAGCACACTTCCTATTTCCCAGTATTTATTCTTATCCACTTATTTAAAGTTGACAATGCTCCCAGCAAAGGTGAACACAGAAATCTTAGCCCTGAGGTGTTGTCTGGGCAGTCCTAGAAAAACTTGGAATCCTCAGAGAGCCTGGGAAGATGCTGCCTGGGAGTTCATCTTCATTGACCCCGGCAGCTTTACTGAGTAGCCCTGGCAGATCAGCCGCCAGGGTCGGCCTCCCCTAACATATGTCTTCCCTTCGGGGTTCCCCTGTGTCCACTTCCAACCCTCTGGCTGGGACCTGGCAATTGCGTAGCAGGCACACGCAGGCCTGACTAAATTCAAATTCTGGCCAGAACAAAGGGAACCTGGAGCAGTCCACTACTCAAGGAAGCCCACCTTGACCTGGTATCTACTCTGTAGCCTGACATTTATAATCAACCACCAAACCCTGAGACAGTGGGTCCTGAGACAAAAGCCATGTGCTGGATTCCCACTGCACAAGCGCTACTGCCCAGCAGCTGCTGGGGGTCCTGCTATCCATCAACCCCACTGACAGAGCAGGGAAGGCCCAACACCAAGACCACGTTGCTCCTCCCATGAGACACCTCCAGTGAGCTGTCACTTAAATGCAAAGCTTAGACTGGAGACTGTGCATTCTAATTGTTGTTTTTATGACTAAAAGAATGGCTTTGCATCCGAGAAATGTTCTCCTCAAATTCTTGTTTCAATAATATTGCTTTGACTTTTATTTCCACCTTCAACTGTATTGAATATCTTTGCCTTTTTTTTTTAATAGACTCCTCTTGCCTCTCAACAGAATGCCTCAAGTGTTTGTGAAGGTAAATCTATCTTATTTTAAAGGAGGAGTGTGGCCCTAAAACTCTTTTTAATTGAGGATTTCTATATAAATGTCTTTCTAAATTCTGTCATTATTTATAAGGTAACTGTAAACATGCAACTCAATTTTCTTTTTTTAAAAAATATATTTTACTGATTTTTTACAGAGAGGAAGTAAGAGGGATAGAGAGTTAGAAACATCGATCAGCTGCCTCCTGCACACCCCCCACTGGGGATGTGCCCGCAACCAAGGCACATGCCCTTGACCGGAATCGAACCTGGGACTCCTCAGTCCACAGGCCGACGCTCTATCCACCGAGCGAAACCGGTCAGGGCACAACTCAATTTTCTAAACAAAGTAGCCCTCCCGTTGCAATGAGTAGTGAGTAGCAGTGGTCAGGACCTCAGCTTGCCTGGGAAGCATCTGTGGGGTGGCTTGCAGACTACACACCTCAAACCTGTCTGCTTGCTGACAGGTATGCTTGCCAGAAGCAGTGCCATCACCTTCCACTGGTGGGAAGACTAACTCAGGGCCACTCGTGTATCTTAGACTAATTGTTTGGTTAAGGAATGAAACTTTTAAAAACCTGTTGATGTGAACCAATCCTTTTGCTAAGTTTTCAAAATAATGTTTTCAGAGTTCAAATGTTTGTCTTAATACATCTTCAAATGCTTTCCCTTTTTTGTTCTATCATAACCCTAGAACCTTACATTTACTTTTTATTAGAACATTACCACTTAAAAAATGTATTTGCAAAATCCTAGGGGGAAAAACAGAAAGAAGTAAGAATCATCCATAATCTCAACATTTAAAATACTACATAAGTGTTAAATTTCTGCACCCATCTGATTCCACACTTTTAACTATTGTTAAAGCTTAGGGAGTGCTCTTCTCACCACTTCCTGAGTTAATATGGGCAGATCTACATAAAATGTTCTGTTTTCTTTGAGGATGGACAGTGGACATTTTCTGAATGTCCATTACAACTCCCCTGTCTGTTTAGTTGTTCTAATCATTAATTTCTTCAATAGGCTTTTACATTGGCTCACCCATCTTTTCTCCCCCAAGAGCTATTTCCAAGTATCACTCTCTTTCTGATGTTTTGCTTTCGTCTGCCTTTCCGTTGATACTTTTGCCTTGCCGTCCTTCCATTCCTTGCTGTCCTCAGCAAGGGCTCATGGCATGTTCTATGCGGCTCAGATGTCCTCATTCCCAAAGGGTCCCCAGTGCAGGAGGTTGGCATGCCATCTCCTTAGTGACTCATTTCAAGACCATGGCAATGGCCATCTAAACCCAAAATGGGGAGCAGCCTCCAGGACAGCAGGGCCAAGCAGGTGTGATCAAAGGCTGTGGGGACCTAATAGGTTCATTATTTCTCCTTCTGAAACTACCAAGTTGTTAGGTTGTGAACAAAACACCTCCATGGAAGCTTAGAGTAATGTGCCACAAACCTGAAGCACGGTCGTCAGAGGTCCAAGACTGAGTCTCAGTGCACCACACAACACCCAGGACTGCTTAGAATCTTACTACTTTTATCCCTTGTGGGTTCCTATAACAGGAGAGCCATACTTCTCAACCTTCTTCCAAGCAGGAGACACACCATGGACATACCAAGATTTTAACACACCCTAGACCAAACTCGAGGGAGGATAAAGCATCACATAATTTATAATCACACCTATTAATGGCTCAGCTGCAAGTTCACGATGGGCATCAACATAAATTTCTTACATTTCGGGTGGTGCCCATTTCTCTAGTTATAACTCCTCCTCTTCCTCTCCCCCTCAAGAAAGCGTGGTGAAATGTACGAGAGATGAACATTGCTATCGAGATAACCTTGAATTTGCTGAATTAATTTTTCAAAAAGAGTAGATCATTTTTAAAATGTCATATTTTACCACTTATCATTAAGAAATTCCTTATAGTCGCATCTTATGACTAATGAAGACTAATGTGGTAACACCTGTGTGTGGGCCACATAGAAAGCAGAAGGTAGGTAGCTAAAACTTGCTCATCTCTGTCTCCTGCCTGAAATCACACAGTAGGGTATGCCTGTAACACTGGGGAGCAGGAAAGTCCTGGTCTAATGGCACAAACACATCACCAGACTGACAGGTGCACAAACAGATAGCATCCTGATGAAAATATGTTCATCGGAAGACATCTGACCACATCCAGTGCCTATCGGTTGATACTGCTAGGTTTGGGCACGGGGACGGACATTTCCCTCTAATTCTAATATGAGCACTTTCTTGATACAGAAAAACCTGTACCTGCTGAACGCCACCGAGGGTCTAGTCACAGACAAGAAGCTATGCAGTCACCAGTGCTTCCTCCTGCCCAGAAGTAAGAATCCTTTCCTTTAAAAACGAGTTTCCGCTTGTCGCTGCAGGCATTAATGCCCACATGGTTACACCACACAGTGGCACACGCTTGTGGCACTTGGTAAAGATCTGACATGTCATTGCTTTGCAATTAAGTTTTAAAGGGTGTTCAGCTTTTAAGTAGGTAACAACGTTAAAAGAACTGCTTTTGTATCCCACTCCTGACACCAAAAATAAATAAATAAAAGAACTGCTTAGAACCTCAGAGACCTAATTTTCAGGTTAACTATTGGAATTAACTAAAATATAATGCCTTAGTCAAGGCTCCTCCTTTTTCAAAAGTAAAGGGAACAATTTTTCTTATCTTGAAGGTTTTGGTGCCTCTCCTACCTTTAGATCTGTTTCACTGGCAATTCCTGCTGATTCCTTGGTGATGGGAGTGTTCATAGAGAGTTCACTGTAAACAGAAAGTCAAACTTATTCACCTGTGCTTTGCCCTTTAATTAATTTTTAAATTCTTCCTTTCAGACAAGTCCACCAAAAACCCATACCTCTGCCAAGTAAGTACTATGGAGTCATGAAGAGTAATATCAGGTAATAGTTCAGGCTGGATCTTCCTGTCTGAATCACCTGGGTTCTAACACAACATTGCCACCTCCAACTAGAGGATCTTAGTATCCTGGTCTCCCCTTCAGCTTGTTTCATCTGTAAAATGGGGCCAAGAATATTTTTCATAGAGTTGTTTTGAAAAGTAGATAGATTTGAGATAATTTTTACTTTTTCATTTTTAGATGAAAAGATTAAAACAATTTATAGAAAGTACTTGGTATAGTGCTTGGTACATGGAAGGTCCTCAATAAATAATAGCTATTTAAATTAAATCTAACATACATTTTAATGATCACAAAATCGATCTACAAAAGGTACCCTGAAAAGATTTGGAAAATATCTGGATAATTTTCCCAAGGCAAACATTACATCACCCTAAAAATATATGAATCAGGTAAGTTAGGCCTGTAGAACATTACTGCCCAAACCTTGATTTGCTTTCTATTTAATGTAGGGGAGGGGGGGGGGAATCCTACCTTACATGGGTAATTTGGAAAATATTCCAAAATAATCAAGATTCAATAAATTTAAATACAAAAAATAATTGTTATATCAGAAAATTTTGTGGATTTATACTGAATAGAAATCAGATCTTTAGCTTGTAATTTAATTTTGTATTCATCTTACATGAAACTTATACTAAATATAATTTTTTTAAAATTCTGAACCCAAAGTGAAAATAGTTGGGCTATAGAAATTCTATGTTTTATTGTGTAAAGCTTTATTATTCCTTTTATTGTTTCCAACCCAAAGTCATTATTTCAATTGGTAAATACTAGTGTTTATTGGCCATCTGCCATGTACCAAGCGCTGTTCTAGACACAGGGAATAACAGTAGCGAATAAAACGGAGTCCCTGCCCTTATGGAGCTTCTATTCTACTGGAGGCGACAGACAGGAAAAAATAAACAACCAGATAAATTACATAACATCAAATAAATGCTAACGTGCTATAAAGAAAAACATAGCAAGGTAGCAGAGGATGGGGGAAGAGAGTAATGGCAGCAATGAGAACCTCTTTTTAGATGGGCCTCCTCTGCAAAATGGGTCTAACAGCTCCTCCCACAAAAGGCTGATGTGAGGACAAAATGAGCTAAGATGTGGAAAACAGAACAGAACTGGTACATATTTATATTTCTGAAAATGTCAGCCTAGAACTCCAAATGCCCAGACTGCAGGAGCCACCACACATCTTGTACTGTGTGTCTTGGGAGAGCCCACCATCCTTGGCTCCTCCCCAACCCCTAGAGCAGGCCCTTCCTTCAGGCCCCACCTTGCTGGGCCTGCAAGCCCCTCCTGCTCCCTCCTGTTACTTTAAACATCCTGCTGTCTCCTGTGAACGTTTGGACACTTTTATCGGAAGCACTCATTGTATCTAAACCCATTTCTCCTGCAGACTTTGCCTTTTAATTAAGGACAGCTCTGGTTTCTCTGGTCACCCTGACCTCCTCACCTGCTTGCTTTAAACACATTCCAGCTATTTCTTTAAATGACATCTGGAATCCAACTCTCACTACTTCCATTGATGCCATTTGTTCCAAGCCACCATCATCTCCTGCCTGGGGTGCAGAATACTGAACAGGCTTCCTCTCTCTGCTCTTTCCCTCTTCTATTTCCAGCCCTGCAGCCAGCGTGATCTTGTTAAAAGACAAGCAGGTCCCATTACCGCTCTGTTCAAAAACCTCCAAAAGCTTCCCATACCATGCTTGTGAACGCTCAAGTCATGTCAGGGGTCCACCAGGTCCCACAAACCTGGTTCCTTTATCACCTCCTGCCTGACTTTACCCCTTATTGCTCTCTCCTTTCCTCACTGCATTCTGGGCACAGTGCCCCCTCTCTCTTCCTCACACATGCCAGGCCTTGCACTTACTGCTCCTTCTGCCTAAAACATTCTTTCCTGGGATAGGACATGCCTCCTCCCTCTCCATTTGCAGATCCTACCCAAGTGTCACCTCGGTGAGGCCTTCCTCCCCTGACCAGCGTATTTAAACATACTACTTGTCAGAGGCTTCCTCCAAACCCCTTCTCTGCTTATTTTTCTCCATAGCACTTATGACTAAGCTCCAGGAGGGCAGGGCATTTTGCTGTTTTGTTGACTTGTATAATCCCAATGCCTTGATCATGCACATAATCATGAATGAATGAATGAATGAATGAACGAACGAATGAACACCAGCTAAGAATTTTCTCTATTTCATGTGTCTTCACTCTTAGACTGAATTTATGCCTATGGCAGCAATTCTCAAACATTTTGGCCTTGGCACCATTTAACACTCTTAAAATCAGACCCCCAAAACTTTAGTTTATGTCTTTCTATTGATATTGAATGTATTCATTAAAAGACATTTAAAACACATTTAGTAATCCATTAAACTCATTGCATGTTAACATAAATAACATATTTTTATGAAAAATAACTATATCTTCCAAACAAAAGCAATTCATGGAGAGAGTGGCATTGTTTTACATGTGTTTAAATCTCTCTAATGTCTGGAATAATAGAGACAACTGGACTCTCCTATCTGCCTCTACATTCAATCTACTGCACTACGCTTTTCTGGTTGAAGTATATGAAGAAAACTGGGCTTCACAGAGCTTTGTATTTGAAAAAGACATGGAAAACCCCCTGAAAGGATCTTGGGGATTCCCTGCAGCCTCAGACTATGCTTTGAGAACCATTGCTCTTAAGGCTTTTGGGTGTGTGTGTGACTTTTCAGTGTGTGTGTACCCTGCAGCAACCACCATAGTGTTGAAGTATGGGCTTAGTTACTGCTCAAGAAATAACAGAGATCCATTGATTTTCCAAATCCCTTTTAGGGTTTCCAGAAGCGGGTAGCCCAACTGTGGATGGCCCATTACCCAGCTTTTCCTCTAATTCCAGCGTGTCAGAACAGGTATGAAATGAACTCTTATTGTTACCGGTAAACTGCAGAAAGGGCATAGAAGAGAGGGTTTGGAGTAAAGCTTGAGTATTTTAAATTGTCATTTATTGATGGGTACAGAATACATTTTTTCCCGTTATTAAGACCTTTCTCCAGTTGTTCCATTTTGTATTCTAGATACCCTAAATAACAATTTGTGGTTCTTCAAAACTAGAAAAGAAACGTGTTGCCTTCTATTGTTCTTCCTCTCACATAGTTTCTACTGAAACTGTGTAATTTTCTCAGAAAGATCTGTGGAGGCATATGATACTAAAACACTGAAGCAGCATAGTCTATAAAGAGAGCAGGGAATCTCTGTGTCCTTGGGCAAGTCTCTCTAAGCTTTTTCAAATGTAAATCGGGGATGACAGCATTTATCCTCCTTGCCTTCAAAGTAGTTGCAAGAAGCAAATAAGATAACATTTGTGAGAACACTTTGAAATTGTTAAGCACTCCACAAAGCAAAAACAGTGAGATCACAATGGGAAGGGAGATCATAACTTATTTGGGAGAAAAGGAATGAATGGTTCAGGAATTTAGCAGGACTTAGTTCTTATGTTCAATTTCTAAGGTTAGCGGCTAAGGCCAAATGGGGAAAAAAATCAATTATATAACTCTGTGATTGATCAAAGGAAGCATAAACTCATGACAAATACTGGTTTACATGTAGTTAGGCAAAATGTGACTGTCATTCATGCACAGAAGGTATGGTGTCTTTGAAGGACCATCTCTTGCTTAACAATTCCCTCTATTTCGCAGGAAGCTGACATTCACTGTAAGCCATGGTATGCTGGTGCCTGTGATCGAAAGTCTGCTGAAGAGGCATTATACAGATCAAACAAGGTTTGGCCATTTAAAATCTCATATCCTGCCCTCAGCCTGTAATAGGCACAGTTGTCATCCTAATAATATGCTAATTAAATAACTGCAACAATTATGGATGCAGGGATCTTTTTTCTTTACTTACTCAGAAGGACCTGCCATTCCCTCCTCTCTTTCAAGCATCTCCCTTTTTGTTCCTCCATCTCATCTCTACTTGTCCTTTCATTGCCACGAAGGATCCATAGGCTCCTCTGCTCTCCCTACAGTAAGAGAGAAGAAGGCTCCAGGGGAGATCTCTAAAAGGCTTGGTGCTACATGAGATCCATCCAGGAGTGCAAAGTAACAGGCTACTTTGGACCAGAGCATGGGATAAAAGCTGAGGTCAAGATGGCACAAAGTACTTGGAAAGAGATTTTGGGAGCATCCAAGCCCAATCATGTAGGAACACTAGGGACGGTTTGAACAATCCAAGATTAAAGTGCCAATTTCCCTTTCTTTCTCTTTTCCCCTGCCATTTTTTCCACTTGCACCCTTTGTCAGAATATATAATATTTACATACTGTTTGTGCCACCTTTGTTTTAGTCCTAACTCTACAATTAAATATATTAAATGCTTTCCATCATTCCCTTTGCTGGCTTTCCCAGTTATCTCTTTTGTTTGATGAAGCTCACCTTGTACTGTATTCTCAGGAAGGACAGTGTTTACATTATTCCCTGAATTCTTGCACATTCAAAACTGTTTTTCATAGCCTGATACCTGGAGGAAATCTTGGCTGGATATAAAAGCCTTGGCTTAAGTGTTGCTCCACTGGATTGCCTTGTTCTACCTGATGCTAATGTTATTTTCTTGTCCTTATCTGTAATTTGATATTTTAGTCTAAAACTCTGTACATTTTTTGTTTTTAAAGTTTAATAGTTTTACCAGAATATGTCTGAGAGTTGCTTTTCAGGTCAATTTTTTCAGGTAGAGGGAAGCCCTTTCAATAAATAGATTTAAGTTTTCTCTTATTTCCAGTACGTTTTCTTAAATTATAGTCTCAAAGAATAGTTCTGTTTCATTGTTTTGTTTTTCTTCTTCAAGGACTCAAATAACATGCATTTGGACCTTTTTTGTCTCTTTCATTCCAACCACTCCTGTTGTTGTACTTCTTTTTTAAAAATCTCCCCCACCCCTCTCTGTCTTGGTGTTTTCCATATCTTCACTCAGAAGCTGTTGTCCCTTGGGCATCCTGTAATTGTTTCTTAATTTCTGAGACAGGTTTGTCTTTCTCTTTATTTTCTTTTTTTTAAATCTTTTTTAAAAAATATGTTTTTTTATTGATTTCAGAGGGAGAAAGGGAGATGGAGAGAGCGATAGAAATATCAATTATGAGAAATAATTACTGATTGGCTGCCTCCTGCACACCTCCTACTGGTGATCGAGCCCACAACATGGGCACATACCCTAACCCAGAATCAAACTGTGACCTTCTGGTTCATGTGTCGAATCTCAACGACTGAGCCACACCAGCCGGCTATTTTCTTTTCAGAATTCGTTCAACTGTTGTTGCATTTTTCTTCCTGTTTTTTGTCCTTTTGTTCATAATTTTTGAATTTATGATTTTAGAATATTTTATAAAATATTTCAATTTGGAATGTTGTGTTACAGTTTTATCTGCTTCAATATAAGTTTTGAAGGAGACAATTTTTATCAGCTGAAATATTTTTACCCACAATTTCTACTTTCTTCTTACAAGTACTTTTGAGTAAAATTTGTTTGATAACGTTTTTTTATTCATAGGCAACTTGTGGACATAGTTCCTAGCTCAAGAGTGCCCTCTAGGTTTGATCTTAATGTGTCCCTTCACACATTTCTAAATTCTATAAACATAATATCTTTATTTAGTGCATTGATTTCAGGATTTTTTATAAGTATATATAAGCATATATAAGTATAAAATATGTTTATTTTTGTATAAGTATGTAGTTTACTCAAGTGTTTTCTTGGAAAATAATAAAACAAACTTATCAACAATAGAAAAACTTATAAATACTTGTATTTTAAATATAACATAGCTATTTTTCATAAACTTATTTCTAACTTGTGAAAGTGTAAGTAATACTAACCATAATTATGCTTTTCATTTAATAAACAGGATGGATCATTTCTCATTCGGAAAAGCTCTGGTCACGATTCCAAACAGCCATATACATTAGTTGTATTTTTTAATAAGCGAGTATACAATATCCCTGTGCGATTTATTGAAGCAACAAAACAGTATGCTTTGGGCAGGAAAAAAAATGGTGAAGAGGTCAGTAATTTCTCTTTTAATACAACTCTATAAGTACATATTGAACTCAATGGCATCATACTAGCATCATATATTAGATGCTAGAGATGAGGAGAAAGGATCTAAGAGTACTTGGTCCAAAGCTTGCACACATGTTATAAATAGATAAAGTACTATATTGGGGCAGCATATCCTATGAGAGAACAGAAAGGAGGAAAGACTGATATGATGTTAAGACTACATGTTGGTCCTTTTACCCTGTTATTTAGTGGGTTCAGTCTGATTCAATATTTTAGTCCAGGAAACATAAAAATCAAGGTTGAAATGTCAACTAGAATTAATGTTGTAAAAATCAAGATCAATGTCCAAAGCTCCTATGTCAAGAATTAGGATCTCAATTCAAATATAGTACCAAGGTGGATGACCAGGGAAGGATCAGAAGAGATGCAATAACCTGAGTTGAAGCATTAGACTATACCCTTGGGCCAGAATGAGCTTTTGAGCCTGCTGTAAGAAAAAAGCATCACAGTAGGTCTTTCTTGAATACTAACCAAACATGAACTTCAACTCCTCTTTAATCTGTACCAAACTCAATGCTTACTATATCTCCGTTTAGCCAGTTTGTTCCTATAAGGGGTCAGAAAGGGAATGATACTTGTTCTGGTCTTGAATGATGCACTGATTTGAATAAATGGAATGAAAATTGGAATGGATGAGAAGTGGAAAGAACAATCTAAGCAGAGAAAATAGTATTTTAAAAGTTCAAAAATGTTTAAATTCAGTATTCCTTCAGAAATAACTACACCCATTCCAAACCCAGCACTTGTTAGATAGTAATTGTTAGAAAGTATCATAACTTCTTAAGTGTCTCTTCTCCACTAGATGAGGCCAGGGACTACACTATGTCTTGTTCATCTCTATATTTCTAGAACCATAGCACAAGGTTAGCTTCAGTGGATGCTTGATAACTACTTATTAAATGAATGAACTGATTTGTGGATGGAGTGATTACAGGCAGGAGAATAGCATTTGTAAAATG
Organism: Myotis lucifugus; assembly: GCF_000147115.1. Classification (NCBI taxonomy): domain Eukaryota; kingdom Metazoa; phylum Chordata; class Mammalia; order Chiroptera; family Vespertilionidae; genus Myotis; species Myotis lucifugus. The sequence goes on from NW_005871114.1 coordinate 2,704,270, forward strand.
AACTCATAGGGTCATATGCCAATAAGTGTATTCTTTATTTTGCTTTTCCTTAAATATGGTTTAAAAAACCACCCAACACATATAATAAAATGTTTAAGTGTGCAGTCTAGCAGTGTTAATTATATTTACAACGTTGTGAAACAGATCTCTACAATTTTTTATCTTGCATATCTGAAACTCTATACTCATTGAAAACCCCCCTTTCCCACTCTTCTCAATCCCTGGCAACCACCATTTACTTTTCATTTCTATTAATTTGACTACTTTGGATACCTCATATAAATGGGATCATACAATGTTTGTTCTTTTGTGACTACCTTATTTCACGTGGCATAATATCCTTAAGGTTCACCCATGTTGTAGCACGTGACAGGATTTCTTTTTTTCTTTTTTTTAGGATTTCTTTTCTTTTTGAGGCTACATAGTATTCTACTGTATTATATACCACATTCCATTTACTCATTCATCTGTTGATGAACATTTGGGCCACTTCTACCTCTTGGCTATTGTAAATAGTGCTCCTATGAACATGGGTGTGCAGATATCTCTTCAAAACTCTGCTTTCAGTTCTTCTGGACATATATCCAAAAGTGGGATTGCTGGGTCATATGGTAGTTCTATTTTTAATTTTGGGGGGAATTGCCATGTTCTTTTCCATAGTGATTGCATCATTTCCTAATCCTACTAACAGTGTACAAGGAATCCAAATTTTCCACATCCCTGCCAACCCTTGTTATTTGGTGTGTGTTTTTAAACAATAGCTATCCTAAATGAGTGATCTTTGTGGTTTTAATTTACATTTCTCTGATGGTTAGTGAATCTGAGTATCTTTTCATGTTCGTTTGCCATTTGTATGTCAACTTTGAGGAAATGTCTATTCAAGTGCTTTTCCAATTTTTAAATCAAGTTATTTGGTCTTTATTGTTGACTTGTAGGAGTTCTTCCTTATTCTGGATATTAACCCCTTTCTAGATACACGATTTGCAAATATTTTCCTCCATTCCATAGGTTATTTTTCACTCTGTTAATTGTGACCTATGATGAACAGAAGTTTTTAAGTTTAAGTTTGTTTTTGTTGCCTGTGTTTTTGGTATCATGTCCAAGAAATCATTGCCAAATACAATCTCATGAAGATTTTCTCCTATGTTTTCTTCTAGGCGTTTTTATAGTTTGGGATTTTATTTTGCTTTTAATAAAGTGTCAGATAGTTAGAAAATGCAAAACTCTTGAATCTGAAAACACAAACTAATTGAGATTAAAGTCGGGTTTTGAAATGCAGATTGCATCATCATTAACCTCGGTTACACTCTAACAGAACTGTCTGCTTTTCCCTACTCACAAAAAAACCTTTGTTCTCATTGCAACTTTATCTGACAAATCTTTTAAAATAAATGCTCCTCATAGTAGTAATCAGTGCTAGGAAATGGTGATGACCCTAGTAAAATAGAGTGTCTTTGGACAGGTGGTTTCATTCTAAAGCCTCTCTAGGGGTCCAGTACTTCTATGAGGCTTAAGGGTGGGTGAGGGAGCTGTCTTCTTTAGAGGTCCTGAAATCCTCTCATAAAAACTAAGCTCTAAGAGGGGCTCTGGACTTACTGTTCTGCTAGGAAACTCTGGTAAACAGGAATTTCTCTTGCCCTAAAAAATCTTCATCCCTACCTCAGAATGGATAGATCAGAGCTTTATCTCTCTCCCCACATATCCAGCCTATGGATTCCAAAATAAGTAGTATCTATATAATAAAAGCCTAAGCAACCGTTACAGCGGAATGACCAGAACGACTGGTCACTATGATGCACACTGACCACCAGGGAGCAGACACTCAATGCAGGGAGCAGACAGTCAGTGCACTCCCACAGGGGGAGCGCTGCTCAGCCAGAAGCCAGGCCCACAGCTGGCAAGCATAGTCGTGGTGGCGGGAACCTCTCCCGCTTTTGCAACAGCACTAAGGAGCAGTGAGCCAAGCAGTAAGGAGTGAGCAGGCAGGCAGTAAGGTGCAAGGGATCCTGGATTGCGAGAGGGATGTTCAACTGCCAGCTTAGGCGGAAATATGATGGTTTATAAAGCTGTGAAAGGGTGCAGGCCTGGCTGAGGGACCCCCTTCTCCCCCTCCCCCACAGTGCATGAATTTCATACACCGGGCCTCTAGTATTATTATAATGGCATCTGGAAGTATTAACAGAGTCCATTAAAACTCTTACTGAAATGATCTATAATAAAAAAGATTATTTCTCCGATATACTGAACATCTGAATGGAAAGTGAAAATTTTAGTTACATGATGTGAATCATGAGGATACTTTGAAAAGTCTGTCTGTCTGTATTTGTGTTTGGATATATATGGGTAGAAAAAGTAACCAATTGATGAACAGTTTAACGTTTTTATGCAACTGTTTTTTGTTTGTTTTGTGTGTTTTTTTAATATATATTTTTATTGATTTCAGAGAGGAAGAGGGAGAGGGAGAAAGAGATAGAAACATCAATGATGAGAATCATTGATTGGCTGCCTCTTGCACGCCCCCTACTGGGAATCGAGCCCACAACTCGGGCATGTACCCTTGACCAGAATTGAACCTGGGACTTTTCAGTCCCCAGGCTGAAGCTCTATCCACTGAGCAAAACCAGCCAGGGCTATGCAACTGTTTTAATATTGTATAGATACAGTATTGAGTAGTTTTATAGCTCTGACATCTGTTTGCTGTATTTTATTGATCATGAGATTTTCAGTTACCATACATGCATGAATATCTCGAATATACTGAATTAGTATAAACAAAAAAGAGCACTGATCATTTTTTCAGAAAAATACAACCTTAAGATCCAGAGACTCGGAATTAGTATGTAGAAAAATAAGTATGTATGGTAAGAACCTAACATGAAATTCTATTGTCAATTAGGCACCAATTTAGCTCTAGAATTACTGGGCACTGAAGCAAAAATAGAAATATGATGGTTTATAAAGCTTTCCTTATTCATTCAAAAAAGAAAACAAAAACATGAATCTTGGAAATAAGTCTTTCCTGACACTAAATTCTAAGGTTAATTTATTACATCAGTCCTTGTATCTAAGACTGCAACCTAACAGTGAATAATGTAGAAAATTTTACTGTATGAGTTTTACACTAAATAAAGACAATAGTAAAACATTATATCATAACTCAATAAACTGAATCTGTCGGCTGTGTTTTTAGTATTATTAAATATAAGAAAGGCCAAGGTCTGCCACCTTGAAGGTTACAATCTTTGTTAAATTAGACATTTTTTTGGTAGTATGTCAGCTGGGACCCCATAACTTTGACTAATTTGAGGAAATGGAAGGAGATGGGGGGAGTGAAGCTCAAAGTTAACATAAATACCAATTTATAATTCATCTATGTTTTCTTGCTCTAGTATTTTGGAAGTGTTGCTGAAATTATCAAGAATCATCAACATAGTCCCCTGGTTCTTATCGACAGTCAAAATAACACAAAGGATTCCACAAGACTGAAATATGCCGTTAAAGTTTCATAATTTTTTTAAAAAGGAGGTCAACATCATTGCTTCGGATATTTGCTCTACTTCTCCTTTTAAGAAAAAGTCCCCAAGCTTCATATTTTGGATGATGAATCATCCCATAATGAAATAGAAGATGGAGGTAGCTATTGGAGTGGTCATCCATTTCCTTAGAAGAAGCTCACATGGACTTGTTCTATTGCCTGACCTAATGAACTGTTAATATCTGGTGAGATTGAGTTATCGTGCTATTAATATTCTCCTAATAAATGTTTTTATTTAAAAGAAACATGTGTAAAGTATTTTCAATCATGTAAGAAAATAACACTCCATTCTCAAAGTAAGAAAAAAAGTAATCTTGGATAAAACAAAGCAGCTGGAAATTTAGGCCAGTACACTGCTCACTGGTGCACTAATGTAACCAAGACATCTACTTGCCAATGCTCGACAATTATGTCTTGGTTATAATTTTTATTTGTAGAAAATAAAATACAATGTTTAGTTATAAGTACAGATAAGGGGGGTGTGATGGTTCTCTTTTGTGAGTACTCCCAACTGTGGGAGATATAGAAATGACCTTTCTAGAAGTTTCTGTCCATAATTATGTTGTTAACTTTGCTTATTAAAATAATTATACCTCTTTGATATGCATGTCTATTATATGGACCCTAAACTTGATATGCAGTTCAAAGTAAGATGAGGACAAAACTAGACTAAAAGCCTAGGGAACATCCCAGAGAACAAGGGCAGGAAAGCAGACTGATGAACACTAAGGAATAAAAGATGTACCATTATGAGCTGCCCTATCCAAGATCGTAGCTCATTCCAGAAATGGAATATACTTTGACTTTAGATAGCATTGAAATGATAAACTAAGATAAACCTAATAATTAAATGAGGAATATACTTGATCACTGGATAATATAGCAATCTCTGAAAGGATTTTGAAAGGCTAGAAGGTAATGAGTAACTCAGACTCACCTGTAAAGGTAACTGTATTTTTAAATGTCATATACTGTTATGATGACTATTTATGTTATGAATTGAACTGTATTCCCCCAAAAGGATATGTTGAAGTCCTAACCCCCAGTACCTCAGAATGTGACCTTATGGGATCTTTAAGATGTAGGTTATTAGGGTGGGCCCTAATCCAATATGATTGGTTTCCTTATAAAAAGGGTAAATTTCGACACAGTCACAGACATACACAGAGGGAAGACAAAGTGAAGAGATACCCAGGGAAGACGCCATGTGAAGACAGAGGATTCAAGTGATGCACTTACAAGCTTAGGCGTGCTGAAGATTGCCAGTAAACACCAGAAGCTAAGAAGCAAGGAAGGATTTCTCTACAGGATTCAAAAGGAACATGGCCCTGCTGACACCTTGATTTCAGATTTCTAGTCTCCAGAACTGGAAGACAATAAATTATTTTTTTTCAGTCACCCCACTTGTAGTACTTCATTATGATAACACCAGGAAACTAATATAATCCATATACATTTTTTACAATAAAATAAAATACAAATGGGTTTTATAAATTTTGTTTGAAAAGCTCTTTCTTCCTTCTAGAAAAACAATACAATCATTTAGAATGTACTAAAAGAGATAATTCACCATTTAGGTCTGGTAACTTCCTAAAAGACTGGCTTTAGTCTGACTTGAAGCTGGCCCAGAGCTAAAGATGCTATATAGTGGAAATTCTAAAAAGAATAACAGGTAAATGTTTTAGTTGCTGTTGCCTAAAGTGATAGATAACCATTCAGGCAAACAACAGACTAACTAAAAAACTGGGGAATGAGATGTCCAAAGGGGCTTTGCAAAGCTCCAACATATTCCTGGGAATCTAGAAAGCTACATGAATGCCAGGGCCATATGTGTGCTACGCAAAGACCTGAGAAGGCCACAAGCTGTCATCTCTGACCGGGAGACTGTGCCAAAATATGAAGTGAAGCCTAAGGCAGAGTTGTAAAGTCCCTGGCTGAGTTTTAAAGATGCACCAAAAAAGCACAAATAGAGAGTCTTGGCCAACACTGGGTGACTTTTTTTAATTTGGGGTGTTTAAGGAAATCTCTGTCCAATTAGCAGCTGATCATTAAGCTAAAATAAGAGAAATGTTAAGGGCCACACATGACAAAGAACAGAGACTTTAAAAATTAACTCAGAAAGGTTAATAACAAACAAAAAACGACTACAATAAGCAGCAACAACAAACCCTGGGGAAGGGAACAGGAAGGTAGAGTACCTGATTTTCAGAGTTGCTACATTATAACATCTTATATGACCTGTTTTCAAAAATAAACAAAAAATTTACAAGGCTGCAAAGAAAGAGGAAAGTATTGCCCCTACAGAGGGAAAAGCAATCAAGAGAAATATCCTGAAAAAGCCCAACCTCTGGATTTTCTATCAAAAATTTTAATGTATCCTATATAATAAAAGTCCAGTGATCAAATGGCAGAATGACCAGAACGACTGGTCAACCAGTCACTATGATGCACACTAACCACCAGGGGGCAGACGCTCAACGCAGGAGCTGCCCCCTGGTGGTCAGTGCACTCCCACAGTGGGAGCACTGCTTGGCTGATGGGGATGAGTGGCTACTCCCACAGCTGGCTGATCCCTGCAGGCCACGCCCCCCACCAGTGCACGAATCCCATGCAGTGGGCTTCTAGTTTTAAATATAGTCAAAGAGCTAAAGGAGACTAACCAAGTTTAAAGACAAAAAGGAAAGTAAGAGAATGATGTCTCAACCGAATAGAATATATAAAATAGAAGTTATGGAAAAACTTTTAATTCTAAAACTGTCTACATAGAGTTAAAAAATACAATAATTGAAATGAAAAATTCACTAGAGGGGATCACTAACAGATTTGATAAGGCAGAAGAAAGAATCCATGAACTTAAAGATAGGTCAACTGACACCAGTGTGAGGAACAGAAGGAAAAAACAAACATGAAATGAACAGAGCCTCAGAGATTTGTGGAATACCATCAAGAATAGCATATACATAATGTGAGTCTCAGAGAAGAAAAAGAATGCATCAGAAAGAATTTGATGATAAACATTAATCTACCAATCCATGAAGCCCTAGGAACTCCAACTACAATAAACTCAGAGAAGCACACCAGACATATCATAATCAAATTGTTGAAAGACAAAGAGGCCCTGGCCGGTAGTACAGTTGATTAAAGCCTCATCTAGATAAGCCAAGGTTGCAGGTTTAATCCCTGATCAGGGCACATACAAAAATCAACCAATGGCCTGGCTAATGTGGCTCAGTGGTTGAGCATCAACTTTGAACCAGGAGGTCATGGTTTGATTTCCGGTCAAGGCACATACCCGGGTTGCAGGCTCAATCCCCAGTTGGGGGCATGCAGGAGGCAGCCGATCAATGATTATCTCTCATCATTGGTGTTCTCTTTCTCCCTATCCCTCTCTGAAATCAATAAAAATATTTTTAAAAGAATTAACCAATAAATGCATAAGTGGATCAACAAATCAATGTTTCTCTCCTCTCTCTCTCTCTCTCTCTCTCTCTCTCTCCCATCTTCTCTCTCTAAAAATCAATTTAAAAAGAAAGACAGAGAGAACCCTGAAAGCAGCCAGAGAGAAGTGACACATCACATTAATAAGATTAACAGGTGATTTCTCATCAAAAACCATGGATGCCAGAGGGCAGTGAGATGAGTCAAAGTGCTATATTGGGGGGGGGGGGGGGAGGGGGGAGAAGAGAACACCAACAAAGATATATCTGCAAAACTACCCTTCAAAAAGGAAAATTTAAGAAATTGTCAGATAATTCCCATTGCTAGTAGACCTGTCCTACAAAAAAGAAAAAGAGCTACAGGAGTCCTTCTGGATGAAAGGACACTAGATAGTAATTTAAACCCCACACAAAGAATACAGAATAAAGATAAATATAAATACCAGCACAGGTAAACATAAAAGACAGAGTAAATGTATTATTTGTAACTTCCCCTTCCTAATTTGAAAGACAAATACATAAATAATTATAAATCTATGTTGATGGGCACACAATTTGTAAAGATATTTGTGACAATAACAGCAGGGAGGAAAGAAATGAAGGTATACAAAACCTTTTAGGAGAAACCAAGATGGCGGCATAGGTAAACACTGGAAATTGCTGCCTCGCACAACCACTTCAAAAATACAACTAAAAGACAAAACGGACATCATCCAGAACCATAGGAAGGCTGGCTGAGTGGAAATTCTACAACTAGAAGGAAAGAGAAAAGCACACTGAGACTCAGAGGAGGTGCGGAAGTAAAGTGCAGAGGTACAGAGGTGCATAAATGTTGACTAGTGCATGTGCGATACATATAAAGCTCTTGCTGGCACCAATCGCACGCGTGTTTCAATCTGTCATTGTTGATCGTGAATTTGGTTGTTTTTGTTGACATTCAACATGAACCACATCACGATTTATTCATCGACCGTCCAACTGACTGACCAGCCAGTACATGACACGCACTGACAATTTAAAAGCAAACATTGACTCACATATGCATGATACATATAAAGCTCTTGCTGGCACCAATCACACATGTGTTTTAATTTTATACTATATTGTATGTACTATTTCGATATGTAATTTTTTGCAGTAACATAATTACCGCACAAATCTTTCTTCTAATTTCCTTTCAATGTGCACGAATCCATGCACCAGGCCACTAGTTTAAAAATAAACATTGACTCATGCATGCGCAATACATATAAAGCTCTCGCTGGTGCCAATCACATGTGACACCAGAATATATCTGAAGACCAACTATTAGCACAACGTACTTCTGAAGCTGAAAGAAAGCGACATCGTCAACAGAATATGTCTTAAGATCAACTATTGGTACAACATACCTCTGAAGACGAAAGAAGCCGACGTCATTGATAGAATGTATCAGAAGACCAAATATTGTTTAATCAATTTACCATTGTTTTTACCAGTTGTTATATCATGTTTTTTATGTTTTTGTTTTTATATCATTTTTGTTGTTTTTATATCATCTTTGTTGTTGCATCATGTTAATCAATTTATCAATCATCATTTTTATGTCATGTTTGTTTTTATACCGTTGTTTATTTATTAATCAATTTATATATTATTTTCACATACATTTTACTACTTTTCTTTCATCTGACACTTCTATTATAAAGGGCGAATTGCAATATTAAAATATTTTGTATTTTAATTTTATACTATATTATATATACTATTTTGACATGTAATTTTTCACAGTAACATAATTACCGCACAAATCTTTCTTCTAATTAATTGCCTTTCAATGTGCACCAGGCCACTAGTATTTCATTAAAAAATTATTACATTTGACTCTGTACTACTGAATGCTTAGAAGATGGTAAACTCTTTAAAAATTAAACTTTTTTTGCCCCACCGGCATGGCTCAGAGGTTGAGCGTTGACCTATGAACCAGGAGGTCACGGTTCGATTCCCAGTCAGGGCATATGTCCAGGTTGTGGGCTTGATCCCCAGTGTGAGGCGTGCAGGAGGCAGCCAATCAACGAATCTCTCTCACCATTGATGTTTCTCTCTCTCTCTCCCTTCCTCTCTGAAATCAATAAAAATATTTTTTTTAAAAAAATTTAAAACTTTTTTGAAGTTAGTGCCAAATAGTGAGTGAGGCCCATATTTCAATGGAGATGGATAAATAGGGGGGAAAATAAAACAAATTCCTGATTCATGTTAGATTGCAAAAATAAAACTTACTCTTCTTGTTATAACTAGAGGCCCGGTGCACAAAAATTTGTGCACTCAGGGGGTGGGGGGGGCGGGGTCCTCAGACGGGCCTGTGCCCTTTCGCAGTCTGGGACCCCTTGGGGGATGACCACCTGCTGGTTTAGGCCCGATCTCTGGGGAATTGGGCCTAAGCTAGCAGTTAGACATCACTCTGGCACCCCCAGGAGCCCCTGGGGGATGTCCACTTGCCAGTGCGGAGCAGGCCTAAGCTGCAGTCGGACATCCTTAGCGCTGCTGAGGAGGTGGGAAAGGCTCCCACTACCACCGCTGTACTGGCAGCCATCAGCCTGGCTTGTAGCTGAGCAGAGCTCCCCTTGTGGGAGAGCACTGACCACCAGGGGGCAGCTCCTGCATTGAGCGTCTGCCCCCTGGTGGTCAGTATGTATCATAGTGACCAGTCATTCCCAGTCTTTCTGCTGTTAGGGTCAGTTTGCATATTACCCTTTTATTATATAGGATAGAGGCCTGGTGCATGGGTGGGGGCCGGCTGGTTTGCCCTGAAGGGTGTCCTGAATCAGGGTGGGGGTCCCGCTGGGGTGCCTGGCCAGCCTGGGTGAGGGGCTGATGGGTGTTTGCAGCTGGTCACACCCCCTTCAGGGTGGGGGGTCCCCACTGGGGTGCCTGGCCAGCCTGGGTGAGGGGCTGATGGGTGTTTGCAGCTGGTCACACCCCCTTCAGGGTGGGGGTCCCCACTGGGGTGCCTGGCCAGCCTGGGTGAGGGGCTGATGGCCGTTTGCAGGCTAGCCAAGCTCTCCGGCAACGGAAGCTCCCAGCCTTTTTTTTTTTATTCTGGGATATATTTACCTTCTATAATTGAAACTTTGTAGCCTTGAGAGGAGCTAAGCGCCAGCCAGGGCGGGCGGGAGGGAAAGCCTCCTGCTTGCTCCAGCTCCGTGGCCACGGCCGGCTGAAAGCAGGTATCTGGGGTTTATTTACCTTCTATAATTGAAACTTTGTTGCTTTGAGTGGAGCTCAGAGCCGGCCGGGAAGCTTGGCTTCCTCCATCATTGGGGCAACCAAGCCTCCTGCTCACTCCAGCTCCGTGGCTGCTGGCTGCCATCTTGGTTGGGTTAATTTGCATATAATCACTCTGATTGGCCGGTGGGCGTGGCTTAAGGCATAGCAAAGGTATGGTCAATTTGCATGTTTGTCTTTTATTAGTGTAGATAAGTACCTCAAACTACTGAATATCATATTTTGTAAAGGCATCTTTAGCTCAGTTTCAGCAGAGAGAAAAGGATAGAGGGTTTTGTTTCTGAATTATCTCCTCTGGCAATAAAGTAGCTCCAAAAAGGTTTGGCTCCTTCAGAATAATCCATGTTCACAAAGTCAGAAAAAGTGACTACCTAGAGTACCTGAGGCATGAAGTGTTTTTAAATGGCTTTTAAAACTTTAAGTAAAAAGTATGTATCTCAACATTAGATTTTATTTATTTATTTTTACTGGTTTGGCTGTTCTGAGATGTATTTTTAAAAATTTACTGGGGCCCTAACTGGTTTGGCTCAGTGGATAGAGTGTCGACCTGCGGACTGAAGGGTCCCGGGTTCGATTCCGGTCAAGGGCATGTACCTTGGTTGCGAGCACATCCCCAGTAGGGAGTGTGCAGGAGGCAGCTGGTCAATGTTTCTAACTCTCTATCCCTCTCCCTTCCTCTCTGTAAAAAATCAATAAAATATACTTTTAAAAAATAAATAAAAATAAAAATTTACTGGGGTGACAGTGATTCACAATACCATACAGGTTTCAAGTGTACAACTCAACAAAACATCATCCTCACATTGCATCATGTGCACATTGTCCAAAGCAGTCTCTTTCCATCCTCATTTATCCCCCCTTGCCCACCACCACCTACCTCCCTTTCCAGCTCTGGCCACACTGTTGTCTATGTCTATGTGGTGTGTGTGTGTGTGTGTGTGTGTGTGTGTATCCTATATAATAAAAGGGTAATATGCAAATTGACCAAACAGCAGAATGACTGGTTGCTATGGCATGCACTGACCACCAGGGGGCAGACGCTCAACGCAGGAGCTGCCCCCTAGTGGTCAGTGCGCCACTCAGTCACAAGCGGGGCTGATGGCTAGCAAGCGCAGCAGCGGTGGCAGGAGCCTCTCCCGCCTCCGCAGCAGCACTAAGGATGTCCGACTGCGGCTTAGGCCTGCTCCCCATGGGGCCTAAGACATCAGTCGGACATCCCCCAGAACTCCCGGACTGCTAAAGGGTACAGGACGGGGTGAGGGACACCCCCCTTCACCAGTACACGAATGTCGTGCACCGGGTCTCTAATATATATATATATATATATAAAATAGTTTTGTGGGGAGGTGCAGGAGGGAGGTTAACCCTTCACCTTCTGTCATCCAGTCCCCCAACCACCTTCCCCTCTGAGAGCTGTCAGTCTGTTCCATGTAACCATGCCTCTATTTCTATTTTGTCCCTCAGGTAATGTTGTTCATTAGATTCCATATATAAGTGAGACCATATGGTATTTGAAATATATTTTTATAGTGCTACAAACATTGGCAAGATTGTTCTTTCTCTTCTCTAGTCACAGAGGGTGATGCATCGTAATAGATCTATTCATAACAGAGCATTTCAATTTTATTCCTGTTAGGTTACTGAAGGGTATAAACCTCTCTATTGGTTTCCTTATAAGCACAACCATAGTAAAATTATGGTGTTGCCCTTCTCAAACAAAATTTCAAATTTCCCCTGTGATTTGGGGGGGGGGGGGGAGGAGAAGCCCATACTTTATTTTGCATAGCCCACTAGAAAACAAACCTTTTAAATCTAAATTATTTCCTAATAGAATAAAATTCCCATTCAATTTTAGCACAGCAGAAAAATTGTATAAACACAAACTGGAATTTAATTGAAAACATCCATTAACAATGAAATTAACAATGCTTACCATCCTTTAAACACCATACACATTATTAATATACACTGTGTATTTCCAATCAACTCCATTCTTAGGCTCAATTTAAGAAACACACTTTTAACAGGTTTTATACAAAAAATACTTCACTAAGAAAGTAGACAAAATGCACAAAAACAGTACATGTATAATGTGCATAGCAAGATTAGCTTAAAGCATCTATATGGCTTTCTTTAAAATAAAATTATTTGGGGAATGGGCCCATTTGGGACCTACTGTTACAGTTGAAATATGTAAACTGTTTCACATCTTTTAGGCACTTGCTAATAATAGTGTTCAATCCCTGAAAAAAATGAATTTACACGAAAAAAGAAAATTCTACTTCTGAAATAAAAACCAAGAAAATAACATGGGTAAAGTCTTATATATTCCTTTTAAATTAAACAACCAGTTTTATTAGTGCATGCACAGAACTAAATTGAAAAAAAAATAAACTTTTATATCTAAAACTTTCTGTGCAAAATTTACACAACTGAAAATTACAAAAATATGTACAAGGTTTAAATTCTTTGTTATGTACAGAAAAGAAGCCCTGAAGTTTTCATTCAACCAATGAAAATGTCATAATACTTGTAGTAACAATGTAACAAAAAATTATATAGTATATAATTTTGCAGTAAAAGGACTCCATTATCCAATTAACCAACAAAACTTGATCCAAACATACAAAGTGGTAAGTTTAAACTGATGATTCTGTCCTCGCCATGAATATATCCATTTTAAAACTTTTACCTCTGTTGGATATGTCCCTTAGGAATCCATCCTGAAGTTTTATGCACCGCCACTGAATACATTATTAATGCTTATTTTCAACCGCCAACAGAAAGTAAATAATCTGCTTTGGGTTATGTCATACTGAAAAGATGCTAACAAAAATGGTTTGTCTCAATGTGGAGATGTTCAGACACTAATTAAATACAAAAATATTTCTCACTTTACTAATTTCGCTTCAAAATATTATTTCTGTAGAATTTTTAGGTTTTGAGAAAAACCATTCCCTTGAAAGTGTTTCTATGTTCCACTCTTTTTAAAGGGATGGCAACCAAAAAAAAATTGGCAATTTGGTTTATGGGGGATAAACAATTTAAGTCAAATAATCATAATTCTAGGTAAGGGGACCACTGGAGAATTTAATCAACAGAAGTGTTCAAGTTCTTTAACTGAACTTCATCCTAGACCTAGAGAGTTTAATTCTTTCAAGGCTACCCATCTACTGCAATGTATCAGATTGCCATTTAGAAAATCACCTTGCAAGGAAGAGTGTTACAATCTCTGACATAGGCCACAGCTTATGAGAGGAAAAAAAAATTTTACTTATCAAAAACTGTCTTCGAATGTTATGAATTGTCCTGTACTGAATTAAATATACTCTCAAAAAAACCTATACCCTTCAAAAGAACTATACGTTTAGTAGATGTAGAGTAAGTTCTTTACCCAAGCTCTCTTAATATATCCTCACAAATGATGTGAAACTCCTTCAGTTCCATGGTGAAAGAGCTCTACAGAGAAACTATACTTATCAGATTCATAAGGCTGGTGGAAGAAGAGAAGGAATGGATGGGGCTGTCAGCCATTACCAAGTCACTGAAGAACTAAATTGGGAAAACATTTTTATCAAAATTTCCTTTAGCCTTAACTTCCCAAGAACACATTTTTTAAAAAATCAAATCAAGATACATCAGTGCTGTGATGAATTTCTTTCAAAACTTATGTGCGCACTAATAGCATTTTCAAACATCACACATAAAACCTTTTCTCCTCTATGGAATAGTCACTTTTGAAATGTTTAGCTTCAGGAACAATATTGAAGTAGAAAACGTCCAAATTAAGGTAATTAAATCCATCGTTTTCTCCTAAGATAATTTTTTCATTTCCTTGGTAATTTAAACTACTCTAACATATTCCAATCACGAGTAGCTTCCATTAAATGTCTCTGCCCATGACCAGCCCAAGCATCCTGATTGTCAAATACTCTTCCACAATACCAGCAGTTAAATTTAGCCTTCAGAACATTTTCAGAGGTAGTTTTCACAATCCGATAATTGTTTTTGCTTGTCTTTTTGAGTGTTAGTTTTAGTACAAATCTTTCTTTCACAGAACTAATAGGTTTAAATGTTTTGTGCCTCTTGGAAAAATCACAAGTTGTTTTAGAAGGCTTACAACAAACTGGTTTCAGTAAAGCACTGATAGTTCTTTCTGACAATGAAACCTTAAGTACATGTCCATTAAATTTGGAAATCGTTTTCATTACATTTACTACTTCTGGTGCATCTGCATCCGGATGATTCAAAACTACAACTGGTTGATTTCTCCTAGGACATTTCACAAGCTGTTTGGAACTAAAGGGGAAAAGTCGCAATGTTCTGACTGAATCTTTTGAAAGCCTAGGTCGGCTGAATCCAAATGATTCGTGGACATCTTCAGGTTTAATCTTTTCTTTACACTTTCTATGTAATGATGTTTTTCTTGGAAGTTCTTGGTAACTATCCTTACACTTTCGTTTACAGTTTCTGTTTCTAGATACACTGACAGTTTCAGAGTCTTTACTTCTTACATGAGTTTTTATTCTTGAAAAATTTTGGGGTGAAGTCTTTTGTTTATTAAAGCTTCTCCCAATTGTACAATTTGTTTTACACCTCAATACCCTGGCCTCTGAATGGTCACTGGCATGTACTGGTTCCTCAGAAGATTCAGATGTTGCAGTAGAAGTTACCACAATTTCATTTGCTGGCATCATATCATCTATTAAGAAGGGTAAGGCATCTCTAGAAGAGTCTGGCTCTTTTTGCTCTCCTCCTGCAGTCTGATTAGATGATACATTGTCTTTCTGCGATGAGAATACAGAGTTGCTTACTGACAGATTATTAGCAGCAGTCACATTTAAAACAGGGTTAAAGATTTTCAGCAATATTTTTTGTGGTGTCCCTTCAGGGATCTTTGGCTGTATATTTTGATAAGTAGTACTATTTTGGACTAATTTAGGCTTAAGCAGCTCAGTTTTATTTGGCATCACACACTTCAAAAAAACAGCTTGTTTGCCATCAGGCAAGAGGGTAAAAAGAGGTGGTTTTGGAAAAACCTCGTTCTGCGGTTTTGCTGGATCCAAGATATTTGACTTAGTGCTCGGATGCTCAGATATTATTATATTAGGAGGAGGCACAGGTTTCCCTGAAGAACTTACTGGTGTTTTAATAATGTAAGGGCCTTTTAATGGCAAAGTATTTTCTGAGCTATTTTTCGTGCTCAAACAACTGCCAATGCTGGAACAAAGTGTAGGTGTTAGACAATTATTGTTTGGTTCTACCTTTAAAAAAGGTGTTCTGCAAGGCTCTTTTGTTGTAGTTCCACAAGCTTGAGTACTCTCACTTTTTACAGTGTTAACACCTTCAAATTTTCCATTATTAAATGTTAAAATCATCCCAGGTTTCTTGTTTAAAAGAAGAGTAGCAGGTACACCTTGCGTATTAACCTGTGGTCTTCCTGAAACAACATGTAGTCCAGGTTTGTTAGCAATGTGCAATGGTACAAAAAAGCCTTTTGTAGTCTGAACAAATAGAGCTTTTTTTGGTTCTGAATTTACAAGTGGACTCTGCATATATAAAGAACCTAAGTTTTGTGTAGTGGCACGTAGTTTGTCTTTTACGAGCTGCTGCGTTATTATTGCATCTGACTGAGTCTTAAGTAATGTGCCAATACCTGAAATTCTAGGTGTCTTCTCTGAATCTCTCACATCTTGTGACACTGAGAGTAACTGTGCTTCTTTTCCATGACATTTTAAATTCAGATAATTTGGTGGCACATTAATACCCATACTACAAGATGGAATTGGGAAGATGCCTTGTACTTTGAAGTCCTTTGAAGATTCAGTAATTTTGCCTTCTCCTTCATGTTTCTGAAATGACTGGTCACAGTGAAGTGACGGGCCTTTATCTGGAGTGTTACTGGAGTCTTGTTTTACATCAGATTTTATCTTTAATACATCTTGAAGCAACTGGTTTACTTCAGGTGGCAAAAATTCTGATGCCTGTTCACTCTGAAGAGAGAACACAGATGTGATTCTAGGCATCATAGGTGACTCAACAATGGAAATGTCATCATTAGATTTTTTAGTCATGCTCTCTAAATTTTGATTTTCATTTATATATAGGCTCTGTTCATCAATGTCTTGTTCTTTTTCTAAAACACACTGTTCTTCTATTTCAGTTTGAGTTTTTAAAGTTTCATCTTTAGTATTTAAAAGACTAACAGATGTTAACATACTATCTGAGTTTGAGCTCTCCTTTTTCACTAGTGATAAAACTGATTCACTTACTGGTTGTTGAACAACTGTCTTGCTTGATGAAGATTCTCTTTGAGGGCTTTCACACATTGCTATTCCTAAAGACCTACGACGTTTATTAGAATTATTCACTTTTGAATAATTATGAAAAGGTAATGATCCTTGGTTGGAAGATTCAATGGGTAATTCAGAGCTGACATAATTAATGCAATAGTTATGCATATCTCCTCTGTTGTATGCATTTGGTTTGGTAGTAGAGTTGACTTTATCTGGACTTTTAATGGCAGTATCTGATACCTTAGGGCGACTATGAGTAATATGACTTCCCAATAAGTTAACATTATCTCTTGTTTCAACTTTTGTGGTTAAATTCGCTGATGATGTAACTAATTCTGAGGATGTTGGCAAAGAAGATACACTTTTTTCATCATCCACTGTTTGAAGTGTATTACTCATTTGAGATAGTAAGGCTATTTCTTTTTCTGAAGTTACTTTCCCGGCAGGTATAGGAGATGAACATGACAATGTAGGTGCTTTCATGTAAACTGTGTCACTTACCTCAGTTTTTACTCTTGTTATAAATCCAGTGGTGTCCAAACTCTGCAGCTGCAAATTAGCAGTACTGTCCTTTGCAGTATCTGACTGTGAGCCTGGTGAACATAAATTCTGTTTAATGGTAGGCAACAATTTTATTACAATATGTTGTTTTCCATCCACCATCTTGAAGCCCATAAACTTAGCACTATAGTTAGCTGGAACTGTTATTCTATTATTTTTCACTGTTACCATTGTAGGTCCTTGTACAGCAGTTTTTGAGGAACCAGAAGTAGAATTTGATAGCTCTCCAGCTCTATTATACTGTCCAGTGGACAGAAGAGTTGGCTTTTCCAACTCTGACTCAGCAGTTTTATCATTATTCTCACAGTGTAGTCGTTCATCCTTTTCTTCATTTAAATGTTCTTGAGTAAGATGGCTCTGGTCTTCAGATTGAGCCTGTGTTTTGTTCACGTTTTTAAGCACTTCAGTATTTTGTTCTATACTTTCATCACTTCCATTGTTGATTTTCTTACGTTTCCAGAATATCTTCCTAGATGTACCTATTTTGTATCTTTTAAGTATTAGCTTAAGTCCTACTGAAGTCTGTGCCATCCTTTTCTCATATTTGTCTTTTTCCAGTTTTTCTTTCGCATATAAATGTTCTTTGTGTAAAGTTAAAACATGTCTTACAAGGTACTCTCTCTTTGAGGTACCAAACCTACAATATTTACAATTGAAGGGAAATGTAACAGAATTAACATGAAGGTGCTTCTGAATCTCTCCTCTGGTAAAATATATATGATGGTATTTATCACTTTTATAATGGACATCATTGTGTCTATGAATGTGCTGAACAAATGTGCCAACATCCAGGGTGGAGAATGTGCACTTTTCACATTGAAAACTACCATTTACACAATGTGTGGATATAAAATGTTTTGTCAAGTCTAATAAAGTATATATTTTTTCATCGTTACAAATGTCACATTTTACTAAAGTGCCTCTATGGATTCGTCTGTGTAGTTTAAATATCTGGAAGTCATTTGCTGAAAAACTACACATTTCACAAGGATAGGAAGGTAATTCACCCTGGTGCCACATTTGAAAGTGTTTTTGCAAATCATTTGGGCTATATCGAGTGCTATCTTGGCATTTTAAACAGTTGAAACTGAGTACTTTTGCAGACATTTTTATACCCGTTTCTTCAACTTCTCAGACTTATGTAGCAACACACTCTCCTCTATACAGCTTCCAGTCTTCATATTGATAGATTTCCTTGCAGTCTGTGGTTTATGCTGAAATAATTTTCTGTATTTGTCAACTTCATGTTTCAATAGGACTTCATTTGGAATATTTATCTTCGGCAAATCAATTTGCACATTTTTCAGTTTATAATGAAAACTACTTTCCAAAATTTTTGGCTTAATTACTGATCTGATAGTATCAACTATGTCATTTTTCCCATCATAATCTTTTCGTAAAGCAGCTTCATTGTCATCAAAAAATAACTGTTTCTGTTCAGATGGCATGACTTAACAAAAACAAAAAATCCCAATTTTTTTTTCTGAAAACTCTTGATATTACTTGTAATTTAAACAGGAAACAATATTATGCCGAGACATCTTCACAATACCAGGATTTTTCCCACATTAACTCACCTAAAACCAAACAAAGAGTTGAAATTTTCATCACAAAAGTTATCAGTAAATTTCATATTTTTAAGTTCATTTTGACACAACATAGGAATGTTGCTCAAGTACATAAATAAAAAATGAATAAAATACCTGTTAATTATTTTAAAATCAGCTTACCAAGAAGCAAGTTTGAAGTAGAAATAATTCTAACACGGAAGTCAGGGCATACAAGCTTTACTTCCAACTTTGCTGTGTTGCACTGGGCAAATTTCAACTTCTCTGTACTTCATCTAAAGAAAACCACAATTGGAAAAGCACCCTTAAGCTCTAAGAATTTTATATTAAGTTGATATTGTTAATTTTAAACAGGATTTTTAAAATCTTAGAAAGAGAGCCTTTAAAACCTTATATTCCAATTATATACATACTAGAGGCCCGGTACACAAAAATTTGTGCACTCAGGAGCGGGGGGGTCCCTCAGCCCAGCCTGTGCCCTCTCACAGTCTGGGACCCCTCGGGGGATGACCACCTGCTGGCTTAGACCCGTTCCCCAGGGGATTGGGCCTAAGCTGGCAATCAGAAATCCCTCT
The DNA here is from genome assembly GCF_000147115.1 of Myotis lucifugus. Classification (NCBI taxonomy): domain Eukaryota; kingdom Metazoa; phylum Chordata; class Mammalia; order Chiroptera; family Vespertilionidae; genus Myotis; species Myotis lucifugus. The sequence continues at coordinate 2,723,506 of NW_005871114.1, forward strand.
GGCAGCCTCGCAAGCCTCGGGGGATGTCCACTTGCCAGCGGGGAGCAGGCCTAAGCTGCAGTCAGACATCCTTAGCGCTGCTGAGGAGGCGGGACAGGCTCCCACCACCACCACTTTACTGGCAGCCATCAGCCTGGCTTGTGGCTGAGCAGAGCTCCCCCTGTGGGAGCGCATTGACCTCCAGGGGGCAGCTCCTGCATTGAGCGTCTGCCCCCTGGTGGTCAGTGTGTATCATAGTGACCAGTCATTCCCAGTCTTTCTGCTGTTAGGGTCAGTTTGCATATTACCCTTTTATTATATAGGATAGAGGCCTGGTGCATGGGTGGGGGCCGGCTGGTTTGCCCTGAAGGGTGTCCTGGATCAGGGTGGGGGTTCCGCTGGGGTGCCTGGCCAGCTTGGGTGAGGGGCTGATGGGTGTATTCGCAGCTGGTCACACCCCCTTCAGGGTGGGGG
>NW_005871114.1:2724058-2728367 GCF_000147115.1 Myotis lucifugus
GCATGTCAGAGGTGACACGTGAACTCATTTTTTTGGTTGATTTTTCTTTGTTAAATGGCATTTAAATATATAAAACTAGAGGCCCGTTGCACAAAAATTTGTGCACTCAGGGGGGTCCCTCAGCCCGGCCTATGCCCTCTTGCAGTCTAGGACCCCTCGGAGGATATCCACCTGCTGGATTAGGCCCGCTCCCCAGGGGATCGGGCCTAAACTGGCAGTCAGACATCCCTCTGGCAGCCCAGGAGCCCTTGGGGGATGTCCACTTGCCAGCGGGGAGCAGGCCTAAGCTGCAGTCAGACATCCTTAGTGCTGCTGAGGAGGCGAGAGAGGCTCCCACCACCACCACTGTGCTGGCAGCCATCAGCCTGGCTTGTGGCTGAGCAGAGCTCCCCCTGTGGGAGCACACTGACCACCAGGGGGCAGCTCCAGCATTGAGCGTCTGCCCCCTGGTGGTCAGTGTGTGTCATGGTGACCAGTGATTCCCAGTCTTTCTGCTGTTAGGGTCAGTTTGCATATTACCCTTTTATTATATAGGATAGAGGCCTGGTGCATGGGTGGGGGCCAGCTGGTTTGCCCTGAAGGGTGTCCCGGATCAGGGTGGGGGTCCCGCTGGGGTGCCTGGCCCGCCTGGGTGAGGGGCTGATGGCTGTTTGCAGCTGGTCACACCCCCTTCAGGGTGGGGTCCCCACAGGGGTGCCTGGCCACCTGGGCACCTGGGTGAGGGGCTGATGGCTGTTTGCAGGCTGGTCACACCCCCTTCAGGGTGGGGGTCCCCACTGGGTTGTCTGGCCAGCCTGGGTGAGGGGCTGATGGCTGTTTGCAGACTGGTCAAGACCCGCCCCCCAGTGGGAACCCTCACCCCATGGAGGTTTGGCCAGCCTGGGTGAGGGCTGATGGTTGTTTTCAGGCTGGCCACACCCCCTTTAGGGTCGGGGGGTCCCCACTGGGGTGCCTGGCCAGTCTGGGTGAGGGGCTGAGGGCCATTTTCAGGCTGGCCAAGCCCTCCGGTGATGGAAGCTCCCAGCCTCTCCTTTTTTTCTTTTCTTTTTTTTTATTCTGGGATTTATCTACCTTCTATAATTGAAACTTTGTTGCCTTCAGTGGAGCTCAGAGCCGGCCGCGGCAGGCAGGAAGCTTGGCTTCCTCCATCACTGGAGCAACCAGGCCTCCTGCTCACTCCAGTTCCATGGCTGCCAGCTGCCATCTTGGTTGGGTTAATTTGCATATAGTCGCTCTGACTGGCTGGTGAGCGTGGCTTAAGGCATAGCGAAGGTACAGTCAATTTGCACGTTTGTCTTTTATTAGATCAGATAATAGTACCATTAACTTTTTCACTTGCTTATTAATTCTATAGCTAGTACTAGTTTGTAAAAATTTCAATAAACTTCTCTCCATATTTTCTACTTCCTTAAGTGCCTCAAGGATCATTTATGTTTAAAATAAAAGTTTCGTTAATCTAAAAACAACAAAATGACAGTATCCGCTCTCTCAAGTTATCATTATTAACATGAAAAAAAAAAAAGAACAAAACAGAAGTAATGAAAAAGAATAGCACGTTCCCCTGAGGTACTCCTAAAGTGTATCTACTATTTGGCTTTTTGTCCCTAGAATTCAGACAGATGGCAGCAAGGAAAGCCCTTGGTGGATTAGAATGCACCCATTGCTATCTGCCTCCATTAATTCAAATACTTACTGGTTTATGTTACTTTAGACAAGTGTCAATCTCTGTGTCTCAGTTTCTTCATCTATAAAATAAAAAATAAAAGAAATTAGTACTTCCCCTACCTCTTTCATGGAATTGTTGTGAGATTAAATAAGAAAACATATGTAACAGTATCCTGTAAAGTTCTAAATAAATGACACTATCATTACTCTATTAATTACCATGTACAAGAAAATATGATTCAAATTTCAGAGGAGAAAAAAAATAATATATGTAACAATAATTTATTGCTAAGATTGGAATCTGAGTACCTAAGGTTCAGTAGTAAAATATCAAACTGTGTTTTAGAAGAATTACATTATCTTATTTTTCTCTCTTTATCTCTCCCCACCTCCCTTTCCTCTCTCTAGAATCAATGAAAACATATACTTGGCTGAGAATTAAAAAAATAATAAAAATAAATTTGAAAAGTAAGAAAAATAATAAATGGCTAGAAAAAAGTTTAATGATATCTGGCAGTTAATACACACCAATGGAGAAGATTCCCTAAGATTATCACAGTCTCAACAGTGGCAAGTATCATAATCACGTATGGAGTTTTCACCTTACCAGAATCTGAGGGTGGCATTCAAACATATGAAACTTATTTTGTTGTTAATCCTCACCCAAATATATTTTCCATTAATTTTTTTAAAGCGAGTGAAAGGGAGGGTGAGACACACACAGAGAGAAACGTAGATATGAGAGAGAGAGAGAGAGAGAGAGAGAGAGAGAGAGAGAGAGAGAGAACACGATTAGTTGCTTCCACACATGCCGGGACCGGGACAGTGATTAAACCTGCAAGCCAAGTATATGCCCTTGACAGGAACTGAACCCAGACCCTTCAGTCCACTGGCCAACACTCTATCCACTGAGCAAAACTGGCTAGGGCAAACATATAAAATTTTCCAGCACAACTAGTAATGGTACTTCTTCATTTGCCGGAATATCATATTGTGTTCATTCTGGATTATCCATACCCAAGCATTTCTATTATTACATATAATTAAAAGGAAACCATATCATGAGTTTCATTACAAAAGGCAAATTGTTTTTACAGTAATATTTCATGTGTCCAAAAATATGGGTAATGCTAAAAAAGAACAGATGTTGATATTTCTAAATACCATTAATTCCATTTCAAAATATCTACACAATTTTACATTTTTCTTATAAGAAAACACATAGGCCAAAATCTGACAACCAGTGTAAAAATATGATTTTAAATAACTCAATCAACTAACATTCACTAATAAATATCTACTATAAATGTGAGGCATTTTGATGGGTATCATAGAGAGATTAAAAAATGTGGTCCCATGCCCTGGCTGGTTAGAGCATCAGCCTGCGCACCAGAGGGTCTCAGGTTCAATTCCCGGTCAAGGGTACGTACCTGCGTTGCAGGTTCAATCCCACATCCAGTGGAGTCACGTGCAGGAGGCAACTAATTGATGTGTCTCTCTCACATCCATGTTTCTCTCTTCTACTCTTCCCTCTCTTCCACTCTCTCTAAAAAAATCAATGGAAAAAATATCCTTGGATGAGGATTAAAAACAAAACAAAACAAACTTGGTCCTTCTCCTATTCCAGCTTATAATCTAAAGGAGGAGGCAGGACATATACACTAATACACTGTTTATTCAGAGTTGACCATCCAGGAACCTCACCCTTTCATTACACAAATAGAAAATAGTTAAGTAGGATACATGGCAGCCAAGTCAGATGCCACAAAGTTTACCCATTAAAGTGCATGCCCTTTCCTTACAGACAAAACAAAGCTGATAAAAGGAACCAATTTATTAAGAAATCTACTTAGCTTTTATTTAAGTTTGATAACTGCTAAATAATTAATGTTCAATGTCAATTTTTTTATAGTTAATGTATCATATACAATACAGTATTGGGGGAGTTTGTATATTTTAGGTAGTTCTGGGTTTATTTGCCCTCCAATTTTAAATCTGGAGAATCTATTCTGTCTTCAACTACGTTCTACCTATAGTAGTACATGGAAGCAATCAAAGATGAAGCCCTGGTAGCAAATTATACTAAGGATTGCCGCCTATGAGGAAAAATATATAGCATGTTGGGGACATTTCATATAACATAATAAAAGAGAAATATAATTTTAGTCTTTCAATTTATTAGCTAATGTTTTCACTATAATCTAATCTCTACTCCATCAATAAGGATCACTGATTTTGAAGTATTTATTTATTTATTTATTTAATCATCACCCAAGAATATATCTACTTACCTATTAATTAATTATTTTTTTAATCAACAACAGTGGGCATTTTTCCATTTATTTTTAGAGAGTGGTTGGGAGGGAGGAGGAGAAGAGAGAGAGAGAGAGAGAGAGAGAAGGAAGGAAGGAAGGAAGGAAGGAAGGAAGGAAGGGAGGGAGGGAGGAAGGGAGGGAGGAAGGGAGGGAGGAAAGGAAGATAGATTGATGTGAGAGAGACACATCAATTGGGTTGCCTCCCATACCCACCCCAACCTGAGCTGGGGATGGAGCCTGTAACTGAGGTATGTACCCTTGACCTGGAATCAAATTTGTGACCCTTTGGGCCACAGGCTGATGTTCTAACCACTGAGAAACCTAGCTAG
>NW_005871114.1:2728467-2795701 GCF_000147115.1 Myotis lucifugus
TCCTATATATGTACTAGAGGCCAGTGCATGGGATTCGTGCACTGGTCGGGGGGTGTGGCCTGCAGGGATCAGCCTGCTGTGGGAGCACTGCTCATCCCGGTCAGCCAAAGCAGCACTCCCACTGTGAGAGTGCACTGACCTCCAGGGGGCAGCTCCTGCACTGAGCGTCTGCCCCTGGTGGTCAGTGCACATCATAGCGACTGGTTGGCCAGTCGTTCTGGTCGTTCCACCATTCAGTCACTGGGCTTTTATTACATAGGATTATTTCCTCATAAGACTTGACCAACATGTATCTTATCAAGCCTTGAAATAACACAATTTGTATAAAATATTTCTTGCAAGTAACCTGAAGAGCTTCCTGCACCAAGATGGAAGCTTAAGCAATTTGATTTCCTTCCTTTCCCAATTGCCCACCAAAACACAAACCAAAAATTAAAGAATACTTAAGAAAATCCTACAAAATGGCTAGAAACTAGAAAACATTCCATACATATACAGCAAGGTGTTTGGGTAAGAAATGGTCCAGAGAAAGAAGAGTGAAAACGAATGTTGACCAACTGTCAAGCACCACTTTTAACGAGGCTTACTAGGGAACATTCATTCAACAAATATTTAATGAGTATCTATTATGCCCTTAATTAAAAAAATGAGTAACATAATTCTGTCCACTCCCTCCCCTAAACATACCTTGGGAGAGAAAGCAAGGGCTTGAGAGGAAGATTATGTGGAGTCCCCTGGGGCAACAGAAGTCTCTGCTGAGGTATGGGGAGGAAAGGATGAATCCAAAGCTTTGATCTGGGTCCAGAGGCCACGCAGAAATTGGGGATTGCTAGCACCAGCTATTAAGAGAGATATAAGAAGAGGAAATTATTTCTGAACAAGATACATCTTCCTATATTCCTGGCTATCTCCTTCTGCTTAAGACTTCTGTTCTTTCTCCAAATAAGTAAATAGTTATCTCTAAGCTGTTAGAAAAATCATTAATTTTCCTTCACCCTCCATCTAACCAAAAAGAAAAAGGAGTATCTTGGTTTATTGTCTATGAATTCATCTCAACTATCAATGCCATCAAAAAAGATAAGTAGGCAGAAACATCATTAGATGCAGCTGTTCAACAAAGGGCAAATAAACTGAACACTCATCAAAACTTATCTTCTATTCTCCCATTCCAGCAGTGAAAACAGTACCTACAATGAAAGTTACTGTAGGAAAAAGGAGAGAGCTTTTAAAAAAAAAAAAAATCAAGTAATAACTAGCAATCTCATTAAGACCTAAGATAATAATAATATAGGGGGGAGAAATACTGCCATGAGAGTAGAAATTAGATGGAGGAAAAATAATGATTTTGAAAACAAAAAGAAAAAAATTACACTGAGGTTTTGGTTATTTTTAAGACTTGAATTTTCAAAATCAAAGGCTCCCCAAATGTCTGGCAAGATTACTAGTGGAAGGAGAATATAAAACTTGGTATCTACAACTTACCTTAGTAAAATTTTTTTAGTTTAAAAGATAAAAATAAAATGTTGTAAAAATAAAAGGTGGAAAGAAACAATTACCTGAAAAGGTATTCAAATTTTTATCCACAATGCCAACTTTAATCAGACAACAATATTTATCAAACATTTTACTCACAATTCTATATGCTAGAAACAATGAAATAACATTTATAGGGTTCTGAGAGAAAAGAATTAACCCAAAAAATTAACCCTATGCCCAGGTAAACTCTCATATGTGTGGGGAAAATACAAATTTAGATATGCAAAAATTCAGAGAATATACTACATATATCTCTTTCTGAAAAAAAAAAGTATTAAGTAAATACTTCAAGGAAATTGAATTCCAATCAGAAAAAAAGAACTAAAAAAAGAAATAATTTAAAGAAACATCTATCGACAATAAAATCTACAAAATAGAAATAAATGTATTTTGTTAATACAGTTAAGAAAGCAGAAAAGACTAGAGAAGGGGAACATTTGCAACATTACAAATACAATAAGTCCTTAAAGAAAAATTAACAAGGGGAAACAGAAGAGTTAACAATAGCAACAAAATTCTAGATACTGAAAAACAGGTAAATAAGTAGTAAAGGACTTTGCAGACCCAAGAAAACAATACCAGACAGTGGGTAAAGCTCAGAACTAACCCATTTTACACTTTGAATCTTCAAAAGGATTAGAAACTGGCAGCACCAAGTGACTCTAAAATGGGAAAGGAGTAGAAAGCTAAAATAAAGAGAAATTTGGAAAAAGCTGCTTGAGTTGGTCAGAGACTAAGATTCCCATACCTATTCTATGCTAGGTGACTGCTGTTCCCCCACCACAGCAGAAAATCTGGAGATTTATTCTCTACAGAGGGTAAAACAGAATCCCTGAAATAGGGGATACCAGACACAGCTAAGAGAGTGGGTACTTAAAGATAACAATCAGAGACGTTCATTGCAGCATTGTTTATAAAAATCACAAAATTAAAAATAACTACATGTCCACCAAAAAACAAATTATAGTATTTTCATTCAATTAAATATTATTCAATTTTTACAATAATATATTATAAACAATTTATTAATAGGAAGCTATCCAAGAGGTATTAAATGAAAAACCAGAAAACAAATGGTAGATATATCAGGTTTTACTATATCGGGCTACAACTACTGATGAAAATAAAGAAGAGAAGGATAAACAGACATGGACTCATACTAACTCATGTAAAAAGTCAATCATACACACATAAAAATGTTTATAGTGACTACTGGCTAGCCATAGGTCAGTATTTCTTAAAATGTCCTTGGATCACTATGGCCTCCACACTGGCATACTGTACTTCCTTATCATAGCATAAGCAAATATTTGGATGTAACAAGAATTACAATCTCTTTGCTTTTAGACCACACTATTATAAAACTTCATAAAAAATGGCATGAAGCCATGAAAATTTTGAAATTCTCAAAGCAAGTGACTTCTGTGGTAAACTGAGTTTTTCCTGAACAAACTTAAAATAATAAACTTGAGCCAGTACAAAATTGATGAATGTTGACATTAACGGTGGAGAAGAAACTAAAATAAAATAGATATTACTCAGTGTTGTACTACTCATATCAACACATAGGTACCCAATCACACCACTGCAGAAAAGCTTTTAACAAAGTTAATGCTATAAACATATAACACTCAGAGAATGAAGAATTATGCTATTAGATGTCACTTATGCTTTATAAATTTATGCTATAAGAGAAGTGATTTTTTTTTGTTTATTTAATAATTAATTTGTGAGCCATGATGTTACCTAAAAAACTAGTGAAGGGAACTGGCACCACCAGAACGGCAGCTATGCATGCAGTGTTGTTATACATATAAAAAGTTACATGTATTTTAAATTGAAAATAAGTGATATTCAATTAATAACATGCTTCATGATCGTGGTACATTGTTAAAAGAATAAGAAATAGTGAAAATTATAACATCAGTCTATTTTTTTTCTATATACTCCACAAATAGCAAGTATAATGTTGAACTTTTTGCATTAAATAAGCATACCATTCTTTTTTCTTTATCCTCACCCGAGGATATGTTCACTGATTTTCGAGGAAGAGAGAAACATCTATGTGAGAGAGAAACTTTGATCAGTTGCCTCTCATACACGCCCCGATCAGGGATCAAACCTGCAATCTAGGTATGTGCCTTGACTGGGAATTGAACCTGCAGCCTATTTGGTGTACAGGACAATGCTTCAACCAACTGAGCCACCTGGTTGGAGCTAAGCATATCATTCTTTAATGAAGTTCTGGTTGTGTTCTGACAAAATTTTATTTAGAATTCTCTTTTTTGATGCTTTAAGAGTTATTATTTCACCTGCTCTGGAATAGTTCACTAAACATGAGAATTGCCCACTTCTTAAAACTGCACAGACTGTACCAACAAAACCATGTGGAGTTTGATACTTCTGTGGAGTTAAGGCCTCACAATCTGACAAATTATTCTACAGTTTCTGGGTTCTTCGAGTTTGCTAGAGTCACTTTTGGCAATTTATCGTTTCCTTAAAAATAATCAATTTCCTTCACATTTTCTAAGTATACTCCCATAATCACTTTTTATATTCTAACCTCAAATGAAAGCACAACATATAGATATATAGCAGTATCACTTAAATGTCCATGAATGGGAAAATGATTAATTTATAGAACATACACATGAAAACATTATTAAAAAGTATATGTATTGAAATTACTTAGAAAGATGTTGATTCCAAATATTTTTGTTTTTAAAAAAGTAAGTTGCCAATTAAGGCAAGTAATGCATTTTTTAAATTAGGAGGAAAGATCTTCATTTTTATATCAAGAGGAAAGGTACATAGTGTATTTTTATGTAAACAAAGACAAATCTATAGAAAGATATCCTCCAAACTACTGAAAACAGGTTTTTGTTTTTGTTTTTAAAGGAATGACACCATGGCATAGCAAAAAACAAACCAAAACAACAGGGAGAAAATCATCAGCTCTTCTGGGTACCTTGATTGAAACCAAAAGGGTAATGTCACCACCACAAGTCTTTGCATACTGAGGCCTGCCTGTGCACTCCTGCCCCTGAATTCTAGGAAATCCTGTATCCTTAAAATAATTCCCCTTTTTCAGCTTACACTATCTTAAACTAGCTTAAGCTAGTTCTCTTGTAACCAAAGGCTCTTAAGACATTATGTTGATAGATCAATGTTAACTGTGTTTACTTCATAGAAAAGATGATGCTTTAAAGAGTAGTGGGACTTAAATATGTAAGAAAGGAGCAAAGCTACCTGGACCAGAAAAACAGAACAAAGAAATGTTGGGCCCTAGCTGGTTTGGCTCAGTGGATAGAGCATCAGCATTCGGACTGAAAGGTCCCAGGTTCGATTCTGATCAAGGGCATGTACACTGGTTGCGGGCATATCACCAGTAGGAGGTGTGCAGAAAGCAGCTGATCGATGTTTCTAACTCTCTATCCCTCTCTCTTCCTCTCTGTAAAAAATCAATAAAAATATATTTTTTAAAAAAGAAAAAGAAATGTTGGAAGAAAAGCACGTTTCTCATCCAGCTGGTGTTGTGCAGTGGTTGAGCATCAACCTAAGAACCAGGAGGTCACAGTTGGATTCCCAGTCAGGGCACATGCCCAGGTTTCAGGCTTAATCCTCAGTAGGGGGCGTGCAGGAGGCAGTTGATCAATGATTCTTTCTCATTATTGATGTTTCTCCCTCTCTCACTTCCTCTCTGAAATCAATAAAAATATATATTGAAATTTTTTCAAAAGCATTTTTCTTACTGCACTGTAGGATCTAGATCAAAGAGAGAATGGATAATAAGGATTTAAGTGAGAACAGACTACAGAGAATAGAGCTAAACTTGAAATAAAAGGAACCACTGTTAGTTCTCAAGCAGAGAGAAGTTATAAAAGCATTATTTTAGAAATATTAGAATGGTACTAAAAATCAAGCAAGATACAGTGTAGAAAGAGTGTAAAAATGAAAGTGAAAAAATTGGAGGACTAAGTGACAATCTAAATAAAAAGTGAGGATCCAGACAACTGGCAGTGTTCGCATAGATTAGGAATTCCACAGTAGGTACAGAGAATTTTAAAAAGACAATTCCCAAGTAAAATGCAAGGACAAGAAAGAAATAATCTGTCCAAAGTGAAATAAAGACCACTGAATTCTGTACGGGAAGGAGAAAGATTAACTTTCTCTCTCATTCGTTCTTCTGTTTGTCATTTTGCTGTGGCAGTGATGTAGGAGAATAGGCAGATTTTACTTAAAATTTTGAACACCAGGTACGGGAGAGAGGGTCAACAGATTTATTGCTCCTTGATTGGGAGAACATGTAATGCATTTCCCCTCAATTTTCTGTTGAATTTTTCTCTGGCTCTACAAAAACCCTATCTCTATGGATAAAACAAATTCCATTCTCCAGGCTTCCCCATATATATGGCACTACAATTCCAAGAAAAGAAACAGTAAGTGCTAACACTCTGAGCATAGCATGTCTAACATGTTTGGAGAGTAGCAAGTTGCCAAACCCAAAAATCAAGAGTTTTCTTTTTCTTATTTCCCTATTATTCCATAAGCAATCCTGGCAATTCTATCTCCAAAATACATTTTGAATTCTTCTCTCCAATTTTGATTAAAATACTTGTCTTGCTAAGTGGCATTCCATGTTTTCCCCTTACCCACCATCATCTCCTGACTCCATTCTCCACACAAGAGCAAAAGTAATCTTAATATAAATAGGTCAGAGTTTCCCCTGCTTAAAACTCCTTAGTGGCTTCCCAAGGAACTTCAAATAAAACTTAATCTCTTGTCAAGGCCTGCAAGAAACAGGGACATCTGGTCTGGGACCTTTCTATTCTATTTCATTTCACACCACTCTTTCCATCTGTAAATACTCCAGTAAGCTACCAAAGATAGTCTCTAGTTCCTCAAATGCTCTTTTCATATCTCAGGCCTTTGCACCTACTGTTCTCTGCTTGAAATATTCTTTCTCCCATTCTTCATAAAGCTAGATCCTTCTCATCTTTTAGGTCTCAGCTCAAATGTTACTGCCTCAGTAAGGTCTCCTCCAACCTATAAATCATCCCCTCCTCAAATAGGAAAAAAAAATTCTCTATTTTAGTCTTTGTATTTTTTTTTTTTGGTAATTTTTTCTGGCAATATTTTATTTATCGTCTCTACCACTGAAACAAGCTGCATAAGCATAAGGCCCACATCTATCATGTTCTTTGCTATATCACCAGCACCTAGCATAGTGCTGGGCTTGTAGCTAGCAGCAAATCTGTACCAGTCTTTGTTCAAGTACTGGAACAAAACAGACAAAAATCCCTCCCCTCAAAGAGCTAACATTTTACTGAGTATTTAGATAATAAACAAAGAATATTATGTAATATATTCAAAGGTGACAAGTGCTATAGAAAAATATAAAGGATAGACTAGGCAGAACCAGAAAGTTGACATTTTAATAATCTTACTTTTTTTAATGTTATTGATTTTAGGGGGGGGGGGGGAGAGAGAGAGACAGACAGACAGACAGACTGATTTGTTGTTCCGCTTATTTTATGCATTCATTTGTTGATTCTTGTACGTGCCCCAGCCGGGGAATAAACCAGCAACCTTGGTGGACAATGCTCTAACCAACTGAGCTATCCAGCCAGGGTTTGAAAGTTGCCATTTTAAATACTAAGTCAGGGAGACAATCACTTGAAAAGGTCTTATTTGAGCCAAGACTTTAAGGAGCTGAAAGAGAAATCATTCCAAGAAAAGAAATAGTAAGTGCTAACACTGAGGGTAGAGTGCCTAACATGTTTGGAGAGTAGCAAGACTGGAACAGAAAGCACCAGAAGAAAAGGAATACATGAAGTCAAAGAACTAACAATGGGACTAAAACAAGGCTTGATGGCCTTATTTAGTTTTACTATAAACGAAATGGGAAGCAACTGGAGCATTTGGGATAGAGAAGTAACATGAGCCAAATTATTTTGTTAAAAAGATCACTTTGGCTACTAAGTTAAGAACAGAGTATTTGGGAGGAAGCTAAGAGTGGAAGGAAGTAGACCAGCTTGGAGATTATTACACTGCAATTACCCAGGTAGAGAGGATGGTGTCTTTTTGGAGACAAATAAGGCATGATCAGACTCTCTAAATATATTTTGAAGACAGAGTCTATGGGATTTCCTGACAGATTAAATTTGGTATATGGAAGAAACATGTCAAGAATAATTTTGAAAGTTCTACCTTAGCAACTAGAAAAAATCAGTTGCAAATTTACTATTAGGATAGAAAGCCTGGTGGGAGTAGTAGGTTTGATAAGTATACTAAGAGTTGAGTTTAACCATGAAGATTTTGAGATACCTAGTTGATAATCAAGTGGAAATGTCGAATGTGTAGCTGAGTATAAAATACAGAGGTCTAGGTGTAAGATAAAATTTTTGGAGTCACTAGTGTGTCTACATTTTTCTGTGTGTATATATTTAGTATAAAGAACTGAATGAAATCACCAAGGGATAAGTAAACAGAGAAGTTCAAGGCTTGAGCCTGTACTGTAACATTTAGAGGAAACAGATGAGAAAGAACCAGCTAGCAAGACTAAAAGGAATGACCAGTGAGACTGTAGGTAAATCAGGAGATTGGATCCTGAAAGTAAAGTGGAGAAAGTGTTTCCAGGATCAGGAATTGATCAACTCTGTCAAGTAGGATGAGGACTGAGAACTTACCACTGGACTTAATAATTTTCAACTCTACACTTTCTTTAATTATTCTCTGTGGTTATCAAAACCCACTTCATTAAGTCAAAATCTATTTGAAGTTATACCTCCTTTAAGAAACCTTCCTAGACTGGGCCAGCCCTAACTAATTTCCTACCTATCAAAACTCATTTAAAATCCATACTACACAAGTATGCATTCACTTACCTGTTATAGCTGTTTATATTGTACTAGAGGCCCGATGCACGAAATTCGTGCAAGAGTAGGCCTTCCTTCCCCTGGCTGCTGGCACCGAATTCCCTCTGGCACCTGGGACCCGGGCTTCCCTCGCAGCCCCGGCTTTGTCCGGACGTTGTCTGGAAGGACGTCCGGAAGGATGTCCAGTCTAATTAGCATATTGTGCTTGTATTATTATAGATTTCACATATATTAATCTGGATACCTCGACTAAACTATAAGCACTTTGAAGATCAATAACTTATTCCTAGATATTACTAAGCACAGCACTGGTTATTCTCAACACATGCTTGTTGATTTGTGTAACTTAAGTATACAAAAATGTACTATATTAGAGAAAGTCCACCATCCACTCAGCCTAGTATGTATAATTCTTGACTAACCAGGCAGTTGCACATACTTGTACATAGTAGACAATAAATATTAGGTTGATCAAAGGAAGGACTGCATGCCTGCATAAGTGATGAATGAATAAAGGGCATCTTTTGTAAGGTGGAGGAAAAGGGCAAATTGTAGATGGATGTAAATGGTTAACTTGAAGTTACAGGTCATAAATTCATTCTGCAGCAATCCAATTAAAACTAATTTATATACAGAATTTTGGCCCAAGGGACTGGGAAGGACACCAGGATAGCTCGCAACATTAAAAGATAAACACTGATATCTCATAGCCATAGTCCCTAACTGAAATTAGCACTATTTCATCTATCTTCCATTTCTATATGGCTCCACTTTTTCGTACTACAGATGAGGTTCTCATACATGTAGGAATGTCACTGTCACCCTCCCAAATTAACAACTTTAGAGAGAAGAGAGCATTTTTCTCCTTGCACTCATGTAACAATCTCAAAGGATTCTGATTTGGTCTGCAGGCAATCACTGTTACAATGAATAGGCTTGGGTTATAAAACTACAAGACTGGCTGATAGCCCACCAACCACTCACAATAGAAAAGAGATGGTTTCCCAAAATGATGATATCCTGAGTTGACAAAAACTGTAGATAGAAAGATAGATAGATAGATAGATAGATAGATAGATAGATAGATAGATAGATAGATCTACTACACACAACCTCCAACAACCCAATTTTAATTGGTGTCGATTTTACATTTTGAAATTTGACTTTTAAAAGCCAGTATTTGTTTTCAGCTTAGGCTATGACCATTTCTTGAAATGAGACCCAGGTGAAACCCACTTAATTTTCTTAAGCTTCAAAGTTTCAAGTCACGCACCTTCATTCTAATATTCATGCAGTCATACCAATTACAATTTTAAATTTTTAGTTTCTTTGCTCGGTTTGTGAAGGTAGAATAATCCAAATCATTTTGGTCAGTCATTGTATAGTAGCCTCTTGTTTACTTCATTATATTTGAAATTTTCATTCTTTTTTTTCCCCCAATCCTCACCAGAGGATGTGTCGTTGTGGGTTTTTTGTTTTAGTTTTTTATTGATTTGAGAGAAAGAGGCAAGGAGAGAAAATAACATTGATCGGTCGTGTCCTGTACACTCCCCGACTGGGGATTGATCCCGAAGCCTGGATATGTGCCCTGACCAGAACCAAACCCACCACCCTTTGGTGCATGGGACAATGCTCCAACGAACTGAGCCACCCCGCCAGGGCTGAAGCTTTCACTCTTCATCATATTACTTTTTCTGAGTAGTTTGGATCAATCATAGCAAAGAAAATTCTTAGCACTCTGCACTTATTGTCTCTATTCCTGATTAACACAGTACCCAAGTGAATTTCATGTGGTAAGAGGTTAGACAAACATTATGTAGAAAGAAATTATGCAGGTAAATGAACATAAATGATAACCTGGTATCTCAATTCAGCTCTGTTACTCTCTACTCAGGGTAGTTGCTAGAATTAACTTATAATAAAGTTAAAAAATTCATGCTTTGTGGAAATGGCTCTGAAAAGAAAGACATCTACGGTAAAGTTCATGGAACTAAAGTAATAAGTTAGTATTGTCTACTTCAGCTATTTTAGTAATTACATACATACTCTTAATCCTAATTTAGGGTTATACTTAAGTGTACACTTACTGCATTTGGTGAGGGGAATTATGACACTGTGATATCACAAGAACAAACAGCAAGAGACTCGTTTAAAGACAGTTGTATTTCAGGTTTTTGTTTTGTTGTAGTGGGTTTTTTATAAGGCTACAATATTTTCCACTGAGTTTTAAAAGATTTCCTTAGAATACCATAGATCTGTCGGCAGATTTTTCCCATTCTTTTTGTCCACACAAAGATATTCAGATGATTGTCTCCAGGAAACCAGTCATAACTCTATAGTGATTCCCAAGTCCCTTTTCTGACTCATAATGTAGATGCCATTAATCATACTAGACAATCTTTCTTGCGCTAACTACAGAAAACCACAAACAGAAAACCACAAACATTCTCCTAGCCATCTATATAGCTTCAAAACATCTTCCTAACATATTTATCATTGTCATTTATTACTCAAAAGCTCTTAATGCCATCGTTATATTTAGAAGGATAATATGGTTAAAATCATCTTTAGATCTCTAATGAAATGCTAAATAATAAACAATAACACAAAAAACTACTTTTTCTGCTCATATTAAAATGAAAAACCATGTATAATATTTAAGCCAAAAATAAAATTGTAACTTATGGAAACTCACAAATACATAACTATTTTATTTTGTCTAAGATTAAAACATATTAACTTACTACTTAATAGAGTATATAATACTTCAATCTTTACCATACCTCTTTCTTCAAGGAACAAAAGGCACACAATTTAATGCCTGGACAAAGCCATAATCAGGAACAGTGATCACAAGAGATGATATCTGGAAATAAAGATGAAGATTTTAAAACTTTGACTGCAAAAACTATTAGTAAAATATTTTATACTGTCAATTCAATTATGATTCCTATTCAACTTAAGTATATAAATTTAGAAGAAAAATAAACTTCTCTGCACTTACGCAAATAACCTATATCTACCCACTGACAATGTCATGAATTTACAAAAGTCAGAAAATTCAAAGCTTAAAGGGAAGCTTAGAATCAAACTAATTCAATATCCTCATTTATTACAAGATAGGGAAAATGAGTCTTACACAAAGTCACAAAGCTAGAACTAAAAGCTGGATCTAATTCCAATCCAGCTATCCTACCACAATGCTACCTCTTAATACACACTTCTGGTATCTAACATCCCATGAAAATTGCTCACTGTGTGAAGCCAATACACCAGATACAGAACTAATATATTCATAGCCTACACACCTGGGATCAGATAATTAATAAAAATTTCAACTTCATTAAAAATTTTTTCTTTTGTGTATAGTGCTCTGCCAAAAAACTTCTAGTAGGGTACCTAAAGGAAACTGGGCAAGACTCAAGTATTTTATCATTAAAAAACAGAAAGTTGTATTAAGTGATCTAAAGTGCACAATGCTTCAATAACAACAGTTCCAAACAGGAAAGTAAACACTGAAAGTATATTAAAGGGCATGTGTAAAATATATTTTAAAGTCAACCTGTCTGTACATTTATACTAAAATATATTCTCTCTGGTATGTCTCAAAATATAAAAACCTTTGCCATCACATTTATCAGAGAGGATAGGATTAGGATAGGATAGGATAGGACAGGATTTGAAGTGTAATGATTAAAAACCTCAAGCATTTAAAAAGCTCACATGCTATCAATGTGCACAGTAGGTATCCATTGTGGTTACTGTCCTTTAATTCTTCCATAAAACCAGATAAAAAGTGCTCTGAATTGATGTTTATGCTTACTTTGATGGCAACTATAAGGAACAATTTGATTGTGCAAAACAGGTTGTTAGATACCTGTATTTTATCCCTTTCTCCCCTTTTGTTAATAATTTTTTAGAGTATGGGCTCATATTATTTATGAGAATTTTAACAAAAATTAACATGGCCTACCATGCTTACCCTTCACTATGAAATGCAACATCTTAAAAATGTTAACACAATGCAACGTCTTTATGCGTCTTTTGAGTTTCGGAAGAATAGTTCTGCTGAAAGACAATGAATCCACTTCTATTGATTAGCAATTAAATTATGAAAAATGTTAGGGTATTTCACTCAACCAATTGTAATGGTTTCTATCTATTCAACCCGAGGATAGTAACATCAAAGTACAGTCAAATCAGATCTCTTGCTGCATAAAAACCAATTCAGTATCAGTAAACAGTTGCTCAAGTTCATAAAATTCATAACCTAGTGGTGTCTTCATGTTTAATCATCAAAGTTCAACATTAAGACTTCCTTAAACATTGACTATTTTTGTAGGGTTTTTTAAGCTTTTGATAAATACCTCACAAACACTAAATGCCTCCAAATTTAAACCTAAATGAAAACCGAACCTTAACTTGCATTTTTAACCTCAAAGCTACCATCTACCATGTCTGTTTTGTTGGTCTATTTAAGAGTTAGGACATTTTACCTCATATGCACTAACCCTGTATTACTGTAGCCATCTAGGAAGAGACTATCTACTTGACAATGAAGACACCATGTTAAGAAGAGACTCAAAATGGACCCTACAAGTGAGAAAACCAGTTACAAAGAAATCCGTCTGCCACTGGGTGTGATTGAGGTTTGCAGGGAAAAGCGCCTTTGGCCAACTCCGAGGAAGAACGCGCGCCACGGGACTGAGCATTTCCGCAAGAAAAGACCTCAAATACACAGACTGGACCCACAGCGGGGCCGCCGTCGAGTTGGGGTGCTGTGGGGCTGCGAACCTACAGCTCGGGAGGTGCGGTCCGAGGTGCCCCAGCGTCTCCACCGGCGCCGGAGCGCGCCGAGCGGGTGCTTCGAGCGCCGCGCGCCCCGCTCTGCCCCAAACACCGCGCCCGATCCGCCCCTTCCTCCCGGATCCGCTGCCCCTCGGGCGCGCGGAGGCACACGGTGTCGCACGCCGCTCCAGCTCCTGGGCAGCGGGGAGGTGAACGCGCGCGGGCGGAAAACGCACGGCTACGGTTAGCGCCAGCCGCCTGCAGGGGAACCAACTGAGAGAACCAACTTCCCCAGAAAAACTTTGCAGCAAGTTAGGCGAAAGCACTGAATGGCCGGGACTATTTAACAGGCGCTTCCTATCTTGGGGCGGCTCCCCAGCCGGTTCGAGGTGCCCTGGCGCCCCACAAACTCGCCCTTTGCCCCCTGACTGTCCCTTCAGAAGCCGCGCCATCCTATCACGTCTGGGCGGCCCCGCTCACAGGGAATACCTGTCGTGGTCCCCATTGCCTGCGAGTCCCTGATGGCGGCCATTACACTCCCATCCGGGTATTGCCGAAAGCGGAGCGCCGCGCCACCAGGAGCGCCTGCTGTGGCGGATGGATCCGCGCCGCACCTGGAGCCAGCGGAAGAGGACGGAGGCCGGCAGGGCCCGCGCGGTGCCTGGCGGGACTAGGCCATTGAGCTGGGGTGGCCGCTGACCCCCCAAGTGGCGCGGCTCGCCGCGGTAGTGACGGACCCCCCTCCTGCTCACCAGTAGCTGGAGAGATCCTACTCCCAATGGGACGAGAGCCAAGCCTCCACCAGAAGCAGGAACTGTCGTACTGGCAAGCCCTGGCTGACTGGGAAGGGTCTCAATCCCGAGGTTTAATCATTTCCGGCTTTGAAAATGGCGTCTCCCCGCCCCTTGTTTCTGAGAGACAGGATTTTGCGGCCTTTGCAGCCCATGTCAGTGAAGGAAGATGCTACAAGCGGCTGTGGAAGACATACTGAACTCCAAACATGTACACATTTAATAACTGGTCTGAAAACTATCGAAAGTATCCCTCCGCTTGACGACGGGGCTAGACAAAGAGGTCAATTATCGTGACTGGGTTTCCCGCCCAAGGAACAGAATGGCTCCTGGTTTCTCTTTTGGGGCATTTCTGAAATGCAATTGATTCATTCACCTCACTTTTTACACAAAGTATTTTACTTGTAACAGAGATACAAAAAGGACGGGGGCAGAGAAACATGCTAAAGTATTGAAAGCGAAACTACGATAGAATTGTCTATTTTTTATGTCCCCTTTTTTTGGAAGTACACATGGAGTTTATAATTTAAAACGTTGTCTATCATAAGCATTTTTCATTGTCCCGTCGCCACACCAGCTTTTCTCGGTGCTTCACTGAAGCGGACCCTGCAGGAGCCGTATGTCCTCGGGAGCTTCTCATCACGGTGCCTGTTAGGCCACGGGCCTCCTCCCGGAAAAGGCGAAGGAGGGAACTCACATTAGATGTGTTCGTACATCGTGTGCTCTTACGCCTTCACCCCAGGAGAAACCTACAGTTACTACCTAAAGGAAGGCCATTACGGAATGAGAAACATGTAATGGATTTTATTCTGCATTAAACATCCTCCTCCAGCCCCTTGCTCCAGGCTTCATATCCCCGTACAAGTCAGAGGTACACACATCACAGAAGAAAGAGGGTACGAATTTTTTTCAATAGCAAACAAAAAATAAAAAGATTGTTGGGAACATGGACCGAGTTGCTCATTCTGTGTTTAGATGTGGGGTTTGTTTTACAGACTAAGAAATCGCGCCCCTCTGTACAATATTCACCTTATAACTTCATGCTCACGTGTACATATACATAGTCACCTACAAACCTTGAAAATCTGCATATATGGAAGATTATGGAAGAATTGTAGTGTTTTTTTAAGTAAAGTTACTCGTTTCCAACCTTATCTCTTCCCCCTTTTATTCTTCCATCTGCATCACATAACCGCCACCCACTCTCTTATCTCTTAGCTTTTAAACAGTGAGGTTAGCACAAATAAATGGAGTCAAACAGAAAGGAAAAAAGAAGCTTAAAAGAGAGAAAGAATACAAAGGAGAGAAAGTTAAATCATAGCTTCAGGAAGGATTCTGGAATATTTTGTATTTGATGGGGATAGGGCATCTAAATTAATGCATCTATATTAATCCTGATTCCTCTGGAGAAGACCTAGATATACTACTTCCTGGCTGAGGGCATTTAACTTCTGAGCTTCACAGAATTATACAATACATAACCAATACAGTTGACAGACTGGAGAGAGTAATCAACTCCATTTCACCCACAGTGCAAATGGTGATAGTCAAAAACATTCCATCTTGATTACAAACCGTATCTGCTTTTCCATATGTAATTCATGGACATTGTACCATAAAACAGATCACTTCAAGACAGTGAAATTTTCTCCTAAAAATAATATATATGTGGGAATTACTTTTCACTCTAGATTCACACTGAATTACAGAAAACATGATACCATAAGAGTCACAACAAACATATATGCATTTTAAAAATGTAAGCACAGTCCTAGCCAGTTTGGCTCAGCAGATAGAGCGTCAGCCTGCGGACTGTAGGGTCTGCGGTTCGATTCCGGTCAAGGGCACATGCCAGGGTTTCGGGTTCGACCCCCAGTAGGGGTTGTGCAGGAGGCAGCCAATCAATGATTCTCTCTCATCATTGATGCTTCTATCTCTCTCTCCTTCTCCCTTCTTCTTTGAAATCAATAAAAATGTATTTTTAAAAAATGTAAGCATGTTTTAGTCATAGATAGTTTAGTATATCACAAACATTATATAAATGATAACTGTTATAATCATAAACATTTAAATGACATTAATTTTAACAGCAAGAGTCTCTTAAACATGGCTCTCTCCTTTTTACTGATCTCTCAACTTAAGTCGAGACTCCCTACCTCCAACAATATAATCAAGTGCCAGAATGGGAAAAAGATACAAAGAGCCTGGGTGATCTAGCTTCAAGTGGTCACACTGCTTGGTCAAGAATATTATAGGTTAAAATAGCTAAGATCTGGAAACAGCCCAAGTGCCCATCAGTAAATGAGTGGATAAAAAAAAGGCGTGGTACAGTTATACCATGGAATACTATGCATCAGTTAAAAAAAAAAAAGGTTCTCTTACCCTTTGAGACAGCATGAGAACCTGGAGAGTATTACACTAAGCAAAATAACGCAGTCAGAGAAAAACAAGGATCACATTATCTCACTTATATGTGGAATCTAATGAACAAAATAAACCGATAAACAAAATAGATCCAGAGACATAGAAGCACAGAACAGACTGTGGAATCTCAGAGGGAAGGGAGGGAGGATGGTGGGTGGAAAGTGATCAACCAAAGAATTTGTATGCATATATGCATAACCCATGGACATAAACAATAGGGTGATGAAGGCCTGGGGTGGGGGATAGGGACAGGGGCGGCTAGAAGGGGTCACTGGGGGGGAAAAGGGGACATATGTAATACTTTCAACAATAAAGATTTAATTTTTTAAAAAGAATATTAGTAGCCCTAGCCAGTTTAGCTCAATGGATAAAGTGTTGGCTTATGTACTGAGGGGTCCTGGGTTTGATTCTGGTCAAGGGCACATATCTGGGTTGCAGGCTTGGTCTCGAGTGGGGGGCATGCAGGAGGTAGCTAACCAGTGATTCTCTCTCATCATTGATGATTCTATCTCTCTCTCCCTCTACCTTCCTCTCTGAAATCAATAAAAAAATATATAACAAAAAAAGAATATTATAGATTGATTCTCCAATCTGTCAGTTGAAAATAAATTTCTAGTATTATCCTTCCCAATGTCCTTTGCATATTTTTAAAATATGCTTTTATTGATTTTAGAGAGAGAGGAAGGGAGAGGGAGAGACAGAAACATCAATCGGCTCCCTCCTGCACATCCCCTGCTGGAAATTAAGCCTACAACCTGGGCATGATGTGCCCTGACCTGGAATCAAACCATGAGGTCAGTGTTCAACCATTGAGCCACACCAGCTGGGCTGCAATGTGGTGTGTGTGTTTTTTAATTTAATATCTATTCAGCACTTTCTTGAACATCATTCTGTTCCAGAAACTGTGTCATAAAAAATAAGGCATGATCCCTCAAGGTGTCACCAGTTCAATGGGAGAATTTTAAACCTCTGAAAGATTTAATAATTCAACAAAACAATTACAACGGTGAGATTTCAGACGCTACAATAGGTGATGGGAAGTATTTTTTTAAGGTAAGAATCTCTTACAGTTTCCTTGCAGTTCATACTTCCTGGATGATCAAGACTCTGGATATACTGTTATTTCTGTTAAATTTTTATTAAATATAGTTACTTTTAGCTCTTTCAGTGGATACTACAGTCAACTGTGAAGAACATTTACACTATATAAACTATATTGGACTTAAATAGTTTGGGGTACCTTTCCCTGTCCCCAGTTACATTAGATTCTTTTTTTTTTCTGTATTAGGTAGAGCTATTATGTCTCCCAACCTTGGTAGAGTGGCCTAATGTACTAGGTGTTCTGTATGGTCAAGTGGGACAGCCTCCCCAAACACCCAAGCAGGGCACTTGAGGTATACCCCTTTGTGGGCTGTATATAACCCTCCTGTTGTAGTTGAGCTTTGATTGCTGCTATCATGTCAATAGGAGGGACTTACCCCCAGGCCTATCAGCTGCAAGAATTGGCTACAACCACTGACCACCAACCTCTGACCACTGTGGATGATCAGCTGTGCCCAGGCCCACCCCATACAGCAGGACTTACTTCAGCAGGGCTCTGTAACAGCTGCATCTTCCCCTTGAGTGTATCACTTATGGACATGGTTGGGTGATGTGGTCTGAAGCTGTCTATTGGGTGCACTAGTTCTGGGATCTCCTTGGAGGTGCAGGCCAAGATCAGCTGCCACCTGTGTTCTGCCAAGGTTCACACAGCATGAGCTACATACAAAGCGATCTGCAGATGACTTCTATGTGGGCAAAGCTTGGAGGTACCCAGGTGAGGCCAAGCTTCAAACCAAGGCCACCTGCTGCTAGTTCTGTGCCTGAAGCCATTTAGCGAGAGGTACAGGGCACACTGAGGCCAATGCTGCTCATTTGAGATAATTTAGAAAAATCTGAAGCATGATCCAAGACAGGCTATTTGTGTGAAAAAGCCACTGGAAACAGCTTGGGTGGGCCTGGAAGTTGGGTAGGGAGAGGCTTCAGGGAATCACCAGGTCAGAGCAATAGTGTGAGCCAGAGTGATGGAGTCTCAGATATGGTGTCACCCTGCCAGTTCTGTGGAGGGGGAGGGCTCATCAAAGTGCCAGCACTTCTGTCTGGGAGAAAGCTGTCCCTCAGCTTTCACCCTGATGAGGCCAAGATAACCCTGATACCAAAACCTGGCAAGGATAACACACACAAAAGGAAACTACAGACCAATATATCTGATAAACACAGATGCAAAAAATCCTAAACAAAATACTAGCAAACCAAATACAACAATACATTAAATAAATAATATATCACGATCAAGTGGGGTTTACTCAAAGGACACAAGGATGGTTCAACAAATGCAAAGTGGTCAATATAAGACACCACATTAACAAAATAAAGGATAAAAATCATATTATCATATCAATCGATACAGAAAAAGCATTTGATAAGATACAACATCCATTTATGATTAAAATAATAGAATGTGTATAGAAGGAAAGTATCTCAACATAATAAAGACCTATAACAAACCCTCAGCTAATATCATACTCAATGGTGAAAAACTCAAAGCTATTTCTCTAAGATCAAGAACAAGACAAGATGTCCACTCTCACCACTCTTATTTAACATAATACTGGAAGTTCTAGCTAGAGCCATCAGGCAAGAGAAAGAAAAGACATCCAAACTGAGAATGAAAAAGTAAACCTGTCACTTTTTGCAGACGACATAGTTATTTATATAGAAAACCTAAGTGCTCCCTCCAAAAAAATAACTATTAGAAACAGCAAACAAAGTAAAGTTGCAGGATACAAAATCAATGTATAAAAATCTACTGCATTCCTATATAATAATAATGAAATTTAGAAAAAGAAATGGAAAAAACAATTCCTTTTGCAATTGCAACAAAAGCATAAAATGCCTAGAAATAAACTTAAAAAAGGATGTGAAGGATCTATATACTGAAAACTATAAAGTATTATTAGAAGAGATTGAAAAAGACACAACAAAAATAAAAGATCTTCCATTTGTGTTCATGGATTAGAAGAATCAACTTAGTTAAAATGTCCATATTACTCAAAGCAATATACAGATTTAATGAAAACCATTTGATCTTTTAAATAGGCTCCAAGTGTCAACTGAAATTCTCCATATTTTCCTCCATTTTCTTCACTATATTAATGATTTTTATTTTAAATTATCTGATGTAGGGAGCAGCTATAGGGTTAAGCCTCCGACTGATCTGTGGCAGGGCCACAAACAAGTCCCAGCTTGGAGGACAGAGCCCTCTTAGCATAATTAAGCTTGACCTTATAGTCCTCCCTAGTTCCTTCCTAGGTAGCTAATGGGCTGTGGGAGGTGCAGCAAGTGCTGCCAAAACAAGTGAAACTCACAAGAACATTGTAAACATGTTGATCACTTCCCTTGTTTTGCTTTGTGTGCAGTGACTATAAAATAAAGCTTCTGCTTGCAGGCTGGGTCTCTCTGTGTCCTTATCCAGGCACAAGAAATCCACCTTGCCCCATCTGTATTCTCTTGTCTGTCTTCTTGAATCCTTCACCGCCCCTCCTCAGGCTCACCGAATCTGGCCGTGCTGAGCACAGTTCAATCTGACAGTTCCAATATATGAATCACCTGTAAGAATATTTCTACCATCTCTTTTTAACCTAGTTTTTGGTTATTTGAACATTTTTATAACATGCCTCATAATTTTTACTGGGTGCCAGACATTGTGTATTTTAAAAAAATGCAAAGTTTTTAATGATCTATCTCTTTCCTGAGCCAGTTAAGTTTTCTTCTAGCAAACAGGTATGGTACAAATAGATCATCTTAATGGTATCTAGGTTTGGTTTTAGGCTTTGTTAAAGTTTATTTATTTGTTTGTTCTTACTTCTAAGATATGGCTTTTCTGTTCTCTCTTCTAAAAGTTGACAAATTCCCTCAGGAAAAAAAATCAAGAGTTTATCAAAACTGATGAGAGAAATTTACCAACTATCAGTCAGAATTTCTAGAAAATAAAAATATAGTAATTGAACACTGAAACTCAAGTATTGCATTAAACTACGTATTAAAAACTTATAAAGGAGTGATAAAGTGGAAGACAGATATGAAGATATTTACTAAATGCAGCTTTAAAAGTCAAAGAGATAAAAACAATAAAAAAGAACTAAGGTACAAGAAAGAGTGATAATTCCAGAACATCTCATCAGAGTTCCAGAAAGAAAAAAAATAGGGAAAATACTGGAGAGTCAATACTTGAAGAAACAACCTCTTAGACATGGCTATAATTGGCCCTGGCAGATGTTACTTAGTTGGCTGGAGTATCGTACCATACACCAAAAGGTGGCGGTTTGATTCCGGTCAGGGCACATGCCCTGGTTGCAGGTTTGCGGGTTTGATCCCTGGTTGGGTAAGTGCAAGGGGCAACTAATTGATGTTTCTCTCTTTCTAGCTCTCTGCCCCGCCCCCCAAATCAATTTTTAAAATTTCTATAATTGAAAAAAAGAAACCAAACTTCATATTCAGAAAGTCCAGAAAATCCAAAATAAGATATAGAGAGAGAAGATAAAGAGGAGAAGGAGGGGAAGAAAAAGGAGCGGGGGGGGGGGGGGGGGGGGGGGGGAGAACCTAACCTAAATGCAGGGGAGAAAAAAGGCTTATTATATATTTTTTAAAAGCAATGATTAGATTGAGTAATGATTTTTCCAAGGGCACAATAGCACATTGCCCATAAAAGACTGAAAAATATACTGAATATACTGATAACCTATAATTGTATACTAAGCAGAAATATCTTTCAACATCAAGGACAAAATAAAAACATTTTTAGGACAAAAATCTGAAAAAGTTCACAATCAACTTTCACTGAAGAAACTTTAAAACATAATTTAGAAAGAAAGACAATTATTCCAAGAATAATATATGAGAGTGGTAGAGTTAGCAAGCAAAAAAAAAAAAAAAAATCATATGATCCTATCAATGAATGCAGAAAAAGCATTTGCTAAAATACAATACTCATTCAAAATACTCTCAGCAAACTAGAAATAGAAGGAAACTTCCTAAACCTGATTTTTAAAAATCTATACAATACCTGTAGCTAACATTATACCTAATGTTCATAAACTAGATGCTTTCTGCTAAGATGAGGAATAAGGCAAGGATGTCCCCTTTCACCACTTCTGTTAACCATCATTCTGAAAGTCTTAATAAGTAAAGAAAATAAACTAAATGGATACAGATTTGGAAGGAAGTAATACAACTTTCTTTTGATTGCAGATGACATGATTGTCTGGGTAACAAATCCAGGAGAATTAGAAACCACATCAAAAAGACTCCTAAAACTAATAAGAGATTATAGCAAGGTTTCAGGGCACCACATTAATATACAAACTTAAGGTGCTTTCCTATATTCTAGCAATGAACAATTGAAATTTGAAATAAAAAACACAATGCTATTTACATTAGCACGCAAAAATGAAGTACTTAGGAATAAATCTAACAAAACTGGGTTTGACAATAATTTTTAAATACAATATCAAAAGCATTATTCATGAAAGAAAAAACTGATTAATTGTACTTCATTAAAATTTAAAATTTCTGCTCTGTGAAATGCACTACATGTGGAAAACTCCAAAATCTAAGGAAAGAAACCAAAGAGGGTCTAAATAAATGGAGAGAAGCCCTACTTCATGGGTAAGAAGCAGCAATATTATTAAGATGTTTAGTCTTTCAAATATCTAAACATCTTAAGATTTAATAATCATTATGAAAACATTCCCAACCTGATCTATAGACTAATACAATTCCAATAAAAATTCCAGCAAGCTACTTTGTGGATATCAACAAATTCAAGTTTACATGGAAAGTCAAAAGACCTAAAGTAGTTGACAAAATACTGAAAAGGAAAATAATGTGACTATTGACACAACTTGACTTCAAGACTTATTATGAAGGTACATACTTGAAGCAGTGTTGTACTCGTAAAAGAATAGACAAATAGGTCAATGGAATAGAATAGAGAGCCCCAAAGTAGATACACATAGATACATGCAACTGATCGTTGCTAAAGGAGCAAAGGCATTTTAATGGAGAAAGGTTAGTCTTTCAACAAACAGTGCTGGAACAAAAGGATATCCACATGGAAAAAAAAAAAAGGATGAAAGAATGAAAAAAGAATCTAGACTAGACCTTACACCTTTCACATCAAAATGGATCATAGATCTAATTTTATTTCATGTTGTTCAGAGAACATTATTTCTATATACCATTTTAAAGTGTTTGTTGAAGATTCTTTCATGTTTCAATATATTTATCAACTATTGTAAATATTCTATGCATGCTTGAAAAGAACATATTTCCTATTTTGGATGCAAAGTATTACATATATGTATTTAAATGTACATATAGGTTTAGATATACATTTTTATAATCTTTTTTTCTGTATAAGCCATCATTTCCTAAAGGAGAGTATCTTAAATCTTCATCTGTGGCTTGAAATTGCCAATTTCTTCCCTCAATTATATCATTTTTCTATATGCATGTTGAGTTATCAAGTTAGACCAAGCAAAGTTCATGATTTGATGATGGATTTTTACTTTTATCATTATGAAATTGTCTTGTTATTCTTAATAATTGCACTTAAATTGTCTTTTGCCTGATACAATGTTTGCTAGATTATGTCTCCTGGTCTATTTATTTCTATCTCTTCACTTTCAACCTTTCATTGTAGTATTATTTTCAGATGTTTCTTATAAACAAAATAAAGTTAATTTTTAAAAACTGAATCTGCATCTTTTCACTTAATAATTATCCTTAAATTGTCATACACTTTCTTAAATTTTCTTTTTGAATCCTCACCTGAGGATATGTTTTTACTGATTTGAGAGAGAGACAAAGGAAGGAGAGAGAAAAGTGAATTAGTTGCATCCTGTATGCTCCCCGACCAAGAATCAAACACACAGCCCAGGTACTTGCCCTGACCAGGCATCAAAACCATGACCTTTCTGTGTACAGGACGATGCTCCAACCAACCGAGTAGCACCAGCCAGGGCACTTACTCCATTTTCTATAATGACTAGAGTTAATCAATATTCATTTCATTCCCAAACATGACAAAAACCGTATCATGCTTTTACTTCCCTTCAATCTTCTGTCTACAGTATACTACTTACAAAATTGATATCTGTTTCAGGTTCTATGACTGGGGAGAGGGGAACCCTCAGAGCTTAATATTATAAAACAACCAATTATTATGCTTATGGATTTTGTGGGTCAGAAAATCAAACAGGACACAAAGGGGATGACTTATCTGTTTTATAATGTTTGTCATCTCAGTTGGAAGACTCAAAGGCTGAGTACTGAAATTATCTGATGATTCATTCACCCAGAAGTCTAGTGGTGGATGCTGGCTGGGAGGTGCACTTCCTTTTCACGTGGATCTGTTTGGCCTCTCTTTATAAACTAGTTTGGGCTTCCTCACAGCATGGTGGCTGGTTTTGCCAGAGCAAACTTCCCAATAAGAGACAGCAAGGCTGACACTATCCTTGTGACCTACTCTCAAAAGTCACATCGCAAGCATCACATCTGTGCATTCTATTGGTCAGAGCAGTCACAAGTCTACCCAACATCAAAGGGAAAGAAATAGATTATACCTCTTGATGGAGAGTGACAAGTTTCTGGAAAAGCATATAGGACTGAAAGCATTCCTATGTCCATTTTTTGAAAAACACAAATCTGACATCAATATCACTTAGAATATATATGCCAGACTGATATTAAGGAGCATTTTGTAAACAATATTTACTTAATAAATTTTACTAATTGCATGTCCACCTTTTTTCTTGTATTTCATTGCTTCTTCTTTCCAGAAGTGCTCCGTTGACAACATGGTCACAGAAGATCAGTGGCGGATAAATTTTTTTATTCTTTGGGATGTCTTAAAATATTCTCTTTTTCATCATTTAATTTGAAAGGTGCTTTGGCTAACAATCGATTACTGGGTTCAAAGTTCTTTTCTTAACATTTTGAAGATATTGCTGCATTTTTTTTTCTTGCATCCAATACTGCTGATAAGAATTTGACTTCAATGATTCTCATTCCTTTTGTAGGTTATCTCCAATAACTTTTTAGATTGCCTCTTTTTTTTTCAAATTTTACTGAGATATAATTGACAACTAAAAATTGTATATATCTAGGTGTATGACATATCTATAGATATAAAAGCCTAAGCGACTGGCCAACCAGCCAGTAGCTATGACATGCACTGACCACCAGAGGGCAGAGGCTCAATGCAGGAGTGGAAACCACAGGCATGGAAACATGGAACAGACTGATGAATCTCAGAGGGCAAGGAGAACAGACTGATGAATCTCAGAGGGACCAGTGGGGTCCCTCGGCCTGGCCTGCGCCCTCTTGCAATCCAGGACCCCTCAGGGGATGTCAGACTGCCGGTTTCGGCCTGATCCCCACAGGCCAGGTCAAGGGACCCCACCGGTGCACAAATCCATGCACCGGGCCTCTAGTTTTGATATATGTATGCATTGTGAAATGTTTACCTCAATGAAACAAATTAAAATATTTATCACCTCGCAAAGTACTTTGGGGTGAGGTGGTATAATTAAGATCTACTTTCTTAGAATTGTCTCTTCATCCTTGTTCTAAAATTTCACTACAATTTGCCCAAGCTTCACTATAATATGTTTAATATGTCTTATTTATCCTACTAGGAAGGATACTTCTAATTTAAGAATTCTTACCTTTTTAAAAAAACATTTTGATATGAGAGATTGAGAGAGACTTATATTTATTGTTCAACTTATTTTATTTTATGCATTCACTGGTTACTTCTTGTATGTGCCCTGACCAAAGAACAAACTAACAACCTTGGCAGATCAGAATGATACTCTCACTAGCTAAGCTACCTGGCCAGCAGGAATTCATGCCTTTTGTTTGTTATTTCTTCTCAATCTCTGTATTCTCTCCTCCTGGAATTCTTCATGGATGCTAATGCTTGTGGATTGATCCTTTATGTCTCTCAATATTTCATTTAAACATTCTATTATTCCAGTATAGCCTAGTGTTTAAAAGATGGACTCTGGAACCAAACCCTGAATTCAAATCCTGGCTCTCCTATTTACTAGATGTGTGACTTTGGGCACTTTATTAATCCTTTCTGTGCCTTATATTTCTCATCAGTACAATATGAATAATAATAGCACACTCCTGACAAGCTTGTTATGAGAATTATGTGAGTTTTAAATCTGTAAAGAGCTTAGAACAATGCCTTGAACATAGTAAGCACTACGTAAGATTAGCTATTGTTATCTTTCTTCTTATTCTCTTTCCACTGCTCAACATACCAACTTAGTTATCAACATACCAATATTCAACTATGTCTTCTCTGCTCTTCAGCCCATGTACTGAGGTTTTAGTTTCAACAATTATATATTTCATTTCTAAAATTTTAATTATTATTTTTAATATATTTTATTGATTTTTTTACAGAGAGGAAGGGAGAGGGATAGAGAATTAGAAACATTGATGAGAGAGAAACATTGATCAGCTGCCTCCTGCACACCTCCTACTGGGGATGTGCCCGCAACCAAGGTACATGCCCTTGACTGGAATCGAACCTGGGACCCCTCAGTCCATAGGCTGACGCTCTATCCACTGAGCCAAACCAGTCAGGGCTAAAATTTTAATTATTATTGAAAAATCATTTGTTCTTGCTTTATGTATCAAATACCCTTTTATCTGAAAATATTAACTTTACTTATTAGTTGTAAGTTGTTTCATTGTGTGGATTTTCCTATCTGCTTTCTTTCTTTCAGAGTTTGCAATCCTTAAATGACTAGTGATAAATCACTATGAACTCATCTTTATAGTTGTTGTTGTAAATGTTTCCCTCCACATCCAGCGTGGTTCAGGGTTCAGGATCTGGAAGAAGAGCCGCACACAAATGAAAGAGAAAAGACAAGAGATAATTTGGGAATATTGGGGGCCAGGTGGGTAAGTCCAACTCAAGAGGAAGGACTTCCACCGGTGCTCAGGCCGCACCAACTATTTTATAGTCAGAGGTAAACAAGGTAGTGGTTACCATAGTTACAATGTTCTTGTGAGTTTCACTTGTTTTGACCATAGTTATACTTCCTGCACTTCCCTCAGCCCATTAGCTTCCCAGGTAAGATCTAGGGAGTGTTATAAGGTCAAGCCTAATTATGCTAAGAGGACTGTGCCCTCTAAGCTGGGACTTGTTTGTGACTTTACCAACAGGTCAGTCTGAGGCTTAACCCTATATCGGTTCCCCACAGTTGTGATTTCCTGCTGGTCCTCAGTGCAGCCTTCTTGACAAGGAGATGAAAACAAGTTGCTCAGGGTTGTGGTCTGTGTTATACAAAGGGCAGTAGGGTAAAGATGGGTTGCCAATCTGTGTACCTGAGTATCTTATCTTCTGGCTGCAACTCACTGCTGTCCAGTAACATCAGACATATTCCTCCATCTCAACATCTGGAGAGTAAACACCTGTACTTTTCATTGTAAGTATTTTATTACTATATATCATTATATATGTTCCCCATTCTGTATGTCGGGATAAGCACAGTAGTTGGCACATAGTAGATGCTCAATAAGTGTTTATTAGATGCACAAAGAAAGGAGAAAAGAAATTGAATTAAATTTTAAAATTTGCCATGCTTGTTTTGAGACTTTAAGGTAAGTTACTTCAGTACACATTTCTTACATCCCTCAACTAGGTACTTTTATATACATTATCTCATTTAATATTTACTACAATTCAATGAAGTAGGTTGTATTCATTAGGTTATAAGTTCAGCTACTATTATAGAGAGCCACAAATACAGCAGTTGATAGCATTTCTCTCTCATGCAACAATCTAGGTTTAAGCAATGTAGGATTTGTATGAAGATTTACAGTGTCAGGGAACCAAACTGTTTCGTTGCTCAGTCATTTCTAGTTTGCTACCCTTGACTTATGGCCAAAAGTGATGCACCACTGTATCTTGATTCCAGTCAGTAAGGAAGGGAGAGGGAGAAGGAAAAGGCACAACTCTTCCTTTTAAGGGTATGACTTTACATTTGCACACATCTCTTCTGCTCATGTCTCATTAGCTAGAACTAAGTCACATGACCTAACTGCAAAGGACTGAATCTTTATTTTTGGCAGTCCTTTGCCCCACTAAATTTGAGACTTCTATTATTATAGAAGAAGGCAAAAATGGATAGTTGCCCAGATGCCCCATCAAAAGAAATTCTACACCTACACTTTTCACTCTTTATCAAATCTTTATGTTTTGTTATCTTCACAGAACTTATCACTAGGTGAAATTATTTAGTTCACATGTATTTATTTTCTTGTTTATTTCTTCCCCTCCCCACAAATAAACACTTAAGAAATTACTCTGCCTAGAAAAATGCCTGGCACATAGTATGGGCATAATAATTTTTGCTGAATTAATACAAGAATTTTATCTTTGTTTTGTAACACCATGAAATTGGGAACATCCTTCATATATCTACCAACAGAAAATTAGTTAAATAAATTGGGCACAACCATATAATAGAATATTATGTACCTACTAAAAATATGAAGTACATTTTATATGTCTTAATATAAAAAGAATTCTATAACACATTGCTTAGTAAACAGTGAAATGTAAATGGGAGTACATTATAAGGTGATATGATTTCATATGTGTAACATACCTATAAAAAACATGGGAAGATATTAAGCAAATTGTTAGAGTACTTAACTCAGTATAATGAAGGGAAAACCTGCCCACTTCTTGCTTAATCATTTTTTGTATGTTTTTGTAACAGTCATGTATGCTTGAGTCTTTCTTTTAGTTTCTTCAAGCAAGCAAATTAGTCTGAAAAATATTAATTTATTTGAAAAATACTAAGATATGGCAGATTTTTAATGAAAAGGAAACAACTACTGAAAGGACAGGAATGATAGTGGGTCTCAGAAACTCCCAGAAACAGACATACCAAAATTTTCAGATCTCCTTCCATGAGCCTTTTATCTTAGCTTCTCTTTGCATATCAGCTTCACTCTACCTCACTGCTATGCTTCTGCTACCCAAGTATAGAGCTGTCCCCTTCAGCCACATCAAAGCCTTATTAGAACCATTCAAAGAGCCTGCACACTTACCAGTAGTTTGTCCTAATGAAGGAGGAAGTAGTAAGGGAGATAGTTTGTAAAGAACCACGTATGTGGCAAGCTGGTATTCCAAGTTCTCTTGCCTCAACAGAATACATTTAGAATAATGTAAATGACGCGAGATTCTAGTAGCAAACATACACCGTAAAAACTTTTACACTGTCTTCAGGAAAACAGAATCTGTGTTCTAGATCATCCATGTCTTTATGTTCACACAATCTGTAGGTAATAGATCATCTTTGAGCATTGTTGAGAAGCCTTCTACAAACTTGATTTGTAACTAGTATGTATTCTGAATAAAGAATACTGCCAATAGCTGTAGTATTATATCTTTTCTCAATAAACCTTGGTTAAGTCATTTTTTAAATATATGTTACTTATTTCAGAGAGGAAAGGAGAGGGAATAAGAGATAGAAACATCAATGATGAGAGAAAATCATTGATGTTTCCTGCACGCCCCACATTGGGGATCGAGCCTGCAACCTGGGCATGTGCCCTGATGGAGAACTGAACCGTGACCTCCTGGTTCATAGGTGTAGGGAGCGGCTATAGGGTTAAGCCTCGGACTGACCTGGTGGCAAAGCCACAAACAAGTCCCAGCTTAGAGGGCACAGCCCTCTTAGCATAATTAGGCTGGACCTTATGACTCTCCCTCGATCTTATCTGGGTAGCTAATGGGCTGTGGGAGGTGCAGCAAGTGCTGCCAAAACAAGTGAAACTGACAAGAACATTGTAACTATGGTGACCACTACCTTGTTTACCTCTGGCTATAAAATAAAGGCTCAGCTTGCTGTCTAGGGCACAGGAGATCCCTAGACCCAGCTTATTTTCTTTGTGTCTTTTCTACATCCTTCACCGCCCACCCCCCCCATACACACACATATAGGTCGGTGCTCAAACACTGAGCCACGTTGGTTGGTCCTTGATTAAATCTTAATTACATTTCTCTCTTTAAATGGTGGATATTTTTGCCCAAATCAGTCTCATCAAAATCCACAAGGCAATATTTTAACACTGTTCATGTATTAATCAGAGTAGATTGCTGGCTTGTTTGCTTTATTTCAGTGTCTTAAATAAAGGATTATTGTTTTCTCATGTTCCAGTCTAATGTAGGTTAACAAATAGGGTGAAGAAGGGGTTTAGCAATCTCTCAAATGGTTAAACATAGGGTTACCATATGACCTAGCAATTTCATTCCAAGCTATATACCCCTCCCCCCAAAAATGAAAACATATATCCACACAAAAACTTGTAGGCAAATGTTTATAGAAGCATTATTCACAATAGCCAAAAGATGGAAACAACCCAAATCTCCATCAACTGATGAAGAGACAAACAATATGTGGTATATTCTTACAATGGAATATTATTTGGCCATACTAATATATGCTACAACTAAAATGAGCCTTGAAAACATTATGCCAAGTGAAAGGAGCCACAAAGGACCACACATTGTATGATTTCATTTATATGAAAAGTCTAAAATAGGCAAATCTATAGAGACAGAAAGTAGATTAGTGGTTGCCTAGGTCTTGGATGTGGGGGGACATGGAGGGTTCAAGGACAACAGCTAAGGGGTTTGGGGTTTCTTTTAATGGCAAGTAAAATGTTCTAAACTGATTGTGGTACATGAGTCTTTGAATATACTAAAAGCCACTGAATTGTATGCTTTAAATGAGTGAATTGTATGACATGTGAATTATATGTCAATAAAGAGTTTTTAAAGAAAACATGTAGCCATAGAAATAGGTAAAATGGGCAGGGCTGTCTTAAAAAAATGTTATTTTTAAAAATAGGTGGCAGGCTCATGGGGCAATTTTCTTCTGTTCTAGAGTAATAAAATCTCAAATATTTTAGCTGGGTACTGACTTACTACGGAAAAAAAACCCAAACAACTATCTTTCCCAACCTCTCTTGCAGAAATTTGTGTACAGCCTTTGGAAATGTCCTTAAATGGAAGAGGTATTCTATTCTTTGAATCCTTTCATTTTTCCTGTTCACTGGAATGCATAGCGCTCTTGTAACCATCTTGGACCATAAAGTGCCTTCGGAAAATAGAAGCAACACATAGTGGGGCAATAAGATAGCAGAGGCCTGAGCCACACCAATCCCAAACTGAATTCATCCAGATTTGTTGAAAGAAAAAATAAATTTATATCAGTTTAAATAACTGTTATTTTGGAACCACTACTCTTTGCTCAAAACTGGACCTCATTTCAACTACTAAAGGCCTCATAGAATTAAAAAAGCAACTATGCCTTCTTGAGGGCTTGAGGGATTAGAGTAGATGTGATGGGTATACAATTCTGTGAACAGTCATCCAATTCTTTTATTTCTTTTAACAGCATTTTATTTTTACATTTGATCTTAGCCAAAAGGCCAAGAGATAATTACATTTCACTCTTAATGTACTAATCTACAACTACTTGGGTTCCTATCTCTGTAAGAATAATGTAAGAAGATATATTTTCTGCTTAATCAATACTTCGTCACTTTTTAAAATGTTAAATATCATAAATATAAGCAGCACCATATAAAATAGGGATAGAGTAGAGAATGAAGATGTTATTTTGAATCAAGTGCTTAAAGCTGTAACCCAAAGAAGTAAAAATAGCTCTCTATACTTGTTCTCCTGAATTTCAAGTGCCCCAAATCCTCTTCCCCTCTTTTTTTAGAAGAAAAACTTTTGATTGTCATATATTTGTATACAAAAGTGTGTGAAAAACAGCAAGTTTTACTCATTTGCTTCATTTTTCCTATGAGGACTGTTGACCCTAAACTGTATTTCCCAACTTCTCTTGCAGAAATTTGAAACCAACATAAAATCCAATGCTTTCCAAATAGGATTCCTCTATGTAAGTTGTACCAACTACTGCCATTTGTCAAAATGTGACACCATGCCTTTCTCTTAATGGCAGGCAATTAAGAATGTTTTTATCATCTTTAATATTACATTAAAAATACATTATAACAGATATGGAAATAAAAATATTAAATGGTCCCTCTTTAAATATTATCACTGCTAATTTTGATGTATTTGTTAGTGCTTTTTTCTATGCATAATTTGTTTTTACAAAACTATGAGCTTAGCAGCAACTCACACCTTATTTGAGGGCTGGTTAATGTAGACATTAGATTAAAGGATTGGTTCTCAGTCATATTCTGAAGAAATGGAAACCAGAAGAAACAACTGATTTGGTATAAAGTCCAAGATAATTGTCAGTCCTTAGTTAAGGCCAAAGACTACTGTATGACGGTGACAGCCTCGAGTTGTCTGCACAGTCCTGAATTTACAGGAGTTGGCGCTCAACAGCCAGTGCCAGGCTCCTTGGCTAACCTGCGCTGCAATGAGAGAGCCCTGCGTCCTGCATGTGCGGAGTCAAGGGCGGGAGACCGAGTGCAATTCCCGGTCGTCATGCTAGGGAGTGACTCAGGCACAAAGTTTGGTCTTGTGTCCGACGTAAAGAGCACCGTGGCTCTGGCCGGGCCCCTCTCCCTGGGCAGCGGGATGCTGAGCGGAAGGTGAACCGCCCTTGCAGCAGTGGCACCAGGGGTTTGGGTTTTTCCAAATGGAAGCACCACAGAGGAGGTTGAAAGCACAGGTTCTGCAGCCCGATCGACGGGGTTGGACCAGTTCCAAGTATTATATACTCTTAGACAAATCACAGGCTCTGGCTTAACCTGTTTCTCCGTTTGGCAAGTGGAAAATGTCTCCTTCCTGGGACTGTTGTGAATAAGGGACTAAACGGCAATGGCAGTGCTTGTGTTAAGCACAATGCCTGGCATGTAAACACGTATTACAACGAGTTGGTTGTCATCGAACCCCGACCTTCCCCAGCCACCGCCAGCGACCCTACCGGCCCTGCTTCCGGGAGCGCCTTCACTCCAGTCTCCCTCGGCCGACCTGCGGGTCCCTCCGCGCTCGCGTCACTTCCGGGAGAACCGGTCGCGGCTCCTCGAATACCCGGATGCAATTATCATGGCTGCCATCAGTGAGGGGAAGCAACGAAGACAGAGCCACGAATTGCCCGGAAAGCCCTCCGAATTGGGGGCTTCAAGGAGGCCGCTCCAAAGGACAAAAGACGAGACTGCCGGGCATCAAGGTGCCCTACATGGTCCTAGGACCGCGACCCCTCGCTTCCTGTTCACTT
Source organism: Myotis lucifugus (assembly GCF_000147115.1). Taxonomy (NCBI): domain Eukaryota; kingdom Metazoa; phylum Chordata; class Mammalia; order Chiroptera; family Vespertilionidae; genus Myotis; species Myotis lucifugus. The sequence continues at coordinate 2,761,225 of NW_005871114.1, forward strand.
GCCGCCAAGTGTTCCTTAAGCAGCGGCTCCTCTTGGCAGGGTGGGGCTCGCTTCCTACCCGGACCTTCTTGGTGTACCAGGCTTTTGTTCCGGTCACTCCCCTCAGCCCCGGAAGTGGTCGGGCTTTCCATAGCTGGCTTAGGAGGAAGGGGCGGGCAGCTGGGACCGAGAGGTGGGGCCGAGTATCCCGGGAAGGGACGCCCCACTAAGTGCAGCTGGAGCGGCCGCGCAATGTAGTCTGGTCCCTGGTGGTTTCGCCTGAGATGCTCCTCGTAGGGCCCCGCCCAGCCGACCAAACTGTACTCAACCAGTAGATTTTGATCCTGGAAAAACCTAGGATTTGTATCGTGCAGTATGTCGTTGGTTTTTTAAAGTCCCAAAGCAAACTGATAATGTTAGTTTTAATTTTCAGAATTAATAGGGAAAGCCCGCATTTTGATTCATGTGGCGGGTTCTCTTTTAAGGTTTAAGTTTGGATAATGGTGAGATTTTTACCAAAAGCATTCTTTTTAAATTAACTGGTATGAGGCAATAGGCTAATATTTAAAATATCCAACTAGTTGTTGAGCTTAGCTACTGCACAGTCGTTATAATGAAACTTGAAGACGCCAGAATTGTACTTCATGAGGCTTTAACTGCCAGACGTGTCTAAAAATCCAGTAATTTTAGGTATAGGTATATTAATTTTAGTTCGTTTTCCTCACTGCAGGGTTTCCTGTAAGTTTTGTCATTGGGTGAAAGGAAAAAATGTGAGTTGATGCATTAACATATCCTGGTAGTTAAAATTACTTTTTAAGCGTGGCAATATATAATACACATGCAGAATGTTACTTTTTATAGAAACAAAAATATGGAAACCAATCTTTAAAGCAGGTTGACTCTACATAACATGGTGTGTTATAATTTGGATTTTTACTTAAACTCAGAATTAGAAGAGCTCACCTAGAAAGGCTAAAAAAAGAAAATAAGAAATCTAGACATTTATCCCTTCTGAGAACATTCCATTGTTTGAACAAAAAGCACCTGGGACTTGCATATACAACTACATACTATATGTAAAGCACTGAGTTGGTAATGGCTGAAGAAGTGCTTTTGGAAATATAAAGTAATATATCAGTCACTACTCTTCTGGCCACATCATGTCTCCCTGTGGTACATTTTAACCTCCAAAACTAGTGGTTCTTGTACTAGCATTGAGATATACCGGTTATAATAATATTTTGAAGAAAGCAAAAATAAATGACCTGTTTATATATTTTAAATAGTTTTTCTTGTTGAAGTGTTATTTAAGATTGTGTTTAGAAATGCATTTGTACACATAAGAGTACTTAATAACTTGATGGTCATGGATAGCCTTGATTCTTTTTGTATATTTTCTTGCAGGTAGGTCTTGGCACAATACCATATGGACCTGGACAAAACTTGTTAAGATGGGAATTTTTATTATATTAATCAGTTCAAATATTGGACCAGTCTATTTAGTTTTCCAGTATTTTAGTCAAATAACTGGATGTGGGCTTCATAGATGTGGGATAATTAATGATCACTTTAAATTGTTTCCTACCAAATATAAAGTTGGATCTCAAATAGTTAATTTTTATGGAGCATTTACCATAGGCCAGTTTCTGTGTAGTCTGATACACACATTATCTCACTTAATATTTACAATAACATCAGTTAGGTCTATTAAACTCACTGTTTTACAGATGGAGAAACTGAGTTAAAGAGGGATTAAGTTCCTTTCCCATCGCCCCCAAACTAGAGCCATGTTCTCGATTCTGGAACCTTTCCTTTCATATAACTGAATACTTTGGTAGAAGAAGTATGAGATGTAAATGATTCAAGATAAAATATAAGCTTCTTGGTAGTGGAAAAGTAGGAGCCATGCCTTTCTTTTTCACCTCTGAGTCCCAATACCCAGAACAATGCCTAGTATGTAGTATATGCTCAGTAAATAGTTGCTGAATAAGTTAAATCTTCACTTCAAATACAACATTTTTTAAAAATGTGTTTGATTGGAATTTGACCTGAAATATAATAGTATCAACAGTCCCATAATTGTTTGCTAATATTTTTTACATTCAGAAGTGCAAGAATAGTAGTTGTTTTTTCCCAACATCTTTTCGGCTCACTATTTTGATTGTCATCAAGAGTGGAGTATATTTTCTTCCTTGAAGAGGTATAGTAAAAATTTTAATGCTGGCATATAAACTTAACAAGGAATTGAACTGGTTTTATTTTTTTAAACTGCCCAAAGTATAGAAACACTGTTTCATATGTAGAGATTTTTATTTTAACAAAAGTTGAAGAATGTTTGATATCTTTATTAAATTTTTGAGTATTCTTGAGGTGATGAAGCATACCATCCTTCCAAACGTATAAATAGTATTAAATGTGTTTTGAGTTATGAATGATGAAAATAAACTATAATTTAAAGATTTTTTTAAAAATGTATTTTATTGATTTTTTACAGAGAGGAAGGGAGAGAGATAGAGAGTTAGAAACATCGATGAGAGAGAAACATCGATCAGCTGCCTCTGCACACCCCCCACCGGGGATGTGCCCGCAACCCAGGCACACGCCCTCGACCAGAATCGAACCCGGGACCCTTCAGTCCGCAGGCCGACGCTCTATCCACTGAGCCAAACGGTTTTGGCAAAGATGTTTTAAAAGTGTGTGAATGCACAGAATAATGTTCAAATTTTGGGGTGGACAAGTGTAAGATAATGTAACTAGAGAAATCTCAGTGATATTTATAGTATGTCTGATGAGGTTTGTACTTTAAGTTAGAACCAAGAAGGGGGGCATAGGAATTGTTATAGAGTTTTAGACTGTTTCTGGGATAATCATTAAGTGTTTTTCTGTGGCTTGAAAAGCCAACAATGTGAGGTAATGTCAGACAACACAATGGTCTCTGCCCATTTCTAAACCAAGCACCAGAAAAGAGAATGAATTACTCTAAGACCTCTAAGTCCCATTTCTGTAGTTGAGGGTCAGCTTCAAATATTTGGTGGAGGCTGGGGGCACATAAGAAATCATGTTTCTGTTAGGAGGAAGGGGAAATGGATTCTAGAACAGACAAACACAGAATCCACTACAATGCTTCTATTGTCTTCTAACAATCCTTGGATCAGAGCAGTGGACACCAAACGCAGGGGGAGATTATGGAGAAAATAATAAAAAAAATTATCATGTTTTACAAATGGACCACACATTTTAAAGCTTATGATCTAATAGGTTCATTAAAAAGTCCATTTTGTCAGACGGCATTTAAACAATATTTTACTAACTTCAATTCAAATAAAGAAGATTAAAGAAACCTGGGTAAATTGGCTATTAATAGAAGAAATTTCAGCTGTTCAGAGTTGATGAAATAAATTAATTTTCCTCTGGGTAACATAGAAAAACATGAAAAATGGGAGTGAGGCTGGAGAGAATGAATAGTGGAGTTCCTGATAAATCAGGTGTAAAAACAATATAGGGGGAGACTATCACTGTAAATGAAATCATTGAATACCTCCAACCTCAAAAGAGATTAACACACTATTTAAAAACCAGTTGTCCATGAGAAGAGATTGAGATTTGGGGGTAGTTAATGAAAGGGCGAGGGCTATGCCCTCCCCTCCATCTTGCCTGTATCCTCCATGTTGGGGCCACGTGTGGCCTTCTTCCCGGAAGCCCAGGCCTCTGCTGGCCACGCCCGGGATTTTAAACTAACCAATGACAATCAAGGGAAGTGCGCGCCATTGATATGACCACATCCTGTGTAACAAGACCCGGCTCACGCCTGGCCAATCGGCAGGGCCCACAATCCCCTTGCGCCACCCCCCTATTAAAGCCGGTTTTTTCCCACGGGAGGGCACTCTGTTCTTGCCGCTGGGGCCGGCCAGGAGCAGGGTCGGGCTAGCTACCCCCAAATAAAAGGACCTTCTGCTTTTGCATCGAACTGGCTCCCAGTGTGGTATTTTGGGGATCTTGGAATCTGGGCATAACAGTTAATAAAGTCTCTTTAATCTCTATAGCAATGGTTCTCAAAATACGGACCTTCTGCAACTTGAATCAAGTGTGCAGCTTACATGCAACCAGTGGCTGACACATTGCCTGATACATAAAAGGCACTAGAAAAATATTTGTTGAATGAAGTAAAATTAATGATCAAAAGACAGGTAAGTAATGAAGGCATTAATGAACCCAAATGCCATTTCTCATTAATTCCTAATATGATTTTTTTCATCATTCTCCAGGTAAATATCATCCATGATAGCACTAATATTTCTTCATGATAGTGGTACAGAATTGCTCCCTTCCCAGCCTATAAGATGCTAGTTGTTATTAATGCTAATAGATACTATTGAGCATTTAAGGTATTAAGCACAAAGCTAAGTGCTTTTTCTGCATCAACACATTTAATCCTCGTAACAAGCTTGTATGATGGATATTGTTCCCCCTTTACAGAAAAGGAAATCAAAGCTCAAAGAGATTAAGTAATTTTTCCCCAAGTTAGATAGCTGATAAATAATGATGATGGGTTAGAACCCAGTTTTGATTCACTTTGTAAATTGAAGCCTGTGCTCTCAATGGGTACACTTCTTCCATCATTTGCAGCATTCTGCACATTTATTTGGCATCTTACAAGCTTTACACTTTCTCCTTTGAAATTATCTTTGACACCACTTTTGAGGTTCCTGCTCTGGCACTGTTTCTTATGGCCAGGGGTCTTCATAAGCTCTTCTGTTTATGAAGTAATTATTATTCTTCTTTTCTTTTCTTTCTTTTTTTGTTGTTGTTAATCCTCAATGAAGATATATTTTCATTGATTATTTTAGAGAGAGTGAAAGGGAGGAGAAGAGACAGAGAGAAACATCAATGTGTGAGAGAGAGATCCATTGGTTGTTTCCCGCACGTGCCCCAACCAGGGCTAGGGATTGAGCCTGCAACTGAGGCATGCACTTGACTGGAATCAAACCTGAGAACCTTCAGTCCGTGGGCTGGTGCTCTAACCACTGAGCTACCGGCTAGGGCTAATTCTTCATTCTTTGTTGGCTTCTTTTGAAGACAGATCCCAGGACCTGAAACCCTCATTCAGTTGAATTCTAGTCTGAATACATTCCATTTATACCTGTATAGATCTCATTCTCTTCTGCAGTTGTGCGGATCTGCTGAGGGGCCTTATATTAAGTCCCCTTTCTCTTTCCCACAACTGATCAGAGTCCCAGCCTTTATCCTGGTAATTCAAAGAACCCAGATCAGACATAGATTTCTCTATTGTTTCTCATTATTCCAAGTACCTTTCTTTGAAGGTGTTTTCCTACTTGTCTAATTGTTTTAGGACTAAAGTCATCATATTCTATTGCAATTTTTCTCAGAGATTTATCTTGGATATAGTTGAAACTGGTATCTTAAAAAAAATTTAAATTCTAACTCAATGAGAGGCAAAATAAAGTGGACTTTACTCTGGAAAGGGTTGCAAATAGAGATCAGTCTGTTAACCTAAATCCTTTCTGGGCTGCCTTCACAATTCCTATCTCCAGGTGTTATTTCAGTCTTCCTGTGGGAGGAGCCTCAGAGAAGCTTTTCTGATGTTCCTCAGGCACTATCTGTTCCATCTGGCCATCACCAAATAAGACCAGTCTGCCTCCGTCTCTGCATACCTTCAGCAGCCAGGGCACAACCTTCCCCATTGTCCAAGTTTTACCCTAAAGGGGAATCAGATGCCGATTTTATTGAATTTTGTCCCTAAGTCTCAGATTGACTGAAATGTTGCTCTTTTACTTCCAAGCATCTAGTGTTTTTATTTGTTTTTATGAGAAAGGATGTCCATTTTGATTTAGTTGAGGTTACTTAATTGCCAGCAATGATATGATTTCCAATTGATTAGGTCCAGATACCTTAGTAAATCAAGTTTTCCACAGGAACTTATATCAAACCAACTGACTTCATTTTAGTGCTGGTAAAGGTGTACTTCTGCAGTCTTGATCATTTTATATCCAACAGAAACATTTAAAGGAAATGTTAGCTAAGCTAGGTGAAGAGTCAATGTGGGCAGCTTGCTGATTTGTGCCTTCAGAGTAATTAAAGAAGAGGACACAAGTACTTTTTATTCAATTTAAAGAAATTCCAGAGGTCCAAGTACTAAAAGCCTTAGGAGCTTGGTAACTCTGGTACAGGATACAATTTGGGGCTTCCATGGCTCAACTAGACAGGCCCCATTGCAAGGAGCCTACAAAAGGGACTTTGTCTGAGACCTCTTCCTTTTAGGCTCAGAAAAAAAATCTGTCGAGCAGGCAATATTTTTATTTGTTTTCCTGTCCTATGAAGATTTCTTATGACTGCATGAATTCACAGCCATACTCAGCATCGTGCCCTCTCTATTATTGAGTCTTGAAGAAGTAGGTCCCTTTTTTAAAAATTCAAATTTATTGCCCAGCAGGCATGGCTCAGTGGTTGAGTGTTGATCTATGAACCGGGAGGTCACAGTTCAATTCCTGGTCAGGGTAAATACCGAGGTTGCGGACTTGATCCCCAGTATGGAGCATGCAGGAGGCAGCCAATCAATGATTCTCTCTCATCATTGCTGTTTTTATCACTCTCTCCCTCTCCCTTCCTCTCTGAAATCAATAAAAATATATTTTTTAAAAATTTAAATTTATTAAGTTATAATTTATATACAATAATATGTATACATTCAATAAATTTAGGCAAATATATACACACCTAGTGTAACCATCATCACAGTCAAGATATAAAAACCCTATAAGGTTTCCTTGTGTCCCTTTCACTCATCCCTCCCCACACTCAAGTCCCTAGCCCAAGAAACCACTGAGAGTAACTCCCATGAGATGAGGATTTAACACCGTGGAATAAACTTGTCTTTCCTAGAATTTCAAACAAAGAATTATACAGTGTGTTCTCTTTTGGGTCTGGCTTCTTTCATTCAGCATCATGTTTTTGAAATTCATGTTGTTTATATATCAGTGGTGTGTTCATTTTTACTGCTTAGTACTATTCCATTGTATGTATACACCATAGTCTGTCTGTCCATTCACCTGTGGAGGGACATTTGGGTTGTTTCCAGTGTTTTGGCTGGCCTTTGTTCAGACATACGTTTTCATTTCTCTTGGGTAAATACTTCGGAGTGGAATGACTTGGTTCATACAGTAAGTGGATGCTTAACTTTATAAGAAACTGCCAAACTTTTCCCAGAGTGGTTGTACTATTTTACACTTCCACCAGCAATGTTTTAGAGTTCCTACTGCTCCATATTCTCACCAACACTATGTAGCCATTCTAGTAGGCAAGTAGTGGTATCTCATTGTGGTTTTAATTTACACTTCCTTGATGGCTACTGATGCCGAGGATCTTTGTATGTGCTTATTGGTCCTGCTTTTGTGAAGTGAATAAATATTTGTAAGCAACTGATATTTGCTAAGCAAATATCCCCTGGCCCACTTGAACTTCTAGAATGGCCACCAGAGTTACACTATCCCTACCCAGTCACACATCCTACTTGCACCACATCCCTTCCCTTTTTCTAGGTCAGGGGTCAGTAACCGTTTGTGTTAAAAGCCAGATAATATTTTGTTCTTTGTAGGCCATAGAAACTTTGTCACAACTAACTCGTCAACTCTGTCATTGTAAAAACAGCCCTTGATAAGATATAAATTAATCACTGTGGTTGTTTCAATGAAACTTACTTTATGGACTCTGAAACTGTCACAAAAATATTCTTCTTTAGATTTGTTTTCAACTGTTAAAAAAGGAAAAAAGTATTCTTAGCTGCAGGTCTAAGCTTGCCAAACTCCACTCTAGATGTTCACCAGATTTCACCAAGCCCTTAGGGTACAGTGGAAATCTCAGCTCCACTATTTACCAGGTTGTATGGCCTTGGGCATATTTCTCTCCCTCCCTTTTAAAGGAGACTTTCGGGAAGTCTCAAACAATGCTTCCATTTACATTTTATTGGCTGAAACTTAGTCACATGATATACTTAATTGAAAGGGAGGCTGAGAAAGTCATTTATATGTGTGACCATGTGCCCAGTTGAAAACTTGGGCTCTGTTACTGAAGCAGAATAAAGGCAAGGATGTTAGGGTAGTTAACGCAGTCTGGGCCATACACTTCCTATCCACCGCTCTATCCATATTCTCTGAGCTCTAGAATAGGCTCTGGAATTAAACGAGACACTGAGCTCAGTCACATCTGCCTGAATGAGATGTGAGAGTTCATCATTTGCTATTTCTGGATTAGAAGATTGGATTAGATGACTTCTAATGTTTCAACATTAAGATTCTACAACTAGGACAACATTGAAAAACATAACAATTTTATCCTTCCTTCTCTCTTCAGATTGCAGCCAATATAAAGATTGTCAAATTCATAGATGCACAATAGGTGACATATATGGGTTTTACTCTCATCTCTGCCACTAAGTAGCTGTGTGACTTTAAACAATCAAAATCTTTGAGCTTCAGTTTTTATTTAAAACGTGAGTTAAGACTTTCCCTTTATACTTCATGAACTTTCTCAGATGAAATTAAAACTATGAGGAGCTCTATGAACTCTAAATGCATATATTAATATAAGATCATGACCCTTTTCATGAACTGTACTTGGGAACATTTGGACTTCAAGGCACATCTCTCTTGTAACACCTCTTGTCTTCTGGTCATAACTTCCACTCTCCTTTATGCCTACTAGATGACCTTTAGAGAAAAAGGTACTGCAGAAATTATATGAATCTTTATGCAAGTGTTTGGTTCTTACATTATATCTTAGTTGCTTTCATGCAAGAGAAAATGTCTTGAAAAAACACTCCTGGGACAATAATCCAGATCTTTGGTTTCTGAGCAATATTGTTAGGCCTTATATCCAAATCCCCTTGCTCTGATAAAGAAATGCATAGGTACTCCAGATAGGAGCAAGTCTTCTGATATTCAGCCCAAATACAGTACAGTTATCGTAGGCACCTACCAGATGCTAGGGAGTGGGGCGCTATTTGGATGCCAAAAAGCAGCAGCTCTTGCCAAGCCTCACCCTTGAAAATTCCTACCACAATTCACACAGAGACCACCGCCCCCCTCCACTGCTCCACAGGTGATGACCAACCACTTAATGTTCTCTTAAGAGACTCAAGTCATCAATAGGAGAAAGGCTGGATAGTGTCCAGTCCTGCAGGCTTCATCAGGATTATCTTTAGTCTTTCTTTTGTTTTCATATTCAATGAGCACATCTGTAATCCCCATTAGGATTTCATCCCCACATAGTCTGCAAACAGAAAATTCCCAAATTATTAAGTATCCCTCCTGATACTAATTAGACTCATCTTCATAAAATGTGGCATCAACTTATCTTTTCTCAGTCTCCAATAAAAAAATCTTCAACAGTGTTTGCCTACAAAATAAATCTAAAGTTAAGCATTAAGGGCGTATATATACATATACATGCATCTATGTACATATGTTCAATATATTATTTTTAAAAGTTTTAGTATGCTTTATATGTCATAACATATATTTTAAATACCTTCTGTACCATTATTGCTATTCCTGCACAAGATTAATATGTCAACCAGCACACCATTATGTTACTTAATTTTGGATAACATAGCCAATAAAATGAAATAGAAAATGAAATAAGAACTATATATTTTGGAAAGGAGGCAAAATTATCATCTTGCTATTAACATGATTATATAAATTAAAACCCAAAGAAATAAACTGAATTTTATGAAAAGTAAAAAGAATTAAATAAATTCTGGATGGTTGTAAAGCTAAAAATTTTAAATGAATAGCTTTTCTTTAGTCTAAGTAATTTTAATTCATCTAAACTTTTACAAATGCAAACATGCATTCATGTATTCTTACTATAATTAAAAACATCTGGAAAAAGTATTGTAAATATAAATCACTCAAACAATAACTAGATAAAAAAATTAGTGGAAAAAGAAATTTCATTCACAATTGTGATAGTTTTTCTAAAAGGTAAGATTTACATTAGTAAACATAAGAAATGTGTAGGATCTACATGAATAAAACTTTAATATTGTACTAAGGATCATCACAGATTTCAGTGAATGAAAAGGTATTCCTTATTCTTGGATAGGAAGATGTACCCCCAGTACTATGAGCAAAGATAAAAGAAAAATTTAACTGGTAAAAATATTTGCAACAGGTAAAAAAGGCTAATTCCTGACTACATTGAATGCTTTTTAAAACAGAACAACCCAGAAATTGGCAAAGGACTCAACAGGAATTTCATAGAATTATTATTATAAGTAACCAATAAACTTATCCAAAGATGCTCAACTGCATTCAGAATTTAAGAAAATGCTAATAAACACAAAAATGAGATATTTTTACCTGTTATATTTACAGAGATGAAAAAGTTTAGTAATAATACCCATTGTTGGGAAAGTGGTAAAATACATGTTTGTTAGAGTATTTTTAAATAATTTGAAAACACTGGAAAATGATTAAATTGTATTTATATAATTTAATACAAACAACTCACCTAAGATATACTTTAATTTGGATATATTTAAATTTCATGTAAAAAGTTACTGATGTATTGTGACATACTAAAAGTAGAATATAAAAATACTAGGGGCCCAGTACATGAATTCATGCACCTTGAAAGGAACTGTGTGGACCATGAGGCTGCGGTGGGCACAGAGGCAGGTCTCGGCCTATCCTCTACACCCCCCGCTTGCCCCCTCCCACTGCGGCCCCCAGTCCCTTGTCTGCCTGCAGCCCCTGCTCCCACTGTCGCCACTCCCATGCGCTGACAGCGCTGGCCCCACTCACCCCCCCTGACAGCGCGGAGCTATTGGGGCTGGCACTGTCAGCGGGTGCGAGCAGCAGCTGCTGCCCTGATCGACCCTCAGAGGCAGGGGGAGGTGGAGAAGCCCTCAGGGGTAAACAGGGCTGGCAGCTGCCACTCACACTCATTAATGGCACTGAGAGATTAGGACTGGCACCTGGCGCCGGCAGCGGGTGTGAGCAGTGGCTCCAGCGGCTGCTGCGGGTGTGAGCGGGCCTGGCACTGACAGTGGGTGTGAGCAGCGGCTCCGGCAGCAGGTGCGAGCGGGGCTGTGGACAACAGCGGGTGCAAGAGGCAGCTGCTGGTCCCAATCGCCCCTCAGGAGCTGGGAGAGGTGGAGAAGCCCTGAGGGGTGATTGGGACTGGCAGCTGCCACTCATGCCCACTGATAGCGCCAAGCGATCGGGACCGGCGCCGGGCACTGGCAGAGGGTGCAAGCAGCGGCTCTGGCCCTGTCAGCAGGTGTGGGCGCCAGCAGCAGGTGCGAGCACCCGGTGGGAGCAAAGAATTTTCAGTAACCACCAGAGGCTCGCCCGATGACAACAACTGGTGCCCTGCCTTGGTCTGGCGCCCCCGCTCACCTGCTTCACCATCCCACCACAGCTGATGCCCACCATGTTCCACGCTCTGCCGCCTGCTGCTGATGCCTGATATATTCCCTGTACGCCCCCTGGTGGTCAGCGCACATCATAGCGACCGGTTGTTCGGTTGTTCAGTTGTTCTGCTGTTCAATTTGCATATTAGGGTTTTATATATATAGATATTCAGTATGCAGGCCAGGTAAATAAAGGGTGTCCCAAATTTCACGCAAGAAATAATTTTGATAAAAAACAGGTTTATAATTAAAAATTGTTGATACCTGCTATCCAAGAATATGGTATGCCTTGCTCAAGTACTTTTTTGTGTAACTCAGAAGTATTTCAAAGTTTTTGGTCATATTGATCTTGTACATTTCTTATATTTATTGCTAGGCATTTTATCTTCTTTTGGTGGCCATTATACCAGTAATTGAGCATATCTGATAGTTGTATGTATATATAAAAGCTATTTTAATTATGTACCCAGCCACTTTACTGAATTCACTTATTGTCTGTAATATTTTTTCAGTTGATTATCGTGGAGTTTCCAGGTTTACAATTATATCTGCAAATAGTGGTAATTTCACCTCTTCCTTTGCAACTTTTAAACTCTATTTTCTTTTGTCTAGCTGCATTGCATACATGTATTTTTTATCTTTTATTAATTTCTGCTTTTATCTTATTCTTTTCCTTCAGTTTTTGTTTGGTTTACTTATTCATTCTTAGACTTTTTCAATGCATGTCAATTTTCTTTTGAGCATTATTTTAGTTTTATCCCTGAGTTTCTGATGTGTAGAATTTTCATTATAGTGATTCTACAGATACTCTGAAATTTTGGGTTGGATTTCTTATTTGATTGAAGGATTGTCTGGGGTTTTTTTGAGTCCTATTCTATATATTTTATTAATTGTATTTTCATGAGAGTATGTTTTCTACAGTAATTCTAGTTTTGAGGATTGGTTGCAGTTTTCTTTATGGATTAATGCAGAGTCAAGCTATATGCAAGTTCACACTGGAGTTTAATATTACCAAGGCAAACTTAGGTACAGTTAGTTACTAGTATTAGTACACTACTTACTTGTGCATAAGGAAAACCAGTAATGGATTACTTTCATCTAATGAAGGCAAAAATGGGAATACTTCTGCAGATTGGCAACAGATATTGTTTCCTTTGGGTGAGCTGCAGGATTAGCTGGCAGCTAGCAGTGTGTTCTGATCTTATGCATTTAGATGGGTAAACCAACGAAAGCAATTCCAGTTGTCTGAGGACTTTCAGAAGACTGTGACAGTATTGCTATTGATATGGGTGACAGGTTCTGTCTGTCACGTCCTTTGTTATCTTGTCCATTTTAGTTATGCCAGATCTGTACCATTTCCCTTCTAAGAATTTCTCAATATATGTCAATCAGATCTCCATAATGTTAAGATTTTCTATATCTTTACTTAATTTTTCAATTTTTGATCATCATAGACTGAGATGAATTAGTTTCTTACTACCCATGTTTTTCTTTTATTTCTCCTTATATCCTCTACAGTTTTTACTTAATATTATGGCAAGGTTATTTGATCCACAGATATTCATAACTGTTCATCTTTATCATAAACTAGAGGCCCAGTGCACGAATTTGTGAACGGGTGGGGTCCGGCCAGCCAGGCCCCAATAGGGGCAGATCAGGGCCGGGACTGTTGGGAGGAGGAGACGGTGGGAGGTTGGCCGGCTGGCCCACCCCAATCAGGGCCTGATCAGGGCTGGGCAGGCTGTGGGGAGGGGTCGAGGGGGATTGGCCAGCGGGCCCTGTCCCCAATTGGGGTGGGGGGGCTGATTAGGGGCGGGGCCGGCCATGGGGAGGGGTGATCAGGGGCAGGGCCTACTGGGGGTAGGAGCCGAGGGAGGTTGGCCAGTCAGCCCCGCCACCATCAGGTAGTTCACTGGCCACAGTGGGCATCATAGCAACTGGTTGTTCCAGTCATTACAGCATTCCAGTTGCTGGTTTTTTATGTATATAGATTGTAGCCTTTAACATTATAGTGTGCGTCCCCCCTCCATTTTTCTAGTCTAGTTTAATACATTTGGGCCTGCATTCAGCCTTATCTGTTTTAAGATGTTGCTTTTTGTTTGTTTGAGTAGTATCTCTTTACTCATCCGTGTATCTTCAACTCTTGTAAATCATTTTATTTTTGTTGGTCTTTTATATAACACAGAATTGAGTTTTGCTTTGTGATTTAGTCTAAAATTCTTTTTCTCTTAATAGCTTGAGTTTAGTCCATTTACATTTTTTGATGTAATGTTTGGTCTTAGTTCTGTCACAGTATTTTGCTAAACTTTCTGTATTTATACCTTTAAAAAATATTTTACTACTACATAGACTGCTTGCTTTGTTTGCAGTATTTCTTTTGATAATTAGAAAGGTTTAATTTTTATTCCAATAGTTACCTTGGTAATGCCCTGATTGTATAATACCCTCAATTCTCTATTTAGTCAGACTTTTAGTATCTGTAATTCCCTTCTATAAGTAATGATTGATAAGCTGGACTTCATTAAAATCAGAAACTTTGTTCTGCAAAAGACAATGTCAAGAGAATAAGACAAGCCACAAACTGGGAGAAAATATTTACAAAAGACACATTTAATAAAGGGTTGTTATCCAAAATATACAAAGAACTCTTAAAAATCAGTAAGAAAACAAACAACCTGATTTTTAAAATGAACTAAAGACCTTAACACACAACCCACCAAAGGTATACAGATAGAAAATAAGCATATGAAAAGTTGCTCCACATCAATTGTCATTTGGGAAATGCAAATTAAGATGACATACCACCACACATCTACTAGTATTTGGCCAAAATTTGGAACACTGACAACACCAAAGGCTGGTGAGGATGTACTAGTAGAGCAATAGGAACTCTCAGTGTTTGTTGCCGAGAGTTTGTTGGGAAGGCAAAATGATACTACCACTTCGTAAGAGTTTGGCAGTTTTTTATAAAACGAAACATACTCTAACCCTGTGATTCTTGGCATTTACCCAAAGGAACTAAAACTTATGCCCACAGTAAAACCTGCACACAAGTGTTTATAGCAGCTTTCTTCATAATCACTGAAACTTGGAGACAACCAAGATGGCCTTCAGTAGATGACTGAAAAATAAACTGTGATCCATCCAGACAATGAAAAGAGCTATCACACCATGAAAAGACATAAAGGAACCTTACTAGTAAATGCACATTACTAAGTGGAAAAAAAATCTGGAAAGCCTACATACTATATGATCCCAACTGTATGACATTCTAGAAAAGGCAGTGTTTTGCCAAGGGTTGGGGAACAGTATGGGGAAGGATGAATTGGTAGGGTATAGAGGCTTTTTAGCAGTTAAAATACTTGTATGTAACCATGATGAATACCCAAAGAATGTATACCACCAAGACTGAACCATAATGTAAACTATGGGCTTCGGGTGATTATGATGAGTGAATGTAGCTGTATCATTTGTAGCAAATATACCACCCTGTTGGGGGATGCTGAAAATGGAGGAGGCTGTGCATGTGGTGGGGCAGGAGGTACCTGAGAAATCTCTACCTTCTTCTCAATTTTGCTGTGAACCTAAAACTGCTCTAAATAGTCTTAAAAATACACACAACAGTCACAGTGGGGTAGGGTAGCAGCAAGTATCTTTCCCATAGGAAGGCAGAGTCTGGTCTTGATGGTTTCTTTCAAATGACTGTACTTGTCACATGTTTTTTTAAGATATATTTTTATTGCTTTCAGAGAAGTGAGAAACAGAAACATCAATGAGAGAGAATCACTGATTGGTTGCCTCATGCACGCCCCCTATTAGGGGTTGAGCCCACAACCCAGGAATGTGCCCTGACCTTCCTGTTTACTGAACCCTCCTGGTTCATAGGTCGATGCTCAAAACAATGAGCCATGCCTGCGTGTCCACTTTTTTTTTTTTTTTTTAATCTAAGGGATTTTTTAAATGAGATACCACTACACATCTATTGGCCAAAATCTGGAACACTGACACCACCAAAGGCTGGTGAGGATGTAGAGCAACAGGAACTCTCAATGCTTGTGGGAAGGCAAAATGATACTACCACTTTGTAAGCTAGTGATCCTGAAATCAAGATAATATTAAACTGAGTTCTAGACTATACAATTCCAATAGTTTCAAGTGTGCTAGTCATATCAAGCTAAATATAAGCTGCTTATGGCTAGGGAGGTAAATCTTTTATCATGAACTTGAGAAGGACAGTTGTTGATGATTAAAAACATGTCACATGGGATTCAGAATCACCTCAAAGCAAAGCTACCTGTCCTGATTTGAAATGCTTATTGCTCTGTTTCTTAAATTCAGCCTCAAAGATCTTTGTGTACTGATTCTCTTAAGGGCTGTGGCTAAACCCTGCCACTGTGCCAGAGTAACTGACAATACATAAGACTAATTTAAAAAATGCTTTCTAGGAGTGTGAATTCCTAACCCACACACATAAACCTGTTAAAATTTTACTCTTCAGAACAAATTATATATAAGTTTTAAGTTGAATTACTAGCAAATAATACTTAAACTTAGGTGAACAGACCATTATCACTCACTGTTGACCCTGTTCCCTCTCACACTCTTGACTATTTTCTTTGAATTAGATTTCAATTTTCTGAAGCTTGCATTGTTTAATTAGACACTGCTAACATACAACTAACTGGAAGCTCAAAAGCCCCAAAACTGCGTTCAATATACTTTTGTGAGCTTTGATGCTCGGTGTGGAAAACATAATGAATGGACAAATGCTTCCCACCACTACAGTTATATTCTACATCTAGATGCCTCTTAGCAAGTATAATCGTGATTTCAAGTCTGACTTATATGACATGGTTCAATGAAGATGCAAGTATACATCAAATTTACATTTAAAAAACAAAACACCAAAACCATTTTATTGAAAACTAGTTTTATTTTAAAATTAAGTGCATAGCACTCATCTAACTCCACTGGTGTAGACTTTAGCACCATACTTGCCATTTGCATTAATGTTATAACATACATTTGGTTTGCAGTCTGTATTTGAGTAGTGTTTATTTAGTGGACTTTGGTAAAGCCCTTTATACACATCATTAATCTCTTCACAGTACACATTTAATGATGGTCCAGTAATATAAAAAAAAAAAGAAGACCTACTTTAAAGACTGACTAATCAATAAGTTAAACAAAACGAAACCCACATAACTCCCCCCACCCACACCTCCCAAAGCTAGCAGTTGTGACTTGAATTCATACTGAAATCTAATGTTTTAAAAATAGTTCTGGTTCTCCAACAACCCCATCCCACCCTACCCTGGGTATGCAGCAATAATAACCAATTATTTTATTCTACCCCCGCCCCCAAAGTAATCCAGTGTTCTTTAGCTTTTTTAAATATAAACTGGGAGTGGGTTATTATAAGCTTTTTAAAAAGGCATATTCTATAACAAGAATGACATTTAAACCAATCAATAAAAGCATTTGACAATACATTAAATTATGATAGGCACCAGTTGTTGTTTCAAGTTGGGATCTCTATCCCAGTATCTTACATTCATAGTATTACTGAGGTAGTTAAAACACTGAAAATTGGACTCCAGGTTGCTGGGTTCTGAATGTGAATACGAAAGATATATTCTAATGAACCCACTTTCCCCCAAATAATTCAAGTTCTCTTGAGGTAAGAACTACCAAAATTCAATTAGCAGCCTTCTATAAAGAGGAAAAATGATGATACTTTCAGAAAACAATTTTCATGCTTGAAAACTGCCATGTAAGTGTTCTTACCTGAGTGG
Source organism: Myotis lucifugus (assembly GCF_000147115.1). Lineage (NCBI taxonomy): Eukaryota > Metazoa > Chordata > Mammalia > Chiroptera > Vespertilionidae > Myotis > Myotis lucifugus. Next base: position 2,778,433 of record NW_005871114.1, read on the forward strand.
TTTTTAATTTTTTATTTTTATCTACCAGACTAATAAATCCACATCATGCCCTATGTACTCTAATTATAAAAGTTACCTCTGTTTTAAGGAAAGGACATTCTCTAAGAATTCACACTGGCAGAAGCCACCTACCCACACTTATCCACTGGAGCCATCTGGATCAGTTTTTGAGTCCCTTCCCTTCCTAACAGAAGCCATTTGGCTTGTTTACTGAGACTCCTGCTGCATACCCACATCTTTATAAGTTTGTCTTCAATGCATATTGTGGCGGTCGCCTACCTGCCATGCAGTTTCCCTTCTATTCAAGTGCTATCTTAAAAAAAACAAAAAAAAACCACAAAAAGACAAACCTTACTAATTTTTAAATCAGAAAGCTTCCCTCCACCAAATCTCTCTTCTCCCACAGATAAGAGCACAATGTATATAGTTTCAGTTATTACAATGATTTTTCTTTTTATGTTTACTCCCTTCAAACTCATTACCCTCAAATTGCCCTTGCTGTAATGACTTATTATTGCTGTTTTCACTCATTACCAGTATAGTGAAAAGTCCCAGGGCAGTTTCTGGGGCCAATCTATTGAAAATGGCTACTGAAGTTTAGTAATCAACACTCTTGCCTGCTTATACTGACTAGCTGGACACAAAGATTGCTTATAAAACCTGTCTTCCATGTAACAAAGTGCTGCTCTAGCACAACCTGAGAACTACCCTGGCCACATTCACTTAAAAAGAAACCTACAAAACTTTATTCTAGTATTGACATTTTACAGTTATGCCTTCCCTTGAAAAAACTTCTTTAGAGTAAAATCAAATCTGAGTATAAATCATTGCACTGAGAAATGCAAAATCTATATATGTATTATGAAGGATAGAAACCACCATTTCATTCATTCTAAGCTACAATTATGTTCTCATTTGAAAATACATCCTAGCAGGAGTATTTTAACCTATGTTATAAAGGTAGCTCATACTATAACATTCCCAAAACATGTTGCATTACAGTTAAGTGTTTCCAAGTAGTACAAATTCCCTGAGATAAATGTGTTTTAATTCTAAAGATTTGAGGTTGGTCACTTAGGGAAAAAAACCAACAATTTATGGCCATGATTTTAAGAGATCTACTTCATCCTTAATTTTAGTACATAAATCCAGGTACCTATACTCTCTTGTGATAGGAAGTTATATAGAATCATCTAAAACATTTATTTTTACTGTACAGATCGGTATGGCAATTCATGAGTTTAAACTTAAGTCAAAAAATCACTTGTAGAACAAGAATATAACTCAAAACTGCAGAATAAAAAAAAAAGGACCTCTTCAAAAATTAATACTGTAACTTTCCTTCATAAAAAGACTGTTTGGCAAGTACACAGACAACTATTAATCTCTGACAATATAAGCCAACATTAGGCGCAGAGCCCACCACAGGTCAACTCTCAAAACAGCAAAATGGATAGAAACTGTTCAAATTTTGTTGTATTGAATATTTTTGAAATACTTGGACCATCAGCAGGGGCTTAAAACTTTTGTCATGTAGCTATTTAACAGAATTTGACATACATACTGTTAAAGTGTGTGCTTAGTCCTCCCAGTATTCATGGTGCATTCAAAGGAATATTCAGTCTTCCTGGTGCTGCTATTTGAAGAGTTCTGATGCAATTTGAATCCCTTTAGAGAAGTTTACAAAAAGCTGGCCCACAGCTTCAAGTCACAAAACAGTCTGGATCAGGTGTTACCATTACCATCACACAAAATCACCTTTCAAAACATGGAGTAATGCAAGGGAAATGTTCATTTAGCTGATAACTCCGGTTATAAGAAACATTTAGACAGGGCTTAACTTCCACTGGTATTGCCAGTGACATCCCAACACCAGTCTGCACATGCCCAAGGCCCTGAACACTAGTCTGGAACCCAGCAGGACATGTCTGTAGTGTGTAAGATGAGGTGTGTGTAGTAGATACAATCTGCTGACAGCTTGGTTGCTCTGATACAGGATGGCGATACTGCAGTGAGGTCTGATGCGTCTGATGGAGATACTGAGGTTGTTGAAAGTGAACTGACCGCGAGGGCTGGGAGGTTGTCTGGAACACACTTAGTTGTGCTGGCTGAGGTACTGCTTGTCCTCTTTGTTTGTTTGCTTCTTTCACATCATTATCATGAGCACTACAACATGGATTGAAAGGAAACTGCTAATGTTATTTGAGAAGAATTTGTAGAAAGTCATGCACCACCCCCAACTCCTCCACAGCTGACTCCACAGACAGCACCACTATACCTAGAAAGCTGTCACTGTAACCACAATTTCAACAACAGTGAGATCTCATTTATCCTTCTAAGAGCTCCTTCCCTTAGTACAAACCTAGGGAACCGGCTGCTGGTAGCTTTAAAGGTTATGTCTAGCTTGGGAGATATATCTACAATAAGCACTTAATTGTAACCCCTACTTTGGTGACATCCTGGGGCTCAATGATTCAAAGATGTGGTAATGAAGAGCAAGGCAAGATTTGCCTGGACTGATCTCATAATCATGGGCTTGCACCAGAGCAGCTTCTTTCCTTATCATGTACTCAGAATCATACTAGCAATGGCATCGACCTGGATAACAGCCAAAAGGGGGTCCCTTTCCACCAAGTATCACTCTTACAACAGCTTGTTCATGGCAGCAAAAGCTATCAGAGCAAATACCCTAAAAGCTCCATGCATTTGAAAAGTTGCTTTTAAGGCCCCTTATACATGAAGAAAAATATTTATGAGAAATTGCAAACAAAAGAACAGAGAGGCTTACATCAATAGCCGTTCAATGCACTGCACTAAGAAATCCCAGGAGTAAGCAGTAAGACGATGAAGTCTTGTAGGCCACGTTGGAGAAAGACGAAGTATAATCCTTGAAGAAGCCACACATGCAGCAGCTACTAAAGAAGGTGCATAATTTAGAAAGGCATAATCTGTGGAGACATCAAAAATGAACTTAAGCAACAGAATACACAAGTCACAAGCTCACAAGTCACTTACTGGCATCCACAATCACTCACCTTGCAAAGATACTTCTAGGAAGTAATCTGCATACTTGGCCATGTAGAGTTTAGTTTTTTCCAGGCAAATCATTGGCCAGCCATCATGAAGATCTGTTTCGTGTACTGCTTCAGAGAGATAATACTCGATGAAATGGGCAGCTGTTGGAAGGCAGAGGTTCCACTGAAAAGTTTCTAATAATAATAGTTCCATATGTAGCAAATTTTGTTTTGTCAATACTAGATTCATATTAGTCATACAACCCAGGCTGTTGAGCTGCTCTAGCTTAGGCACACTATCTTCTTTTTCTTCAAATTTACCTTATAAGAAAAAGGGGAAAAATCGAGAAAATATTAGGCAATGATCATTATAGGTCTAGTCAAGTAAATAGAATTTGCTGCCTTTTATTGCAAAGATTTAGATCCAAAGACATTCTTTCCCCTACCTTGTGCCAGAACTCTGTGGTTGTCATATTTGCATGTTTTCTCTCCCAGTGCCTCTGTCCCCATCCCTTCACCCTCCACTAAAAAAACTTGAACATGTAAACATTTTGATCTAAGTCCTATTGTGTAACGAAAAAAAGTCACATGAGTGCCAATGGAAAAAATAATTCTCTGAAATCTCATCAGCTGAATTTTTTCAGGCAATTTCTTTGGGTAGTTGATGGAAGAGAATTCTTTTATTTGAACAGAAGAAAGTTTAAAGGACTTAATGTCATAGAGTTATCGCAAGTCAAAAGTAGATAAGTTTCAAGTGTTGTTATCTCAGCATATTTTCAAAACAATCTCAATACCAGAGATAAGTGAGGGGGCGGGGGAGGCTGGATGAATACATAACACAAGCATTCTCAGTCCACAATTAAACACACACACACACACACACACACACACACACACACAACAACAACAACAACAACAACAACAACCACCCTACCCCTCTTCTTCTGAATTCAAAACAAAAACCTAGTTAAGTCTTTTACCAAAAAGAAGGGGTTGGGGGACACTTTATATACACTTTTTTATCCCTTTACTCAAAGCAGAATAGGAGTAAAAACGATCTGATGACAAAACTTCATTATTTAAAGGCATTCACTTTTTTTTTCTTCCAGGAAATACTCATCCTTATGTACAAGGTAAATTCCCTTTCCAGCCCCAGAATAATTTTTTTTTTTTTTTACAGAATACATTCCCTCTTACACTTTAATTTCCAAGCAAGTGTTTTAATATATATCATTCATTTTAGGTATTTCTAGAGCCCATGGCTGGAGAAAATTCAAACTATCAAGTACTGTTATGATTTTCCAGATGCACCAATAGATTAAAAGAGTTGTCTTCAAGTTTCTTTGTTCCATGGTGGTCCATAGGAGAAGAGAAATTATAACTAAAACCTTCTACCAACTAGTATTATGTTCTATTTTACAATAAGGTTTAAAACAGTCATATTAAGTGGGAAGGCCAGGGAGGGTTGGGGGACAGGAGGGAGGAGAGTAAGAGATCAACCGAAGGACTTGTATGCATTCATATAACCATAACTAATGGACATAAGACACTGGGGGGTAAGGGAGGGCAGGGGCTTGTCAAGGGTGGGGGGGGGGGGGAAGGACACTTATGTAATACCCTTTGTAATACTTTTAGCGAAAAATTAAAAAAAAAACCAAAAAAAAAACAGTCATATTATATTACAATTATAGATTTTTCACAATAGCTTTACACTTATACTTGTTCAAAATGATAGCTATTAGAATGTTACATATTACATAAAAATTTTTGTTCTACTATTATAACTTTTCCAATATATTTGGTTTCCTAGGAAACATTACAATTTTATTTTATCCATTTAAAAACATGTTTTTAAGAGCCAGAATGACTGCCAAAGCAGTAGAAACTAGATGAGTTTCCCTTCCACAAGAGATGGGTTTATACCACACATTGAAGTTGTTACAACAAATGGTAGTGGACAGGGCCACTCAGTCCAGATGCTTAGTGTATTGGAGCCAGAGGGGTTTGTTCAAGTCAGCCTGCCTTAGGGCTAGGGAAGAAGTACTGCTGACTACCTTGCTCTTTGCTTAGGGAGGGGGAACTAGGGTAGAAGCTTTTGTCTCCTATGGCAAGAGATTGTAAGATAACTTAAAGAAGACAGCCTATTGGCTGGTGCATTCCAGTGGTGAGCTGAAAGCAAACCCCAGCTTAGGAAACAGGGTCATTCTTCAAAAAAAAAAAAAAAAAAAAAGAAGACAGCCTAAAGAAGCATTTAATTCCTCTTCTGCTCCAGAAAAATTGAACTTTAGATCTAAACTACTCAACTAAATATTGTTGCAGGTAGGAGTTAATAAAAAATATTTTTACATAATTCAAACTTTTCATAAATTTAGATACTCCTTCCCAATTCAAATCACATAGAGGTGAATCTCACAAGTTTTCCCAATAGCATATACTCAGTACACCTCAAAGCACTAAAAATGGTCTTTATGACATAGTCATCTAGCATCATCACTGCATAGCAATATAGGAGAGGAACCCACTGTTCTCAGAATAACAGAGTGGATTCTTCAGAGTAGAATGACCTATGAACTTAGTTCAGTCCTTCTGGATGAATCACTAAGGCTTTCAAAGTGCCCTGCCATTTGTGCAGCAGCAACAACATTGGCAGTATACCTCAAAGGAATATTGTAAAAATTAATGAGTTTACTTATATCATGCTTGAAGTTCCTTTGAAGAAATTAATATACCATAATTCAGTGTTTAAGTCAAGGATCAAAAATGTTTCACATTATCCACTTGAAACTTTCAACATTGAAAACAACATTGTGTATGACCAAATTCACAGCTTAAGAAACTAAGATAGTGAGGTTGGCCAATTCATCTAAGTAAATTGAGCCAAACTGAAAACGGAAGCTAAAAGAAAAATATACGTTTAAATTCCCAAACCTGCACTGCTAGACCAAAGGACTGCACTGGGTTATATGGGGACAACAACTACCAGAATAGACAGACTTCTATATTATTAAACATCTATGGGCTTTCTATATTTATAAAGTACTTGGCTATTACAAGTGTGAAAGCCTTTGTATCTTGATTCACAATGTTAAAAATAAACTGCATATGCATAAATAACCATACTTTGGATTTTAATTCAGGTTTAAGTGTTTTTTAACTTTTTAATTATATATAGGGATATAAATACTCAGATACAGGGGTATTAAAGGATTTCAAAGTGTGTGACAGCAACAATGAGTACCTGCATTCATAGCCATAGTTTTTGTTGTGCTGAATGTTATGTGTTTGGATATTTTAAATGTACTTATCCACAAAGCCCACAAAGCTCAGTTTCTTCAATTGAAAGGAAATACCAGAAGCCATGTGATTATATTGATAAAGGCCCCAAACAGGAAATAAGGGCACAGGAAATTCATGTCTGCTTCCCAGAAAATAAAGAATTAAAGGACAAAGAAACAAATATCAGGTTGTCTTTCCTTTATAGGAATTGTTCAAGTCAGTCCTGGATACGAGCATATTTTCAAAGCCAGCAGTGAATGGCAAGTATGTGGTAGTAGGGCAAGGATCTGATGTCACCGTGAGCTCTTCCAACCTATATTGTGTTCTTTTATTATGAACTAGGGAAAAAAGTCACCAATATATACTAAGAATTTTCACAAATTTGTAAGACTACAGAACAATGAATAAATAACAGGAAGAGATAATTCATAGGAAAAAGAGGCTCTATTCTCATTAAAAATTAAGATGTAAATCAAATCAACTGTTAGATACCATTTTTCACCTATCAGATAGTAAAGTAAAAAGCTCTGTCAACCTAGTATTGATGAACAAGGAGAAGCAAGCACTTGTCACAAATTTTTACTACTAAAAGCCTATACTCTCACTTTTGGCTTCATCTCGAGTCCAAGATAACTTCTTAGTTACCCAAGATCTTGAGTAAATTATCAAAAGCCTCCTGGCCGAGTCAATGCTCATCACAGAAGCCAAGGAAAGCCAGGATATACATGTCAAAGAGTTAAAATTTGAGAATTTCTTAGGATAAATCGGTCTTTTCTGGAATGAGCCAGAACCATAGGGATTATAAAACAGTTTATGGAAGAGTAATCAATGAGATAATAACATTTTTGTTTTTTTAGTTATCACCATAGGATATGCTTTTCTTGCTTTTTAGAGAGAGTAAGTGAGAGAGAAACATCAATGTGAGAGAGAAACATCGATTGGCCACCTCCTGTACAGACCCTGACCAGGGAATGAACCTGCAATCTAGGTATGTGCCCCAACTGGGAATTGAACCAGCAACCCTTTGGTGTATGGGACAATACTTCAACCAAATGAACCATCTGGCCAGGGCTGTGATGCTAACTTTTATGTTTCAATTTCCTACCTACTTAAAAAAAAAATTCCTACCTGTTTTTAAACATATTACCCCACTTGATTATCAAGACAACTTTATAAGTAACTATTTTTATTTTACAGATAGATAATCTGAGACTCAAGGGTTGCTGAAATTCTGTTGATCCGTGAACCAGGAGGTTGCGATTTGATTCCAGGTCAGGGCACAAGCCCAGGTTATGGGCTCAATCCCCAGTGAGGGGTGTGTGGAAGGCAGCCGATTGATGATTCTCTTTCATCGTTCATGTTTCTATCTCTCTTTCTCCCTCTTTCTTCCTCTCTGAAATCAATAAAAATATATGTATATTTTCAAAAAGATTGCTGAAATTCATATTGCTGACAAGAGATTAAAATGCAGACAATCCATCACTATAATCCCTGGTCTACAACACTACACAACACACTCTAAACAGATAATCTGTAGGACCTTTCTTCCTACCTCTAATAGTACAAACACTCTGGTACCTAGATATGCATTAGTACCTAGGATTTATAAGCTGTGCTCCATCTTTGACCAAACTACTGACTGCCTCCCAACCTATTTGATAACTAGAATCCAACTGTCATCTGTAAACTGTTCTTCACTTTTATACAACAGGCTGCCCATCCCAAAGCAGGGGGAGGGTAACATACAGAATTCAATCATCTATATATATAAAACCCTAATATGCAAATAGACCAAACAGTGGAACAACCGAACAACTGGTCACTATGGCATGCACTGACCACCAGGGGACACGTGCAGAACATGGTGGGCAGCAGGCGACAGAGCGCAGAACATGGCGGACATCAGCTGTGGCGGGATGGTGGAGGTGAGTGGGGGCGCCAGACCAAGGCAGGGTGCCGGTTGCTGTCAACGGGTGGTTTCTGAAATTCTTTGCTCCCGCGCGCCATGGTCCCGCTGGGTGCTCGCACCTGCTGCTGACGCTGGTCCCGCTTGCACCCGCTGCCGGCGCTGGCCCCACTCGCACTCACTGCCAGCACCCAGCGCCGGCCCCAATCGCTCGGTGCCGTCAGCGGGTGCGAGAGGGGCCGGCACCATCAGTGTGTATGAGCAGCAGCAGCAGGAACGGGGCTGCTGGCAGACAGGGGAAGGGGGTGGTAGTGGTGGGGGGGAGCTGTGGTGGGAAGGGCTGGGCGGAGCACAGAGGATGGGCTGAGACCTGCCCCTGTGCCCACTGCAGCCTCGCAGCCCACAGTTCCTTTCAAGGTGCATGAATTCATGTACTGGGCCCCTAGTTATTTGAATAAAGTTTATGATAATTACCTGGAGAGCTGCAATTAGTATCCAAATGTAAGAAGATAAGAGTGTAAGAATGTAGGAAACACTAGAATGAACTCCACAAATATAAAGCATATCAGGTACTGAAAACAGGCTACTAGTTTATAAGCATCCTAAGCACTTCTGTTGTAGTAAAGTTACAGACTGGAGTGAGAAGAGATTGCAGGTAGCTTCTAAGAGCCAGCTTCTTTGCTTCCTTGTATAGAACTGACAGCTTGAACTCTTTTGAGCATTGCCTACTTGGGAGGGGATGAGACTCTGGGGGATACCTATCTCACTCTCCAGCGGAGAATAATAATATAAAACCAATTTTTCTCTCTTAGGGAAAGAAGGGTTAGGAGGTATTAATAGAATAAAGGAAGGAGGTAACCAACTCTTTCAGTAATAGGTGATAAACAATTCATATTTGAACCACAGCAAATATAAATCCTAAAGCCTAGCTCCTCGAAAATAAGCAAAAAGCAACTACATATTACCATGTAAATCAATATTAAATAAAATAAATTGATCATGACACTTTAAACTAACAGTAATAGACAATTTAAAAACAGGAACAATTTGAAAACTCCATTCCAACCAATCTAAGATGGTGCACAAATAAAGTATCCTTTTCCCAAATTGTGAAAATTGCAGGAACTTGGAACCAATCCCAAGCATTGCATGGTGGCCAGAATTCTTACTAGATCATTCAACTAGTATTCTCAGTAAACTTTGGTACTAAACTGTTGTTTATGAATACCAACTTTCATAATCCCTAATTCATTAAGTTACCAGTAAGTAAAGTTTAGTCACAAATATAAATTAGTCTATAAACTGACTATGCATCATACATAATTTCACAGTCCACCAAGAGGAGTCTCCCACTTGGCCCACACAGCACTTTAAGAACTACAGGCATAGAGAAGGCGGGGCTTGATAGTATTAAAGGCTAGCAGGCAAAAATTTATTTTTCATTAATGATCCCAAATTTTAAAAATAACATAACTTGCATATGTGATTTCCAGCGTGTCTCTACTATAAACTGAGCCCCTAATAATTATTACTAACATTAGTAGCATAACAAGAAACCATTCCATTTGTAGACTCTCACATATGTGATATGCCAAGTATGGGTTTTTCCAATTCTATGCAAACTATTAAACCACAAAAGGCTTCACAGCCAGTGATGAAACACATACAAAATTGTATACATGATTGCTTATGAAACCTTAAAGGTTAAATTAAAGGTTAATTATAAATATACAAGCATTACTTCTCTGGCTTTCTGGGTGAGGAGTAGCATGTAAATAGATTAAAGGATAAATGTAGATTTTTCAGGAAGTAGATAGTATTCTGGTAGAATTTAGCTCAAAGTACATGGGAATAGGGTTGGAAGATGGGACTTGAAAGGTGGCTGGGTTCAGATGAAAGGTTCAAAATATTACATTAACGAGTTTCTTCCTTAATCAACAGGCAGTGGGAAGTCTTCACTAGGGCTGTATTTATTTACATTCAACTTGGTCCACAAAGGATTTGAAATAACTTATAAAAAGACCTCCAAGGAGACTAAATAAGTAGTTAAGGTCATCAGCTCAAAGGAAGAATTAGGGTAGGTAAAGAAAGCATGAGAAAAAATTAGTACCAGAAATAATACCACAGAGGCCTGCATTTGCTTTTAAGTTTATTTGCAGTAAAAGCACAAAGATGTTTTAGAAAGAACGCAGTATGGGAAATGCTCTTTAGAGAGCAGCCACAATAGACCCCAAACCCTCAAGTTGGGGTTAAAGATAAAGGCAGCAGGTATTTCTAAATACTATTTTGAAGTGGGGCTTAGATTTCTAGTATAATTACATAAATAATATATAAACTACATAATGGATTCAACTCCCATATCTAGTACAATCTTCTCACATTACTAATAGAAGAAAAACTCCATTTCAATTCCTTTACTCATCCTCTTTCTCTTCAGTTGGGGTACTAACAAACAATGAAATGAGTTACAGGAAGATGTTAAGAGAAAGAGGTACCAAAAAGCCCAACAGCACATTTTGCCTTGGGTAACAAGCATGGCTATATCAGATTCCACTTTGTCGCCTACCTACCACATAGTTGTGCCTATGACATAAGCAAAGATGTCCACATGTATAGCAACTGTATGTGAACCTTCAGTTCTTTAAGCTACTCATTATACAATCAGAAGAAGGTATTCTAACAATAGAAGAGTATGGTATCTTTTAGACAGTTTCTCAGTCTCAGCTCTATTGACATTTTGGGCCAGATGATTCTATTTTGGGGTACTGCCCCACCTCTACCCACTGGATGTTAGTAGCATCTTTTCAGGTTGTGATGACAACCAAAACCATTTCCACACATTGCCAAGAATCCCCTGTGGGGCACAATTACTCCTGGATGAAAACTACTGCTTTAAGACAATGGTTCTCAAGTGGAAAGACACCAGAATCATCTTTGGAACTTTTCAAAAAGTTAAATACCTAGGCCTCATGATGTTGATTCTGGAGTGGCCTAGACATTTATTTCAGAATCTGCAGGATGTATGGCTTAGGCACATATGTTTTTAAAAGACTCTAGAGCCACATTTTAATGTCTAAGAATCATTGTCCCAAGGAGAACTTTCAACACCAAACTTTCTGATAGTCATAAACCTGAATAAATAGAATTTGGTGATATTTTACTGAGTTCTGATATTTACTGATATTTTACATAAATTTATTTCATTTTTATAAACAATAGAAATTTCCAATCATGTAGATCAGATTCATACTTACTTGCCAGAAGCAGACAGGAAAGTGCAACTAAATGAAGCTGCTGGATAGAGATGTCATACCGATCCATAAATAGGTCCAGCAAATAGACAGCAAGATGTCGGGCAGAAGGGCAGAGTGTGAAGCGATTGCTCACAATGGCAATCAAGTCAGCAAAATACCTTCTGAGACTTAGTTGAGGGGACTGGCCTTTATAGGAGGGTAACTTCAGCTCCTAAATCAAAAGGAACAACATTTAGTTAAAATAGCCAGTAGCAGAAATGTTCCCACAATGAAAAGATCACTTTTCCCCCTAATATATTAGTGTTACAAGTGCCTAAAGCACACTTTTCTTGAATGAAACACAAAAATGAAAACCCCTGGCCCGCTGGGGCTGGACCCCGGCAAAAGTTGAGTGGAAGAATAAGGAATGTCATTTAAAATTTAAACCAAACTTTTCTCCTTATCCTTAATCACGCCTGACATGACCAATTTTAGGTGTTTCTTGGATTACAAAATAGATGTACTTAAGCAAAATTTTTAATAAGGGAACCTTATTTTCCCTACCAGCTGTTTTCAGAAAAACATCCTTACCCAAAACCTAACGATACCACACATACACATTCCCTCCAAGAAGCTCAAAGCTTTTGGTTAGAAGGCAACAGATAAATGGACATAATCCTAGTACGTGTTATACTTGCAGGGATGTGGAAGGTAGAGACTAGTATTCATCCACTAGTCTCTTCTAATTATGTTTCCCTTTCAGCAGTTTTATGATCTCTCCTTTGCTATCATCCTCTCATACACCTAAAATTTTCCCCATTATCACTGTTCAATCTCAGAATTAAACGAACTTGTTTTTTAAAAATTAGAGAAATTCTATTCTATTAAAGTATTTCTAGAACACAGAGAAAGATGGTAAGGTTCTAAGTTTATTTTATGAGACTAGAGGCCCAGTGCATGAAAATTCATGCATGGGGGGTGGGGGGGTGGGGATGGGGGGGGTAGGGATCCCTCAGCCAAGCCTGCCCCCTCTCACAGTTTGGGAGTCCTCAGGGGATGTCCTACTGACAGCTTAGGCCCGCTCCCTATGGGGAGCGGGCCTAAGCAGCAGTCTGGCCTCCCTCTGCAGGAGAAAACCAGCCAATCAGGGAAAGGCACCACCCCCATCACCCCTTTGCTGCTGCTGCCTCTGGCCTCCCTATGTGGGAGGCGAGCCAGCAATCAGGGAAAGGTAACGCCCCCATCACACCTCTGCTGCTGCCACTGCTGGCTGCAAGGCTGCCTTGAGCCTTGGCCCTCGCAGCCACTGTGGCTTGCACAAGCCTTGGCCTGGCCCTCGGTTGCCTGAGCCTCAGGCCCTCGCAGCAGCAGCCATCATCTGCAGCTTGCCTGAGCCTCGGGCCAGCCCTGGGCAGCAGCAGCTGCCATTGGTGGCTTGCCTGAGCCTTGCGCCAGCCCTGTGCAGCAGCAGCCGCCATCCACTCCCCTGATGCACCTCCTGGTCAAGTTCCCGCCCACACGCGTGCACCTCACAGCTCACACAGTCCTGCTCAACCGCACGTGCGTACACTGTGCACGCAGTCTCCTGGTGATGGGTTACAGCATGAGAGCATCACGGTGTGACGATGTGATGGTGTGACAACCACATAGGTTTTTATTGGTATAGATGAGCATAATACCAATACTAAACCTAATAGGTATCATTATAGAAATAACATGGGTATGACCCCAAAAGCACAGGAAAAAAAGATAAATTACACTTCATCAAAATTAAAAACTTTTGTGCATTAAAGGACACTATCAACAAAGTGAAAAGGCAACCCACAGAATGGGAGAAAATATTTGCAAATCATATATCTGATAAGGGGTTAATATCCAGATTATATAAATAACTCCTTTTATATGTACAACTCAATTCAACAACAAAAAACAAACAACTCAATTAAAAAGTGAGCAAAGGACCTAAATAAACATTTCTCCAAAGATGATGTACAAATGGCCAATAGGCACATATAAAGATGCTCAGCATGTGTCTCTCTCACATCGATGTTTCCCTCTCTGTTTCTCCCTTTCCCTTCCACTCTAAAAATCAATGGAGGGGGGACTCTTTCCCCCGCCCCACGTGGGAGTCTGTGCTGTGAAATTATTTCCCCTTTCCCACATGGGAGCCTGTACCTGTTCTTCAATAAATTTCCACCTTTGCTTAAAGAAATAAATAAAATAAAAATCAACGGGAAAAATATCCTCGAGTGAGGATTAACAAAAATAAGTAAAAATGCTCAATGTCACAAATACTTAGGAAAATGCATATAAAAACCAATATGAGATACCACTCAAACCCATCAGAATTGCTATTGTAAAACAAAAAAACAAAAAATCCACAAAAACCAGAAAATAAACATTGGCAAGAATGTGGAGAAATTAGAACCCTGGAGTATAGTGGGAATCAAAACTGTGTAGCCACTGTAAATAACAGTATTACAATTCCCCAAAAAATTTAATGTAGAATTACCATATGATCCAGCAATTCCACTTTTAGGTATATACCAAAAAAATTTTAAAGTAGGGACTCAGATAGTTGTGCATTCATGTTCACAGCAACATTATTCACAATAGCCAAAAGGTGGAAACAAACAACCCAAGTGTCCAACAACTAAGGAATGAATAAACAAAATGTGGGCCCTGGCTGGGTAGCTCAGTTAGAGCATCATCCCGATGCACCAACGTTGTGGTTTTGATCCCTGGTCAGGGCACATATAAGAATCAATCAATGAATGCATAAATAAGTGGAACAACAAATTGATGTTTTCTCTCTCTCCCTTCATCTCTCTCTTAAATCAGAATAAACAAAATAAAAACAACAAAAATTAGGTATATACATACAATGGATTAATTCAGCCTTAAAAAGAAATGAAATTCTAATATATGGTACAGTACAGATGAACCTTCAAGACAGCATACTAAGTGAAATAAGCCAGACAAAAAAGGACAAAGATTGTATAATTCCACTTGTATGTGGTACCTAGAATGTTCACGGTCATACAGGCAGAAGGTAGAATTGTGGTTACTAGGTACTGGAGGACAAGAAAAATGGGGAGTTATTGTTTAATGGGTATTTCAGTTTGGGAAGATGAAAAAGTTCTGAAGATGGATGTTGGTTATGGTAGCCATATGTATCTAATGTCACTAAACTGTTCACATAAAAATGGTTTAAATGGTAAATTTTGTTATACACATTTCACAACAATAAGCAAACACCCTAGCTGGATTTGAGCATCATCTCAATGCACCAAGTCTGTAGGTTCAATCTCAAGTCAGGGCACATACAAGAAGCAACCAATAGTGCATAAAAAGGTGGAATAGCATGATGAGTGCATAAAAAGGTGAAATAGCAAGTTGATATTTCTTTTTCTCTCTCTCCCTTCCTCTTTCTAATATCAATAAAAAACAAACACATACACAAAAATGGAAAAAATAAAGAAAAAACCCCCGCAAAAATGGAAGTTACATTATCTAACTTAATAAGATATAAAAATTTAGATAAATTATTCAATGTGTGCTTACTTCAGCAGCAGCACATATACTAAAATTGAGATGATATAGAAAAGATTAGCATGGAATAATACAGAGAAGATTAGCAAGGATGACATGCAAATACATGAAGCATCCCATATTTTTGTGTAATATATAGTGACAAAAGAAGATTTGACTTTGGGTGGTGGGCACACAATGCAATATACAGATGATGTGTCATAGAATTGCACATTTGAAACATATATAATCTTATTTAAAAATGTCACCCCAATAAATTTAATTAAAAATAGAAAATAAAACAATTATCAAAGGTAATTTAGTAGTATATGCAAAGAATGTATCATTAATTGTAGCACATCCCAGGAAGGCAAGGTTGGTTTGACATTAGAAAATATCTATATGTATAAAAGGCTAATATGCTGTGTCCCTCTGCCCATCTGACCAGTTGCTATGACGCGCACTGACCACCAGGGGGAAGATGCTCAACGCAGGAGCTGCTGAGCTGCAGTGACTTGGCAGCGGCAGTTCTCAGGTGACGCACCCCAAAAACAGAGAGGAGGGAGCCTGATTCCTTGCAGGGCCGCACGATTCCACCTTCGTCCATGGTTTATGTTGTTGCTGGGGCACTGTTGGCCCCAAATCTGGTTTATTGCATACTTGCGTTTGCAATCCACACCCTGTATGACAGCAACTTTGCAGAGTGCCCTCTTGCACTCCGGGACCCTTTGAGGGATGTTGGAGAGCCGGTTTCGGCCTGATCCCGGCAGGCCAGGCCAAGGGACCCCACCTGCCAGAGAGACCCCGCTCACTCCGCAGACACCCCCAAGCCACAGTGCCACCCAGGTGTGGCCAGCTGGGAAGGGACCACGGGAGGTTGGCTCCAGGGCATGTCTGGCCTGTCTCACCCAGTCACACCCCACTGGCCACCTTCTAATTAATTTCCTTTCAATGTGCACGAATTCGTGCACCGGGTCATTAGTATTAATATAAATCATAATAAGAATTCACACATAAATATGTACAATCACCTTGATAGATACCAAAACAGCATCTGGACAAAAGTAACCCTGGGAGAAATAACAGATGCATATTTCTTTGATGAAGGAAGGGAGATAAAAAAAATCTCAAATATAAAAGCCAGCAACTCACTTGGATGTGAAATAATAAAAGGATTAGCATTCTAGTGCCAACTACTGCAATATTATTAAACACTAGAGGCCCGGTGCACAGGTTTGTGCACCGGTGGGGTCCCTCACACCAGTGCACAATCAGGGCCAGGGAGGAACTGCGGGAGGGCTCCAGGGTGTGTGCAGCCCGTCTCACCCAGTCCCGATAGGCCAGACCCCAGCAGCAAGCTAACCTACCAGTAGGAGCGTCTGCCCCTGGTGGTCAGTGCACGTCATAGCTACTGTTGAACGGTCGCTTAGGCTTTTATATATATAGATTATTCTGTGAATACTAACCAATCCAAACAGAAAAAGGGAAGAAAAGATTTAATTATTGGAAAGGAAAAATCAAAGTTACTCTCAGAAACAATGTTGTTATTGTTTTAGATGATAGAATTTATATCCAGAAAGAAACAAGAAAAATCAACAGGAAAAATAAGGAGCAACAGTAAGAATTCAATACGATGGCTATTTATAAAATTAATAGAAAACAACCAATAGCTTTCTGGATGCTAAGAGCTGTTTAAAAAATAGAAGTTTCCACATACAGTAACTATAAAAATTAAAACACCTATAAGTAAATCTATATATGCCAGTACTATATGAGTATAACATTAAAATTCTGAAGGAGTATGGAACACTTGCATACATGGAAAGACATTCCTTTTTCTTGGATAGAGGACCTATTTTATAACAATGGCATTTCAAATCAGGGAAGAATAGATTAATTTAATAAATATTTATGATAGTATAAAGAGCTAATTTATTATTTAGAGAACTCAAATGAGTAAGAAAAGGCAACAAATATGAATAGAGAATTTATAGAAAAAATAAAATAGGGTCAAAACATAAAAAGATGCCTCATTTCATTCAAAATTTAAAAATTATAGTTTTTCACTTGCCACATTACATTTTATTAATTTTTGCTTATGATATCAAAAGTGGAAATAGGAACTCCCAGTTATTGGTCAAGTTGAAAATATAACATTTTGGAGGATAAGTAGGTAATATAAACTTTTTAAAATGCAGACTGCAGATACTTAGCAACACTAGGCTTAGGAATTTACTCTCTATATAATGCAGTCCTTTGTAGCACCATTTTTAATAGCAAGATTAGTGGAATAAAAAGCTTTTATGTCC